>NC_081180.1:205969200-206320124 GCF_029867415.1 Vicia villosa | reverse complement strand
AAAAAGGTGAGATAAAGAACTGTATTGCTACGAGCGCCTACATCTGTTGGGTGAAGAAAAGAGCAAGGGAGTTTCAAATGCCTTATGATTATGAAAAACCCATGTTCCCTGTGGTACCTCAACGACCCAACATTCCCGCTATGGAGGAATACCAAGACACTCTGACCAAGATGAGGATAGAAAAAGACGCTTGGAAAGAAAAATTTCGAAAAACTGATGTGGAAAACAGAAAGTTGAAGAAACAAGTGAAAGAACATGAAGAAACTCTCTATTATCAGGATGGATGGCTCATGAACAAAGATGAGAAGATCCGTCGGAAAGATGCCGCAATCAGAAGATACATCAAAGAAAGCAAGAAAAAGCTTGAAGGCTCAACAAGCAACGCTCCAACTCCTGACAATTGGAAGAATGTGGTTGACAAGCTGAGAGCTGAAAAGGCCGAGTTGAAAGCTTACTATGGGAAAGAAATCATGAAGCTCAAGCTGCACAATGCATTTGGTTCTTCGTCTGATGAAGATGTTTAAGATTTGTTTAGATTTTCATGTATCATTTGATTCTGTAAGGAGCTACGCTCCAATGTTGTAACATTTCCCATTATTTCAATAAAAGAATTGTTTGTGTTCAAATGTTTGCAAGGAAATAATCTTTAAAATGTTTGGAAAAAAATCATAAACTTCTTTTTGCATACATCATTCTGCATATCGAGTCTGTTGTATAGAGTCTTATCTTTTGGATCTTTCTCCAATAGAACGTCAAGCTGTCGCGTCTCAAAGTTTCTCGACCGCGCTCGCAATCAGATCACAGATACAATACTCGTTCAAATAGAAGAAGAGTAATGGAACACTCTGAACAAGAGAATATTGAGCTTCGTGGTACAGTGACCACCCTTCAGGAAAAATTGGAAAGTCTCACTACTCTGGTTGACTCCTTAATGGCCGCACAGAATCAGCCGCCGCCACCCAACAGTCAAACAATGGTAACATCTGAAGTCACTACTCCAGTTTCTACAGTTGCATTCGGTATTCCATCTTTCTCCATGCCAGAAGGTTGGGGCACGCCTTTCAGCTTTGGTACAGGTTTCCGCCATAATGTTTCTGGGGTTCAAACATCTACAACTGAAGCGCCTGCTGCACCAGGTTCGGCTTTTATTCCACATTCAGGGGTAACTTTTTCTCAAGTCACTATGGCACTTTCTCAACCCACTATGACAGTTCCGACCCCTACGGTTCACACTGTTCCTTATGATGGCAATGAGATTTATCATGATCAGGGTGATAGCACAAATCAGCGTAATCTTGTGGAAGATCTCCAAGAACAGTTCAACAAGATTCAATTGGAAGTCAAGGCTATTCGTGGGAAAGATTTGTTTGGAAAGAATGCCCAGGAGCTATGTTTGGTTCCCAGTGTACAAATACCTGCTAAATTCAAGGTCCCAGACTTTGAGAAGTACAAAGGTAGTTCTTGTCCACAAAGTCATCTTGTGATGTATGCCAGAAAGATGTCTACTTATGCAGATAATCATCAGTTGCTTATCCATTACTTTCAAGACAGTTTGACTGGTGCCGCACTGAAGTGGTACACAGGCTTGGATAGCACTAATATTCGGACTTTCAATGACTTAGGCGAGGCCTTTGTCCGACAATACAAGTACAACTCGGATATGGCTCCAGACAGAGATCAGCTTCGATCCATGGCTCAGAAAGACCATGAAACTTTCAAAGAATATGCCCAACGATGGAGAGAAACTGCTGCTCAGATTAATCCACCGTTAAAAGAGAAAGAGATGACAAAGATCTTCCTGAATACTCTCAGCCCGTTTTACTATGAACGCATGATTGCTAGTGCTCCAAGTGATTTCACCGAAATGGTAAACATGGGGATGCGTCTAGAAGAAGGAGTCCGAACCGGACGTCTGACTAAAGAAAGTGGATCTTCGAGTGGAACCAAAAAGTTCGGAAGTGGTTTCCCAAAGAAGAAAGAACAAAGTGTTGACATGGTATCCCAAGGGAAGCCAAGAGGAAACGTCAATCGACAACGACAGATTGCTGCTATTGCGCCAGTCGTCAATACCGCACCGAATCCGGGGTTTACTCCGCAATTTCAGCAACAACAGCCTCGACAACAGGCTCAACAACTTAACAACAATCAGAATCGTGTGCAAAGAGCTCCACAGTTTGATCCGATTCCGATGACCTACACAGAATTGTACCCTGCACTGATTGAAAGAGGCCTTATTCAAACTAAAGCACCACCACCAGTACCTGAGAGACTCCCATGGTGGTACAAAGCGGAGGTATCGTGCCCTTATCATCAAGGAGCACCTGGCCATGATCTTGAGCATTGCATAGCCTTGAAATATGAAGTCCAGAGGTTGGTTAGATCTAATCTTCTCTCTTTCAGAAATTTGAATCCAAATGTGCAAGCAAATCCGCTACCCAATCATGGAGGGCATGTTGTGAACATGGTGTATGGATGTCCTGGTCCATACCGAGTCTATAATATCAATTACTCAAGAGCAGATTTGGTACAAATGCATGCCACTCTCTGTCGAGGGCAGAATTTTCGCCAGCATCAATATGGTTCCTGTAGCATATGTTGTGTAGATCCTCACGGATGTTCGATTGTGAGAAGAGATCTCCAAGTTTTGCTAGACAATGGTACTATTCAGATCTACAGAAATAGGGATGAAAATGAAGTTAACATGATAGGATGTTATCCGCATGAGCTTTTAGTCTCAGATATCAACTCGGAAATGCCTAAAGTTAACGCCATCGTTCCTCATTTCAACATGCCTGAGCGCATGGAAGTTACTTACAACAAGCCGAAGGTTCCTATTGCTCCTTTGATCATTTGTCTACCTGGACCTGTTCCTTATGACTCTGACAAGGCAGTTCCATACAACTACAATGCAACAATGATAAAGGATGGACAAGAAGTTCCTTTACCAACTCTCTCATCTGTCGTGAACATCGCCGATGTAAGTCGAGTAACAAGAAGTGGACGTGTGTATACTCCACTACCTTCAAAGCAGCCTGTTGCTCCTGCGACCGAACAAAATCATGTCAATACACCAGTAAGGAATCCTGAGGAAACTCCTGTCAGTAATACAAACACTGATGTTGGTCAATCCAGTGGAACCAATGTCAATCCTGATTTTGATGAAATTTTGAAGCTTATCAAAAGAAGTGAATATAAGATTGTGGATCAGCTTATGCAGACTCCTTCAAAAATCTCAATACTTTCATTGCTGTTAAATTCAGAAGCCCACAGAGAAGCCCTAATGAAGGTCTTGGATCAAGCTTTTGTAGATCATGATGTGACTGTTGATCACTTTGATGGGATAATAGCCAACATAACAGCTTGCAACAATTTAAGCTTCTGTGATGAAGAACTCCCCGAGGAGGGTAGAAATCACAATCTTGCTTTGCACATTTCTATGAACTGTCAGTCAGACTCTTTGTCCAATGTGTTGGTAGACACCGGATCTTCCTTGAATGTGATGCCAAAGACGACTCTTGCTCGTTTGTCTTACCAAGGAATGCCTATGAAGTTCAGTGGTGTAGTTGTCAAAGCATTTGATGGATCGCGAAAATCTGTTATCGGCGAAGTCAACCTTCCCATGACAATTGGTCCACGTACATTCCAAATCACCTTCCAGGTCATGGACATTCAAGCTGCTTATAGCTGTCTGTTAGGACGACCATGGATCCATGAAGCAGGGGCAGTAACTTCTACGCTCCATCAAAAGTTAAAGTTTGTGACAAATGGAAAATTGGTAACGATAAGTGGAGAACAAGCCTTGATGGTGAGTCATTTGTCCAATTTCTCTTTCATAAGTGCTGATGATGTGGAAGGAACGCAGTTCCAAGGTCTCTCTTTAGAAGACGAATCTTCCAAGAAGAAAGCATCGATCTCTTCTTACAAAGAGGCAGTGAAAGTAGTGAAAGATGGAACTACCACTGGCTGGGGGCAAGTTGTGATCCCGACCAAGAATGAAACCAGAGCAGGTCTCGGATGTTCACCAACATTCTCAAACTGCACCAAGAAGGATGAAACCCTTCGTCCGATCAAAGAAACATTCATTAGTGGAGGATTCCTTAACCCAATTCCTCAAGAGGTTAATGTCCTTATCGAAGAATGCATTGAAGAAGGTCTACCTGATCCTGAAGAAGAATGGAAATGTTATCTCAATGACTCGGGATACATATCTCAGGAAGAACCATATCCTCCTTCAGAAGAATCCAAAGGCAAAGAAACTGAGCCTGTTCCTACAGAGGTCTGGGACACCTTGGGACAACCAAGTGGGAAATTTGATTATATGGTGAAATACACTGCGCCTGAAAGTTACAAGATTGCGATTGAGGATATCCAACCAACTGGATGGGGAGATTCCTTTGAATATAATAGTCAACCAGAAGAGGCTTATCAGCCATGTCAATTTTCTCAGCAGCCCGAAATTACTGGAGATTTCGGATTCAATGCATCTGCCAAGATTAACAATCCTGAAGATGGTTATTATCACATAAATGCCATTTTTGAAGATGAAGGGGAAGATGATCCCGCAACTGACTTAGAAAGTGTCGCTGACAATGAGTCTCTTCATCCTGAAGACTGGGAAATACATCCTGAAAATTCTGAAGATTGTGACTCATCTTATGCTCTTCAAGAAGTGGAAGAAGACCGTTTCAACTCTACAAAGAACAAGGTTGACAAACCAGGGCCTTCAAATCCTGCTCGACCAGCGGTCAATGTCAACACTGAAGATAACTCTGAGGAGAATTTTCCTGAATACATAATACACAGAGGAGTTCGTTGCTACTGGAAGGCTGTCGACGTTCCGAATGTTGTTCGCCGCTCAAAGTAATCACCTCGCTGTTATTTTGACCTCCTGCCTTGCCCAAAGCAGAGAGATGTTTTATAGGGCTTTGCTTTTAAATGTTCCGCCCAAATAACTTTGTGTATAGGGCTTTGTTTTAAAGGTTTCCCTCTTTGTCCTGCCCAAGACAAATGAGTTTGTGTTTAGGGCTTTGTTTCAAAGATGAATCATAAATAAAGTGTCATTTTGAATTCCCTACATTATGTGTTTTATTTTTTGCTTTTTTCTGGAAATGGTAATCCTAAAAAACCAAAATAAAAAAATAAAAAAAAAACTTTTTCAAAAAAAATCTGCATACACTCTTGCATTCATAAATTTTCTGAAATAAATATAAATCACATGTGCAGATTTACTATTGATAAACCCATTGAATGCAATAACCCTATGCCCTCTCCCAACTTTGAGTTTCCTGTGTTCGAAGCCGAAGAAGAGGAAGAAGAGGAGATCCCGGACGAGATCTCTCGATTACTTAAGCACGAGGAAAGAGCCATTCTGCCTCACAAAGAGCCTTTAGAAAAGATCAACTTGGGTTCTGAAGAAGACAAAAAAGAAGTGACCATTGGATCGCTGCTTGATGCTGATGTCAAGAGTAAGTTGACAGACCTTCTCAAAGAATATGTTGACGTGTTTGCCTGGTCCTACCAAGACATGCCTGGGTTGGATACCAATATTGTTCAGCATTACTTGCCATTGAAACCAGAATGTCCGCCAGTAAAGCAGAAATTGCGAAGGACTCATCCTGATATGGCTAACAAGATCAAAGTAGAAGTTCAAAAGCAACTCGACGCAGGTTTTCTTGTCACCTCAGAATATCCTCAATGGTTGGCTAACATAGTGCCAGTTCCGAAGAAAGATGGCAAAGTCAGAATGTGTGTTGACTACCGTGACTTGAACAAAGCCAGTCCAAAAGATGACTTTCCATTACCACATATCGACATGCTGGTTGATAACACCGCTAAGTTCAACGTCTTTTCCTTCATGGACGGGTTCTCCGGTTATAATCAGATCAAGATGGCTCCTGAAGACATGGAGAAGACATCTTTCATCACCCCATGGGGTACCTTTTGCTACAAAGTGATGCCGTTTGGATTGAAGAATGCAGGCGCAACTTACCAAAGGGCAATGACTACTCTCTTTCATGACATGATGCATAAAGAAATTGAAGTTTATGTGGACGACATGATAGCCAAGTCCAGCACAGAAGAAGAACATATTGAATACCTTTTGAAGTTGTTTCAACGACTAATGAAATATCAGCTTCGCTTGAATCCTAACAAATGTACTTTTGGGGTTAGATCTGGAAAACTCTTGGGTTTCATTGTCAGCCAAAGAGGAATTGAAGTAGATCCCGACAAAGTCAGAGCTATTCAAGAGATGCCTGCACCAAAGACTGAAAAGCAAGTAAGAGGATTTCTCGGACGATTGAACTATATCTCCAGATTTATCTCTCAAATGACTGCTACATGTGGGCCAATTTTCAAGCTTCTCCGCAAAGATCAAGGGGTTGTATGGACTGAAGATTGCCAGAAAGCGTTCGACAGTATCAAAGAGTACCTGTTAGAACCACCAATATTGATTCCTCCAGTTGAAGGAAGACCGCTAATCATGTACCTTACTGTGTTGGAAGAATCCATGGGTTGTATGCTTGGACAGCAAGATGAAACTGGTAAGAAGGAGCATGCCATCTATTACTTGAGTAAGAAATTCACAGACTGTGAGTCTCGTTACTCCATGCTCGAAAAAACATGTTGTGCTTTGGCCTGGGCTTCAAAACGTCTCCGCCAATACATGATCAACAATACTACTTGGTTAATCTCCAAAATGGATCCGATCAAGTACGTCTTTGAAAAGCCTGCATTAACAGGAAGGATTGCCCGATGGCAAATGCTGTTATCCGAATATGACATTGAATACCGTGCTCAAAAAGCGGTCAAAGGAAGCATTCTCGCCGATCATTTGGCGCATCAACCAATTAATGAATATCAATCTCTCAAGTTTGACTTTCCTGACGAAGATGTCTTGTACTTGAAGATGAAAGATTGTGACGAACCATTACCTGAAGAAGGTCCTGAGCCTGGATCAAGATGGGGCCTAATTTTTGATGGAGCAGTAAACGCTTTTGGCAATGGAATTGGGGCAATAATCATCACTCCCAAGGGTACTCATATCCCGTTCTCCGCCAGATTGCTATTTGATTGTACCAACAATATCGCAGAATATGAAGCTTGTATCATGGGTCTCGAAGAAGCCATTGACCTAAGAATCAAGATCCTGGACATATATGGAGATTCAGCCCTTGTGATCAACCAAATCAAAGACAAGTGGGAAACTTACCACCCTGGCTTGATTCCTTACAGAGATTATGCAAGACGTCTGTTGACTTTCTTCAACAAGGTTGAATTGCATCATATACCTCGAGATCAGAATCGAATGGCAGACGCCTTGGCTACTCTATCTTCCATGTTCAAAGTCAGTCACTGGAATGATATGCCTACAGTCAGAATTACGCGCCTTGAAAGGCCCGCCTATGTGTTTGCAACTGAAGCAGTCATCGATGATAAACCGTGGTTCCACGACATCAAGCGCTTCCTTCAAACTCAAGAGTACCCGCTTGGGGCATCAAACAAAGATAAGAAAACTCTAAGGAGACTTTCTGGCAGTTTCTTCCTGAATGAAGATGTGCTATACAAAAGAAACTTCGACATGGTTTTGCTCAGATGCGTGGACAGACACGAAGCAGACATGTTAATGCATGAAGTGCATGAAGGGTCCTTTGGAACTCATTCAAATGGGCATGCAATGTCCAAAAAGATCTTAAGAGCAGGATACTATTGGTTGACAATGGAATCTGACTGTTGTAAACACGTGAAGAGATGTCACAAGTGCCAGATCTACGCAGATAAGATCCATGTGCCACCGACTCTACTCAACGTTCTCTCATCTCCATGGCCTTTTTCCATGTGGGGTATCGACATGATTGGAATGATCGAACCGAAAGCTTCAAACGGTCATCGTTTCATCTTGGTAGCTATTGATTACTTCACCAAATGGGTCGAAGCAGCATCTTACGCCAATGTTACAAGACAAGTGGTTGTAAGGTTTATCAAGAACAACATCATTTGCCGATATGGTGTTCCCAGCAAGATCATTACTGACAATGGTTCAAACTTGAACAACAAAATGATGAAAGAATTATGTGAAGAATTCAAGATTAAGCATCATAACTCTTCTCCTTACAGACCAAAAATGAACGGCGCTGTTGAAGCTGCCAACAAGAACATTAAGAAAATCGTCCAGAAAATGGTCGTCACTTACAAAGACTGGCATGAAATGCTGCCATTTGCTTTACATGGGTACCGTACTTCAGTGCGTACTTCAACAGGGGCAACTCCCTTTTCTCTAGTGTACGGCATGGAAGCTGTGCTCCCCGTAGAAGTTGAGATCCCATCAATGAGAGTCCTCATGGAGACTAAGTTATCAGAGGCTGAATGGTGTCAAAGCAGATACGATCAGTTGAACTTAATCGAAGAAAAACGTATGACTGCTCTATGCCATGGACAGTTATACCAAGCAAGGATGAAACAAGCTTTCAACAAAAAGGTTCGACCTCGTGAATTTCGAGAAGGCGACCTCGTGCTTAAAAAGATCTTGTCTTTTCAACCAGATTCTAGGGGCAAATGGTCTCCTAATTACGAAGGCCCGTATGTTGTCAAAAGAACATTTTCAGGCGGCGCCATGACTCTTGCAACCATGGATGGTGATGAACTCCCATATCCTGTGAATGCTGATGCAGTCAAGAAATACTTTGTCTAAAAAAATACAAAAGAACAGCTCGGTGAGTCGAAAACCCGCAAAGGGCGACTTAGGCAAAAAGGAGCGTCTCGGTGGACTGAAAACCTGAAAGGGCGGTCCAGGCAAAAATTAGAGACAATAAACAGAAAAAATTCATCCTGGTAGATTGAAAACCTGAAAGGGCAATCTAGGCAAAAATTAGGGATTTATGACAAAGTAACTGCATCAGTCTGTACTTCGTCACCTGAGGAGTCTGTACTTCATCAAAGGATCTTCAAACAAATCATTGCCAATCTGAAACAACAAGCACAGTTGGAACTCAAAGTTATTAGAAGGAATAGTGGTTATTGCTTTCAATGTAGCCTTTTCCGCATAATTACCATTTCCAACTTTTGTAAATACTCTATGGAATCACGCCTTTAGCTGATTACCATCCTATTAAATAAATTTGAGCCTTGTGCCCATTTGTTTGCAATCTTTAATTTCTTTCAGCTTGCAAAATGACGCTTTAATTGTGTTATTCACTTTTGAAAAAAAGAAAAAAATAAGTTTTAAATTTACTTCACTTTTCTTTTTCAAAATAAAAGCGAAATTTTCCTTTGAGTTGTGAACAACAGAAGGAACATCAGCAGTCGTCTCCATAGGATGAACAAAAGGATTCTCCCTGAAAAATTGTTGAGACAACGGTATTCTTGTCCCAGAAAAGAATTTTTGAAGCAATTATCCCTCGAGGTAAAGAAGCTCTTCTATCCCCAGTGAAGAAGCTCTTCTATCCCCAATGAAGAAGGTCTTTTATCCCCAGTAACGAAGATTTTTTATCTCCAGTGAAAAGGTTCTTCCATTTCAACAAGAAAAGATGCTTGTCTTCCCCAGAGAAGTTGAAAACACGCAACACCATTCATCACCCGTGTTATCTACACCGTGTTGAAGAACATTTGCCAAGTATCTGGTTGTATCGCGACGTCGGTCCTTCTCCAGTATATACTCCTCTGTCTGTCAGTATCGTCAGTATGCATGCGACATTCATGACATTCATCGTTCATACATATTTGCATCATTTATGCATTCTTGCATTTTTCAATACTTACTTGTTTAGGATATACTTATCCTCAAAAAGAAAAGAAAGAAAGAAAAAGGAAAAGAGAAGAAAGAAAAAGAAAAAAGAAACAAGTATGGGCGTGTCATCTCTCCAGTAGGTTGTCACCCATAAGCAGAAAGAACATCTTCTTTCTCCAATTCCCCACTGAGATCATTCCTCGTGGAAGAAGGTTGCTTTAGTTTCTCCTCTCAAAACAAAGGAGAAAATACCCATTCGAGTTCATTCCTCATGGGTACAAAGTCTTGTTTGACTGTCTCTTTCCAATTCATTCTTGGTTAGAACCTTGTCTTTACCAGAGATTCAAAGTACCAATTCCTCAAACAGAGTCGTGAAAAATAGACCATAAGCAATAGCCTCATCATCTGAGCAGCTTATGTCTCTTCCAAAAGATTTTTCCTCTCTAGGAAATCAATCATGAAGACCATTTGACGATCAGGGCCTTATTACTGTTCACAAGGCTGAACAACCAGTAATTTCCCAAGCAAAGTCTCCAGAATCATTTTATCACTTGGCTGATAATTGATCATGTCTTCAAAACCACTATCACTAGGCTGGTAGTCGGTAACCTTTTGTTCTGGTTATATTATTAAACATGTCTATCCCAATGTTGATAGTCGATAATATTAACCGAACCTTTGAAACTCTTTTTACCTTGTCAAGTCTATCACCATGCTGATAGTCGGTAACACAGTTTCATACCTTTCACCTTCGCATTATTAAACAAGTCTATCCCCATGCTGATAGTCGATAATGCCGATAGGTAAGATTTTCTTACAAAGCTATCATTCCCCGGTGAAGCATACACTTGCTTTCCCGAAAAACGGATTCTCTTCCTAAAATGGATTGAGGCATCCTTCCCAATCTCTTTTCCCCAGTGGAGTCAGTTCTTGATATTCCCTCGGTAAAGATATCCTTGCATCATTCGCAATTTTGGTATCTTAGGTCCAAAATTTGCGTCTTCTGATATTTAAGTCTCTTCCACCCTATCAAAACGAAGATTTTCAATCTTCATATCTCAGGTTGAAGAAACTTAAATAGGGGCATCTGTCATACCCCAATTTTTGACCTAAGATACCACCTCATATCATTTGCATATGCATCATTTGCATCTCTAACAAATTGCATAGCTTGTGTTTGCTACTTGTGACTCAGCAGGATTTAATTAGGAAATCACTCATCAGTGCAAATAACACTCAATTAGGGTTTTGTTCTCCCTTCATCTCAAATGAATCATCTTCATCAATAATCAACATTTGGTCCTCAGAGATTCATTTCAACAAGCTCAACAGCTTTGAGTCGACTGAATTAGGGTTTTGACTGAAGACAGCACACTCCTGACTTTTGCTCAGAATTTGACCTAATGGCTTGGGACATGATATCAAGACCTCAAGTGCATCATTTTGACCTAATCCATTGGCTTATAACATCTCCTACACAAAGATTGATCAGACAAATCCTCAGATCAGGGTTTTGAACTATCAGGGACTGAAATCAGGGATCACATTTGGGAAACCCTAAAAATCCCCAGGGAGTCAATCAAAGGTTTCAATCATCCTCAAATAATCCCTATGACAATATACAATGGAAATTATATCTCAATTCAAGACCTACAGTCATCAATTTCATCTGGTCGACAATTAGGGTTTTTTGACCTAATTCACTGAACAACTGCCTTTTTAATCAGGACATGATGTCACAACTCAAACCATGGCTCAATAACCTCTAATGCTTCAATGAGATCCATTCATACCATTCATATGGTGAGGATAACCTGTTTCATTTGAAATCTCCAGAAACGCGATTCGTCTGAAAAAGTCAACTGTACAAGAACACCTTTGACTTTTGGGAATTTTGGTCAACCATGACTTTTGAAGTTTTAAATCATCAATATATGATATGAGAAGTCATTTGATCAAGAAAAATCAAGAAAATCAATCAAGAATCAAAAAGTCAAAAGTTTGACTTTCATACTTAGAAAATTTTTCTAAGTGTTTTTCATGGTTTTTTCCAAACTTTGGAAGGGAATAACTCAAAATTTCACCTACAAACTGAAAAAAACTTCCAACATGAAAGTTGTAGATTTTGATCCAATAAACAACTTTGACACATATAAATTTTTTCCATAAGATCAACCATTTAAGAGATATGGTGCTTCAAAGTTGGTACTTTTTGAAAACTTCACTTGAAATCTCATTTTCTTCAAAGTTCATGGATCTTTTTCACCCATTTCCTTAAAGGTCTTGAAGAAACTTTCAACTAGGGTTTTGAAGTGTGTAACATGAGCTTTCCAAAATGTCCAAGAGCATGAAAAAATATGGAGCATAGCTATGGTTTTGAATTATGCATTTAGTGATCATTTTCACTTGAAATTTCAAGCCATTTTCACTAAGTTATGAACCATTTTGCCAAATAATGCAAGTAATGATGCATCAAGACAATAATTGAAGATATTTTCTGATTAGAAGATCAGAATGGAAGAGGATAAGAAGCTTGAAGTTTAACCATGGTTTAGTCACTTTTAACCATTATGCATTAAATGTAAAGATTCCATTTTATCTCCAAATGCCAAATCACCATTCTTTGATCAACTTGCAAAGCTTGGAGTTCAGAATCCTTGGCCTATAAATAGAGGTCCAAACCTCATTCAAAATCACACCAAAACCTCACAATTATAGGTTTTCTCTCTTCTTTCTTAGAATGCAAGTTTCTTAAGTTTCAAAGAGGTGAAATTCTCAACCTCTAAATCTTTGAAGTTCTAAGTAAAGTTATGCTTCCAACACTTCCCAAATATCATATGGATGTTGTTTGAACCATTGAAACCTTCCAAAAACACTCAAATCTCAGAACCACTATCTCACTTCCACATGAACCAAAATTGAGCCTTATCATGTCAAAATCCATTCAAGAACATTTCTGTCCAAACTAACACTTCCAACACCTCATATACATCACATATGAACTATCCAAGCACTCACATATGATCTGTAACCTCAGAATTATCAGATTCGATTCTCACTCCAAGCAACTGCAGTTCAGGTTCCATGGCCTTGCTCAAGTGAATTCAAACTGTTCCAAGCATTCAAACATGTTCCATAAGGTCCATTGATGCTGTTCAGATCAAGAAATAACAACTGGAACTCCTCTACTGCAAAATTCGATCTCCAACTTTGGCATTTTTGAGGTAAGTGCCTATCAACTTCAAACTCATACATGCATGCATCATAAATGAAAAACTGGTTTACCATCTTGTTTCTGCACTATCACTGATCAATAGCCCTCAATCAATTTCATGATTCATCAACTACACACGATTTCAGATTGAAACTCAGAATTAGGGTTCTTCGTGTTCATCAGAAAATTGATAGCCTTAGAGTTAAAATAAATGCAATTAAATGATACCATTGTGTTCCTTATGGAAAATCGAGCAAGTTAGGCTATTCACTTGATCCAAACAACTCAGTTTTCAGAATTTTCAAATTCAATTTGGGGGTTGTGTTCTTGGCGCCAAATTTTGAAACTGAACTTAGGAACTTGATTCAAAATATATTTAATTCATTGCAAGAGATTAACAGACCACGCGCGTGGTCTGGTTGGTTAAGTTTTTGAGTTGTGAGAGAGAGGGCGTGGGTTCAAGCCCTTTGGAAGACAAAACCAATTTTTTTATCACTTTTTTCCTTCAATTTCTTCACAACTTCATCAATTCATTTAACCAATCAAATCAACTTATTTTTTCTTCATTTTTTACACACTTCTTGTTTAATATGCATATTTTGACAATATCAAAAAAAATCACAAAAAAATATTTATTTAATGTGTTTTTAATTAGGTTTAAGATGACATGTTTTTAGGTATTTTCAAATACTTTAAATATTGTTTTATTTGATTTTTTTTCAAACCTAATCACTTGCAAATATTTTTGTGATCAAACCCTAATCACTTAGATCTTAATTAAGCATTAAAACTTGTTTTAAACTTAATTAAGTTGATTTCTTTCAAATTCAAATCGTTTTAAAAACAAGCGATCGCATTTCTTCTCAAAAACGATAAACCATTTCTTTTTGAAACTTTTGATTAAATCTTTTAATTGATCAATTGATTTTCAAAACGATGTGGGGCCTCTCGAATATTAGAGAGTGTAAGTCCCATTTCTTTTCTTTTTGTACAGTTTTTTTTAAAAACAATAAAACTTCTTCAAATTAAAACTTTTTCAAACAGTTTTTCAAAAGCGAAACCTCGCGTCTGTTAATAAAACAGTCAACCATGTTTTGTAAATAAAACACGGGCCTCCACGTAGGTATAAGTACCAAGCCCCTTTTGTACATACCCATTCCAGTACATGAAATTAGGTATTTCATTGTGCGCCTTTTGTACATATCTCAATCAATCTGTTTTTTTAACTTTGAATAACAAACCAAAAATGAAGGTTTCTTTAAATCTTCCCAAAAATACCATAGGCCTCCATGTAGGTATAAGTCCCAAGCCCCTTTGTAAATACCTGTTTACATAGCTTTGAATAAATTCAAGTGGACCTCTCCTCGAGTATGAGTCCCGAGCCCCTATATATACAAATGGAGCATGCTTACAGGTATATTTCCTTCATAAACTCCATTATGTACACACACTTTGTCATATATGTATAACTGTTCATATTTGTTCATGTACTTGTTCATGTTTGTTCGTACTTGTTCATACTTGTGATTGTGTTATATGCTTATTCAACTTAGTACAACACTAGGTTCCCCATAGCCTCCTATTGGGCTTCGTGCAAAGAATCTCCCTAGTTTAGGTTAGGACATAGAGTATGGTTTCCCGGTGAAATCGCTCTAAGAGCTCAAACCAACTATACCATGCCTCCCCTTGGGCTTTGTACAAACGAGTGACCCTCCCATAGCCTCCTCTTGGGCTTACAATGCAAGGACCCTGGATTGTCCCTCCCATAGCCTCCTCTTGGGCTTACAATGCAAGGACCCTCGGATAGCCTCCTCTTGGGCTTCGTACAAGGACCCACGGGCTTCTTATAAGCATCCCCAATATCCAAAACAAATACCCTAGGAGATTAGACATTTTTCATCTCTATGCTAGGAGTATCTCTTATATATCATCACAAACAATCAATCAATCAAACTTTTTCTTGCCACAAGGCTGGCTAATCAATCAAACTGTTTTACCACCGTACTGGATGATTAATCAAAGTTTTTGTCACAAGGCTGACTTCATTGAAACTTTTGCCACAAGGCTGGCTGATTAATCAAAGTTTTTGTCACAAGGCTGACTTCATTGAAACTTTTGCCACAAGGCTGGTTAAACAAACAAAAACATCTTTATCATTCTAAGCACCCTAAGTGGCATGGCCCCGGGCTTATAATGAAAAGATTTTCAAACAAAAACAAACAGATGTATGTGATGATATAGATTAGATACATCTAGCATTTAGACGACATTTGTCTATTTTCCTTTGCTTCCACTAGCATAAGTGGGAACTACGATTGCTCTGACTTTCTCAACATCCCTTTGAGAATACGTAGGCACAAGGTCGATCCTTGGCGAGCAAAACAAAACAAAAAAACCTTTCAAACCTTAGCACCCGTAGACCCCGAGCTACAGATGCTCTGATTCCCTCTAAGGGATATGTATGCAGAGGATCGCGATGATCTTTGCGAGCATAATCAAACAAACACCTTAGGTCCCACCTCTTTCTCACAAGAACCTCCACCATAACAAGAATGGAATAAACAAAACAAAGAAACCTATAGAGTACTATAGATACGTTGGGTGCTAATACCTTCCCTTCGTATAACCAACCCTCTTACCCAAGATCTCTCCCCCCACTTTTAGGTTATTGCAGCTTTTTTCCTTTTCCTCCTTTGGAAATAATAAAAAGTTTGGTCGGTACAAAAGAAAAATCATTTTTTTGAGCACTCGAGCCCAAAGAAGGCATCAGGTGTCTCATTTAGAAAGACAACGATTTTTCGCCCGCGACACAGCTGTCATACCCCAAAATTTGCCCATACTATTTCTCTTATACAAATTCAAATCAATACATTAAGCTCCAAGACATATTCTCTTATACAAGGCTCAGAAACTAGGGTTTGGTTTGTTCAAAGGAAAATCAATGAATCAATGGCTCCAAGGCATCCCATATGGCTCAAAGTATCTTACATTACCACTATGACAAGTATCAAGTCTCAGCTTAAAAGATTGATCACTCAAATGTTCAGAAAGTCAATAGTCGACTGGGTTGACCTTAAAGTCAACTGTGGGCAAAGTAAAGTCAAAACTCCTGATTTTTTGTCAAGATCCTAATATTGAAGTATCATTCACCATTTGATTAAGTATTGATCATGGTTCATCAAGGAAAGATCAAAAATCAACAATTCAAAAAGTTTCTAAATTAGGGTTTTCATAGGAAAAAGTCAACTGAACTTTGACCAGCCATAACTCTCACATGGAACATCAGAAATTTTCCATCCAAAGCTTATTTTGAAGGAAATTTGATTCTCTACAACTTTGTCTCTCACATGACAAGTCTAAAAATGCTCCATTTGAGAGATATGGACCAAAACATTATTTGTTCTTTTCAAAAGTCAACAAAAAGTCATTTTTTTCAAAAGGACACACAAGGAGCATGGAAAATTATTTTGATATGAGACCAAAGACACTGGTTAGAGGACTCTCTAAGGTTTCTAAAAAGTACTAGAACACTTCCATACCTCAAATATTGAGGGAGATAGGCCTTGTCAAAGTTGGACTATTTTGGAGGGAAAAATATGAAGAAAAAGGGTTCAAATTAAATTTTTTTTACAAAGGAGTCCAACTCTTTTTGGCCCAAACTTGTTTCCCAAGTATCCAAGAGCTTCTACTCCAAATGCCACGATTTTCTAACAATTATTTGATTTTTATTGAATTTCTAATTCATTAAAAAATATAGTTTAAATCAATAAATCAAAGAAATTTGAAAAGATTTGGTTTAATTATATTTTTCAATCAATCCAATCATCAATAATATCCTATAATCACATGAAATTCGTGATAAGAAGATTGGAGTGAGAAAGATTGAAATTGTTCAAAATTAGAAAGATTTGAAGCCATGATCAATCAAATGCCAATCGCCTTGATTCACCAAGATTTATTGTTATTTTGTTAACCTAATTTGTCTATTATATAAAGGGAGCAATTGTAGACCTTGAAAAGGAGTTTTGGCTGGCTATTAGAACCCTAATCCGAGTTCTAAAGATTGAAGAATTTCAAAAATCAAATTTCAGATTGCAGAGCAATTCGAGGTCTTTAAAGGATTCCAACACGCTCAGGGAAGATTACTGAAGCCATTCAGATCACTCCCATCAATTTGTACGTCTAGAAACTCCTCCAAAAAGCTCACGGTTTGCAACTATTTAAGTTTGCTCGATTTGTCACATTCTTGCATCATAAACATCTTTTGTTGATATATTTGTTTTCATCGTGTTATTCTGTGTGTTTCTGGACTTTTAATTGAACTTCTGTGCCGTCATGAACAAATCACCATGTTAGGGTTCATAAGCTTCAAATTGGGGCTTTTTATTCTTGGAAAAATTAAGGCTAATCGTGGTCATCAGTGAAATCGTTGCATCTGGACGATCACAATGGTGTGATCGCGAAAAGTTTTTGTTGCGTTTTGGATGTTGTTTGTGTTCGCAGGTGTAAAAGGGCAAGGACCTATTATAGCGCTTTAGAAAAGTGCGCTGTAGAATTGTATCTGCAGGTTTTCAAGGAAGGAGATGGAGGCGTGGCGCGCTGGCATTGGTCCGATTCAAAAAACAAGAAGCGCGCGTTTTGCTTCTTTCATGTTTTGATCCGGTGCATCACGTACTCACGCGTATACGATGCAACTCTCAATCCAGCTATCTGATCGTCATCATCCTCAATCCAACGCTCATAAAGATGCAGGTGCATCATACTCCCATGCGCGCTGCCACACTTGATCGCAAGTTAAGTTTTTTGCAATTTTATTTTATTTTAATTACATAGCCTATTATTTTTATTTATATATATATGTATATATATCATTTTAATTCTTTTCTTTTTCTTAATAATAATAAAACTATACATTTATTTTTCTAAAAAACTTTTTTGATTAATATTTATTTATTTATTTTATTTATTTATTTATTAATTTCATATATACTTATTCCTTTATTTATTTGATTAATATTTATTATTATGTTTTATTTATTTATAATAATTTTATTTTCATAATTATTTATTTATATATTTAATATTTATCATATATATTTATTTTTATTATATATTTATTTTCTTATTTAATTCAAAAATTCATATTTATTTTGTTTTAACTCTAAAAAATTCATAAAAAAATACTTTGGTGTCCGATTTTTTGTTTTCTCTTCTCGATTTAATTAATTAGGTCGCAAGACCAATAATTAATTAAATCATTTATGTTATTTTATTCAATTCATACCCTAATCATGGTTTACGACGAACATTCCATACACTGAAAATATTTGTCTGTATCCTTTTCAGGGTTTATCATCAGACATCTTCCGACTACGCGCCTGATCAAGATCCGAAGCTAAGTATTCCATTTAATTATTATTTTAAAGTTTATTTTGTTTCCCTTTAATTAGGGTTTGCCTTTAAATAAATCTGGCCTACACTCACTTTTCTGCCTTTGCTTTGCCATTTTTCAGGGTTAACCCCGAGGCTTCCTCCGACTGCCAACCATCTCAGATCAAATCAAAGCTAAGTGCTCTTTTCTATTTTAAATATTTGTTATTTGATTTTATCTATTAAATTAGGGTTAACCCTAATTGACTCTGAACAGATAATGCACTCACCCTACTTTTGCTTGTTATTTTTCTACCTTTTCAGGGTTTGCCAATCGCCAAAGCTCCGAATATCGGTAACCCTAAACCCTGATCATAATTTTTACCTGTTCGGACTTATTTATTTATTTATCCTCAGCTGGTTTCATCTCCCCTTTCCTCCGCTGGTTTCTTTTTCCCCTTCCCCGTATTGCTTTAATTATATTTGTTTATTGACTGATGTGGTTAGTAATTCTAGGGAGTGCAAGCCTGTAATTAACCTAGAAGAACTAATTATAAGATAATATATTCTGAACTAATCACGTGATTGGTGCACACACGCACGCTTTTGGGGTAACCTCTCTGTTGCCTGTTGCCTTGTTGTTTGTTGCCTTGTGTTTTTGCAGAATAGCCATGTCCCTCGAATACGAGGATACCTCAGCCATGTTGCCTCGGTTATGCAAAGGTCATACGACCCTAATGATGCTGCCTTCGATACACCAATATGACCTCGACCCTCGAAAGTTGCCTACGAAAAGGCTGAGGTATCCTCTGGCTGCCTACGAAAGGCTATTCTGGTTCTTCCCTCAGACTACCTGCCTCTCCATGGCATGGGACAGTCTTATGGCGAACGAACTCTCGATGACCCTTCAACCTCCAAATGAAAGGCTTCCTGCCCTCTTATGGCATGGATAGACCCTTTCACCCTGAAAGGCTAAAAGAACATTTTTCATCTAACCAGGTAATTGCCCTTAATTGCTTTGCCTTGCTCTAAAAACTTTTTCATATTCTTTCTCATAAACCTTCAATATGGCTACGCTCATTTACGAGCTAAAGTCCGTATTCTCTTCTTCTACATTTCTAAACCTTTGGTTTCAAAGAGCAAAGCAATTAAGAGCCCATGGAAAACCATGGATGCAAAGGGTGCCTTACACCTTCCCTTTGCATAATTACCCCCCGAACTCAATTTTTATTTAAAAAGGTTTTTCCTGTTCTTTTAGCCTTTCTGATTAATTTGGATAAAATAAAAGTCGGTGGCGACTCATGCTTAACCGCAACATTTCGATATAAAAGTCAGTTCACCGTATTACAGAACTGGCGACTCTGCTGGGGATTTTCGATTAAAAAGAGGGGTTACCTTAAAAGTTTAGGAATCACTTAAATGTTTTCTATTGTTTGCTTTGTTTGCTTTATTTTTGCAGGGCTGTTTTGGTTATTTTGCTGTGTGAAAGATCCTAACCCGGATCTGAGTACCTTAGGTAAATGGCATGAGATCAAGGAGACTGCACAGCGTATACTGATGTGGTTGATCTGATGGCCATCGTTAGTGTGACACATTGGTTTGTCCTGGTGTTCCTTGGGATCCGACCTGAGGAAATGCTTGGCTGCCGCGTGGTGTCGTTAAGCACTAATTCGCCCCTAGAACCTTAGTTGAACTTGACTTTGGCCTATTAGAAAGTAGCGAGATGGCTGGCTTTGGTTCCGACTGAAGTTGGTTGATACTCGAAGCTACACTCATATGGACTGGACTTTCAGGACCTTCTCGGTTGGTGATTCGATTTCCGAACTGAGATAAGCGCCTTCGAGAAAGGTCAATGATATGAGCTCCCTAGAACCCGATCTTTATATAGGACAGGTTGAACCAACTAAACTTCAGTGGGGAGGATACTTACCTACAAACTTCATGCAAGCCTCTAAACCTAAGGGCACTTGTGTGACTTGTTTGTGTTTGCTACTAACCTTCGTTTCCTTGCAGGTTTTGTTAAAAGGACTTGTTTGTCCTTACTATCTCACACAATGCCTAATGAACTGCATTCGCATAACATCATGACATCATGACACCATAAGCATAACATGATTTAACTAACCCTTTCAAGGATCTTAGGGATTTAACGCGCATAATTTTAGGGACTCCCATCAAGGACTGATTTCCTAATCTAGGGGCAAGAGGATTTATTTTCCTCTGGCCACACACCTTCCAATTCAGAGACTCAGTACCTATCAAGGGGCAAGAGGACTTATTTTCCTCTAGCCATGTATCTTCGAATTCAGAAGTATCCCGAATCAGAGGCGATGACCCACTCGATATGGCGAGCTTGATTCTTAAAGAAGGACGCTTAAAAACGAAAGCCAAGGCTCTTAAGACGAAGCTGTGACCGATTAAATGTCTAAATGTTGCTAACTAAATTCCCAAAGATCCTTGAAAATATTGCATTCATAACATCGCACCACAAGTTTCTATAAACAGGTCTCTCATCTTTCCGCTGTTTATTTCAGCATCATGAATCTCGAGCAATCAGTTAGAAATCTTCAGGCTCAGAACAACCAGTTCCAGAAAATAATCTTTCACTTGGCCAAGGGGCAAGAAGAATTGAAGGCACTTCTGATCGAGAAGGAGAAGAATCAACATAAGCATCAAGATGGGCAAGATAAATGGAAATCCAAACCCAAGCGGTCATTCGCTCCGTTGCACATGCCATTGTCTCAAGTTCTACAACAACTGCTCGATCAGAACTTGATAACTCTATTGCCTCCATATTCATTTCCTACCAATCCTGCTCTTGGGTATAAGTACCATGCGAGATGTGCTTATCATTCAAATAGTCCTGGTCATGATACAGAGGATTGTGGACCATTGAAGCATAAGATCCAAGACTTAATTGACGACAAGATCATTGACTTCAATTCAATTAAGGGGCCTTACATGGCTAATGCTGTGCGCAACCAACAGGTTGGGGGAGTTCTGATCTCCACACCAGCATCGCAACCACAACGTAAACATAACGCGCCTAAAAGACAATTCACAAAGATCAACATGACTTTGGCTGAAGCATTACAACATATGTTGAAGAAAGGGCTAATTAATTTGAGGGATCCTCCTCAGAATCCTAACACTTTATCTCATCAGTATAACCCTAATGCAAGATGTGCTTATCACTCCGACAACATTGGACATGACACTAACGGTTGCTGGATATTGAAGAATAAGATCCAAGATTTAATCGACGACCAGATCATTGACTTCAACTTACCTGAGGAATCTCATATGGCTGATAGTGTGTACAATCGGAAAAGTCGTAATGAACACAACCAATCTGTGGGGACAATTCTGATCTCTACACTGGTTCCACAACAAGGACGCAAGTCAGAGGCACCTAAACGCCAGTTCACAAAGATTAATATGTCACTGGCTCAGGCATTACAATACTTGCTAAAGTCAGAGTTGATTACTTTAAAGGATCCCCCTAAGAATCCTAGTACTTCCGCTCGCGGCTATAATCCCAATGCGAGATGTGCATACCACTTCGGTAGCCCTGGTCACGATACAAATAGTTGCTGGACGCTGAAGAACAGGATTCAAGACCTGATCGATGCTGGTGAAGTTGAATTCAAACATCCCAAGACTCCCGTAAAGATCACGGTTCCCATGCCTAATCACGATATGATGGATTAATGTCTAGAAGGATGAACGTTTTAATCATTAGCTTTACTTTCATTTGCAAATTCTATTCTGTTTGTTTAAACATTCGACTTATGATAGGCATTATCTGTTTTAATAATCATCGTCAGTGCATTGCATATGCTTGTCTTGAATTAATTATTTTTCTATCTCTCGTTTTAAATTATATCTTTACTTTGCATGTGTCTTGTGATATTCAACTCCTGCTAAAGTTATATACCTTTTGAGGGAGGATGACGAAGATGATACCGCAATTTCTTACAATATGCTTTCGAACGGACTATGCTGACGATGTATAGGCATTATTTCAATCCCTAAACAGTGGAGATATAAGGATGTTAATCCCTCGTCAACCCATTTGAGCCTAAGGAGTAGAAGTTTTCTTTCTTGAACAAATTAAAACCCTTGATCATAACCTGGGGCAGGATAGTTCTCAGTTAATTTGGCTGTGCATTCTATTTTAAGAGAATCATTCAGTACACTTTTCAACAAAGGTTTCAATCACAAGCGTTCATCCGCACACATCAAAGAAGTGTTGGAGATGTCAATCAAAAGCCAACGATGGTTCATCAATCATTAAGCAAGGCAGTCAATATCTTTCAAAAACAAAAATGACGAAAAAACATATATACAAAGAAAAGCCTGCTAAGTCAAAAATCAAAAAAGAAGACTTAGGCAAAAATCAAGGCATCCCGCTGACTGTAAGCTCAAGATAGACAGTTCAGAAAAAGTTAGGGATATCAAAAAGATGAAAAAAGAGAAGTCAATAAATTCCTGAACAACACAATGTTGTGACTACCAAAAGGAAGAAGTGAGTGCCATCTCAAAAGTTCTCTTTGCTTGTGAACTATCATTATTATCAAAGGTGCAAATCCAAAAGTCTCTTGGAACCTGAATGCATAAGTTGAATTAACTGAACTTAGGACTGAAGATCATCACGAAGAGGGGTGGGTACAAATAAACTTTGAGCCTTTATCCTTTGCTTCTTAAACCGTGAACCAAGCCACGTTACAACCCTTGATAGTCCTAATTGAAGCATGGTTAGTTCGAAAGCATACTATCACCAAAAAAGTATCCCGAATCCTTAAGGTTTACTAAAATGCTGAGTCGATATTTCGCTTCTACCAAAATAGCATGTTTTTACAAATATCATGATTTTACATCTCTTGCTTTAATGTTTTTTCAAAAAAAACTCAAGACAAACGTATGCTATGCATCTCATGAATTCATTATTAAACATATTCTGCTACATAATTTCAAATGTTAGCATCAGAAAGAACTTGCGCAGGGTACAACTAATAAGATTACTCCGAGAAGCAATGTCTCCTACGTATACAGGGGGCATGGCACGCTTTGCCCAAATCAATCTGGGGCAATCGAGTCAAGATTCCGAGAATCTCTCAAGGACGCCGAGACAATCAGGGGCATGCATCCAAGTAGATCTGAAGCTACTTCCCAATCAACATGGGACATTATCCTAGGCCTATGATTACTAGGGGCATATCGCCCATAGTGCACGTCTCATAAAGTCCTCGCGAGGCGAATCTTTTCAAAGTCTCTACTAGCGGGGGCAAATCTATGCAAGTCCAATTTGATATCTTGATCAATACTCAGCGGTGTGTCCTAATCTTATCGAGGAGTGGTAGTTGCTATAATACTGGGGGCAATGTTCAAGGCATCCATGCCTTCCCACGGCTCCGATTTCACAAGATCATATCCCCACAGAGCAATTCTCAAGAAGATATCTTCAAACATACTCGTCCCGACAAAGACATGACTCGCCAACAGAGTTTACATCTTCAACACTACCAGTTCTCTAACACTTTGCTCTTCTCCAACATGGTGTATTAATATCTCTAATCCCCAATCAGGGTACATCAAGTTACTGATCATCCCCAAGCAGAAATCATAAATCCCCAGCTGAGCATCTTCAAGATAAGATCAAACATCAAAATTACAATAACATGGAGATCCGCCTTCTCAATCAAGATGTGTCAAATAGCATAAATCATAGTCATACGTCATAAATCATAAACATATTCATACAATTGCATACATGTTCATACATAATACATAATGCATCGCGACAAATGCGTACATAACATGCAAGGTTCTCATTTATTTTGAGAATCCCGTCACATAAACGCATTACATGCATCATGACATGGCATGAAAAAAACTAACTTTGCCTTTTTCAGGTTACTGCTGCAGTCAAATAAACAACTTCAAAACCTTTCAGATCTAAATCGATACCTTGGTCGGTTCCATAATGATCTACCTTTGGATCTAAGTCGATACCTTGGACGATTCCTTAATGATCTACCTTTGGATCTAAGTCGATACCTTGGACGGTTCCTTAATGATCTACATTCGGATCTAAGTCGATACCTTGGACGGTTCCTTAATGATCTACCTTAGGATCTAAGTCGATACCTTGGAAGGTTCCTTAATGATCTACCTTTGGATCTAAGTCAATACCTTGGATGGTTCCTTAATGATCTACCTTCGGATCTAAGTCGATACCTTGGACGGTTCCTTAATGATCTACCTTCGGATCTAAGTCGATACCTTGGACAGTTCCTTAATGATCTACCTTCGGATCTAAGTCGATACCTCAGAAGGTTCCTTAAATGATCTACCTTCAGATTTAAAGTCGATACCTCAGACGGTTCCTTAAACAATCTACCCTCAGATTTAAGTCGATACCTCGGACGGTTCCCTAAACAATCTACCTTCAGATTTAAGTCGATACCTCAGACGGTTCCTTAAACAATCAACTTTTTAAAATCTATAGCGGAAACCTCGTACGGTTCCGTAATGATTAACATTTAAAATATAAATCGGACACCTCAGACGGTTCCATAACGATCAACTTTCAAAATCTAAAAGCGGTAACCTCGGACGGTTCCGTAACGGTCAACGCTCGAAGATCTAATTCATTTACCACGAACGGTGGTGACACGATCATTTCCAAAGATCTAATTCAGTTACTACGAATGGTACTGACACGGCCAGAGATCTAATTCTATCATCACGAACGGTGTGGACACGATCAATTACCTCTTCAGTCTAATTCAGGTATTACGAACGGTACTGACACGATCAACTCTCAGAGATCTAATTCCATCATCACGAACGGTGTGGACACGATAAACTGTTTCTAAAGTCTAACTCAGCTACTACGAACGGTGCTGACACGACAAGAGATCTAATTGTATCATCACGAACGGTGTAGACACGATCATCTTTCAAAGATCTAATTCGTCTACTACGAACAGTAATGACACGATCAACACTCAAATAACTACTTCTCAAACACTCCAAACATAATCTAATGCATGATTTACTGGATGGCATCTTTAAGCCCATCCCCATCATACACCTGGATGGCATCTTCAAGCCCATCTCCGACAAAAGCCCCTTCATCATCAGCTAGGGCAAATTTCTGGGTATTCTAGTGTTCAATCCTCTTCCACCTTCAGATTCCGACTGACATACAAACCACTCTACATCTTCAGGTTTAAGAAAATTGAACAGGGGCAGCTGTCATACCATAAAATTTGCCCATACTATTTCTCTTATACAAATTCAAATCAATACATAACGCTCCAAGACACATTCTCTTATACAAGGCTCAGAAACTAGGGTTTGGTTTGTTCAAAGGAAAATCAATGAATCAATGGCTCCAAGGCATCCCATATGGCTCAAAGTATCTTACATTTTCTCTATGACAAGTATCAAGTCTCAGCTTAAAAGATTGATCACTCAAATGTTCAGAAAGTCAACAGTCGACTGGGTTGACCTAAAAGTCAACTGTGGGCAAAGTAAAGTCAAAACTCCTGATTTTTTGTCAAGATCCTAATATTGAAGTATCATTCACCATTTGATTTAGTATTGATCATGGTTCATCAAGGAAAGATCAAAAATCAACAATTCAAAAAGTTTCTAAATTAGGGTTTTCATAGGAGAAAGTCAACTGAACTTTGACCTGCCATAACTCTCACATGGAACATCAGAAATTTTCCATCCAAAGCTTATTTTGAAGGAAATTTGATTCTCTACAACTTTGTCTCTCACATGCCAAGTCTAAAAATGCTCCATTTGAGAGATATGGACCAAAACATTATAGGTCCTTTTCAAAAGTCAACAAAAAGTCATTTTTTTCAAAAGGACACACAAGGAGCATGGAAAATTATTTTGATATGAGACCAAAGACACTGGTTAAAGGACTCTCTAAGGTTTCTAAAAAGTACTAGAACAATTCCATACCTCAAAAATTGAGGGAGATAGGCCTTGTCAAAGTTGGACTATTTTGGAGGGAAAAATATGAAGAAAAAGGGTTCAAATTAAATTTTTTTACAAAGGAGTCCAACTCTTTTTGGCCCTAACTTGTTTCCCAAGTATCCAAGAGCTTCTAATCCAAATGCCACGATTTTCTAACAATTATTTGATCTTTATTGAATTTCTAATTCATTAAAAAATATAGTTTAAATCAATAAATCAAAGAAATTTGAAAAGATTTGGTTTAATTATATTTTTCAATCAATCCAATCATCAATAATATCCTATAATCACATGAAATTCGTGATAAGAAGATTGGAGTGAGAAAGATTGAAATTGTTCAAAATTAGAAAGATTTGAAGCCATGATCAATCAAATGCCAATCGCCTTGATTCACCAAGATTTATTGTTATTTTGTTAACCTAATCTGTCTATTATATAAAGGGAGCAATTGCAGACCTTGAAAAGGAGTTTTGGCTGGCTATTAGAACCCTAATCCGAGTTCTAAAGACTGAAGAATTTCAAAAATTAAATTTCAGATTGCAGAGCAAGTCGAGGTCTCTAAAGGATTCCAACACGCTCAGGGAAGATTACTGAAGCTATTCAGTTCACTCCCATCAATTTGTACGTCTAGAAACTCCTCCAAAAAGCTCACGGTTTGCATCTATTTAAGTTTGCTCGATTTGTCACATTCTTGCATCATAAACATCTTTTGTTGATATATTTGTTTTCATCGTGTTATTCTATGTGTTTCTGGACTTTTAATTGAACTTCTGTGCCGTCATGAACAAATCACCATGTTAGGGTTCATAAGCTTCAAATTGGGGCTTTTTATTCTAGGAAAAATTAAGGCTAATTGTAATACGGTGAACTGACTTTTTATCGATCGAAATGTCGCGGTTAAGCAAGAGTCGCCACCGACTTTTATTTTATCCAAACAAATTCGGAAAGGCAAAAAGAAACAGAAAAAAACCTTTTAAGAAATCTGAGTTCGAGGGGTGATTTATGCAAAGGGAAGGTGTAAGGCACCCTTTGCATCCATGGTTTTCCATGGGCTCTTAATTGCTTTGCTTGCTCGTTTGTTTTTTAGAAAAAGGTAGATGAAAGAAAAAGTGGACTTTAGCTCGTAAATGAGCGTTGCCCTTTTGAAGAACTGTGAGAAAGAATATTAAAGATGAGCATTGCAAGGCAATTAGGGGCAATTACCTTAAACTCAGATGATAGGTCTCTTTTTAGCCTTTCAGAATGAAAGGGTCTATCCTTGCCATAAGAGGGCAGGAAGCCTTTCGTTTGGAGGTAGAAGTGTCATCGAAGCATCCTTTGCCATAAGACTGTCCCATGCCATAGGAGGGCAGGTAGTCTAAGGCAAGGATCAGAATAAGCCATTTCGTAGGCAGCCAGAAGATACCTCAGCCTTTTTCCGTAGGCAACTTCCGAGGGTCGAGGTCATATAGTGTATCGAAGGCAGCATCATTAGGGTCGTATGACCTTTAGTATTCGAGGCAACATGGCTGAGGTATCCTCGAATTCGAGGGACATGGCTTATTCTGCAAAAAACACAAAGGCAACAGGCAACAGGCAACAGAGAGGGTTACCCAAAAGTGTGCGTGTGTGCACCAATCACGTGATTATATTCAAATATATTATCTTGTAAAATTACGTGATGCTAATTCAATTAATAAGTTGCACTCCCTAGAATTACTAACCACACAATAATATAACAATAATAATGGGGAAGGGAAATTGTAACCAGCGGAGGAGAGGGGAATTGAAACCAGCGGGATATAAAAATAAAAGGCAAAAGGTTTAACACAAGTAATAATTGAAAATAGGGTTTAGGGTTACCAAGACTCGTAGCTTTGGCAGTTGACAAACCCTGAAAATTGGAAAAGAAAGACTAAACAGAGGGGTGAGTGCATTATCGGTTCGGAGGCAAATGAGGTTAACCTTAATAAAATAAAAGACAAATAAATTAATAATGATTAATAAATAATACTTAGCTTCGACTTGGATTTGATCTGATATGGTTAATAGGGCGCCTTTAAGGTTAACCCTGAAAGGCAAGGCAGGAAAGAGAGGGGGTGAATGTATGCACAGTTCAGAAATATAAGGACAAACCCTAAAATTAAAAATAAACCAAATAGAATTTTAATTAAATTAAACAGAGTACTTAACTTTGGGTTTTTGAATCAGGCGCGTATTCGGGATTAATCTTATTGCTAACCCTGAAAAGGCACAAAAAAGAAAATGTATTCAGTGTAGGGCAAACCCTAATTGGGATTTAAATCGAGTGTAATAGTAAATTGATTTAATTAATTATTGGTCTTACGACCTAATTAATTAAATCGGGACAAGAACATTAAATCGAGTGTGAAAATAATTTTTGAATTTTTTGGAGTTAGAATACAATAAATATGATATATAATTAAATATAAACTAAATAAGAATTAAAATGAATAAACAATATAATTAAATAAATATTAAATAAATGTAATTAAAAAGAACATATAAATATAAATAGATAAAATAATTTTAATTATAAATCAAACTAAAATATAAACTTATAAAATTAAACAAGGTTTTAGAGAAAATAAATAGTTTATTATAGAAAGAAAATAAATTTTTTAACGATTTATATATATATATGAATAATTATAATAGTATTATGTAATTAATAATAAAAAAATTTGGAAAATACTCAGCTGGATCGTGTGTGGCGCGTGCTTGAAGTCCATGGTGCGCCTGCGTATTAGGATGCATTAGATTGATCTGCTGATTGAAGGAACGGCTTGGATGGTGAGGGAGCATGTTAACACGTGTTTCATAATGCGTAGGATCCATCTGAGAGCCAGAACGCGCGCGCGCCAAGGGGAGTTTGAATGGGCCAATCGCTGCGTGACACGCCTCGTCCCTAACCTCCAGATTCCTGCAACTGCACTTATTACAGCGCTTTTTGATTCGAAGCGCTGTAAAAGACCCTGTGTACGAAACAAGAAAAATAGCGAATAGGACTAAATGATCCTATAAATTTGGCGCACCTACACCATTAGATCCGTCTGATCATCACGAACACGGCCATGGTATTGATTAGGCATAATTTTACCTGCAGAAAAAAGCCCTAATTCGAGGGTGTGAACCCTAACACGGCAATCGGTCCATAATAATGTCCACAAATCTCCAGAATCGATCAAAACATCAAGATAAATAAGAATATGCAATTAACATTGAGTTATGATGCATGATTTAGCGAAATCGAATGAATTTAGAAAAGTGCGAACCGATGCTTATTTGTGCCGATTCTGAGAGCTTTGTGACTCGAAAATGATTGGGAATCCTTCAGTGATGATCAAGGAACAAGTCTCGATCAATTTCAACACCTGAATTGGCCTGCAAATAAGAATTCGATTTTGAAATTTTCTTGAACTTTAGGGCTCGAGTTTGGTTCTCTTGAGGCTGCCAATTCGTGCCCTAGGGATCTGGAAGGCTTGTGTTTATATAGTGGAACAGTTTAGGTTAACAAATTTGAGAGAAATCCACTTGAATCTTTGATTGGTAATTTGAGAAAATTTGATTGAATTTTAATTATGGATCTTTCCAAATTTGACCAAATTGATTCAATTTCCTTCCAATCTTTAAGTGCACGAAATTTGATTTATTTTGGGGGATATTTGATGATCAAAATAGGTCCAAACCATATCTTTTATAAAATATTGGATTTTCTTTTTATTTACATGACTTTCATCCTTTTTAATTAGAATAAAAAATCATAATAAATTAAATAAACCAAATATTTTCCTGGCAATAATATCTTGGGCTCTTGGATACTTGGGAATCATCATTGAGTCAAAACAATTTGGGCCCATTTGCAAAATATTTTGAATTCCTTCACATTTTTCCTTCCAAAATAACCCAACTTTGACAAGGCATATCTCCTTCAATTTTTGAGGTATGGAAGTGTTCTAGGTCATTTTGGAAACCTTAGAGAGTCCTCTAACCAATGTATTTGGTCTCATATCAAAATCATTTTTCATTCTTATTTTATGAGCTTTTGAAAAAGGTGTCTTTTGGTTGACTTTTGAAAAGGACCTATAATGTATGAAGGCATATCTCTTAAACCATTGACCTATGAGCTCTGATTCCTGGACCATTGGATAGAGGAATGAATTCCCTTCAAAATGAGCTTTGGTGGGAATTTTTCTGATGAAGTATGAATATTTGGTGAATTTTCAAAGTTTGGTTGACTTTTTCAGTTCATGCCCAAAATAGTAACTCTTGACTTTTGACTTTTCTGATCTTTCCTTGCATCATCATGATCAACCCTTGATCAAATGATGATTTTAGGGTTATGAGAATGTTGTTGACCAAATATCTTGAGTTTTGACTGTATAATGACTGTTTTGCCCTTGGGAGTCGACTGTTGACCTAATCAGGATTTGAGGGACTAAATTTGCTCTGATTGACTTGCAATTTTACATGAAGATTCTTTGGGATGTTGGTGACCCTATGGAACCACCTTGAGCCATTGATTTAATGATTTTCCATTGAGTTAATCAAACCCTAGTTCAGAGCCTTTGTATAGGAGAGTGTGTTTTGGAGCTTTGTCTTTTGATTTGGTTTTATGCATGAGAAATAGCATGGGCAAATTTTGGGGTATGACAGCTGCCCCTGTTCAATTATCTTAAACCTGAAGATGTAGAGTGGTTTGTATGCCATTCGGTATCTGAAGGTGGAAGATGATTGAACACTAGAATACCAAGAAATTTGCCCTAGCTGAAATAGGGACTTTTGTCGGAGATGGGCTTAAAGATGCCATCTGACTTGATAAGCTTGAGAGTTAGAATGTGTCATATGTTAGACTGTTTGCATCCGCAGATGTCTAATCTTAATTGCATCCTCAGATGTCTGGAAAACCGTGCGTTAGGTTGATGGATAAGTCGTGCGTTAGACTACCCAATTTGCATCCGTAGATGTCTGGAAGACCGTGCGTTAGGTCAGAGAATAAATCGTGCGTCAGACTATTCTCAATTGCATCCTTAGATGTCTGGAAAACCGTGCGTTAGGTTGATGGATAAGTCGTGCGTTAGACTACCCAATTTGCATCCGTAGATGTCTGGAAGACCGTGCGTTAGGTCGGTGGATGAGTCGTGCGTTAGACTTATCCAAATTGCATCCGTAGATGTCTGGAATGCCATGCGTCAGGCGTCTGCTTTGAATAAGATTCGAATCTTTGTAATGTACCTGTCAAACATTGTTTAGTTTTTTATGCAATGCCATGATGCGTGAGTTATATGCTTCTCAAAATAAATGAGGAATATGTATGTGATGTATGAATGTGTTTATGACTTATGATATTTGTTTATGTATGTTTATGACTTGTGATATATGTTTTATGACTTGTGTGGCTAGAATCGTCTGATTTGAGAAGATACATTTCTATGTCATTGAGAGCTTGATGTTTTGATCTCTTCTTGAAGATGCTTAGCTGGGGATTTATGATTTCTGCTTGGGGATGATCAGAATCTTGATGTACCCTGACTGAGGATGAGAGATATTAGTAAACCATGTTTGGAGAAGAGCAAAGTGTTGGAGAGATGATAGTATTGAAGATGTAATCTCTGTTGGGGATCTATTTCTCTTGTTGGACGAGAGTATTTGAAGATGTCTTCTTAATGATTACTCTGCGGGGATGTGGTTTTGTGAACCTGGCTTTGTGGGAAGACGTGGATGTCTTGAACGTTGCCCCCAATATTATAGTAACTACCATTCATGGATTTGATTAGGACACACCACTGAGTATTGATCAAGATGTCAAACTGGACTTGCATAGATTTGCCCCAGTTAGCAGGAACTTTTGGAAAGATTCGCCTCGCGAGGACTTTATGAGATGTGCACTTTGGGCGACATGCCCCTAGTAATCATAGGCCCAATACAATGTCCTATGTTGGTTGAGAAGTAGCTTCAGATCTTCTTGGATGCATTCCCCTGATTGTTTTGGCATCCTTGAGATATTCTTGAAATCTTGACTTGATTGCCCCAGATTGATCGTGGGAATAATTTGAAACCCACTTGGGATATATGCCTTTGACTGTTTGTCATTTGAGAGATTCTTGGAATCTTGACTTGGTTGCCCCAGATTGATTGGGCAAAACGTGCCATGCCCCTTGTATACGTAGGAGACATTGCTTCTTTGGTGTAATCTTGTCTGTCGGGATAACTTTCAATCATTAGTTGTATCCTGTGCAAGTTCTTTCTGATGCTAACATTTGAAATTATGTAGCAGAATATGTTTAATAATGAATTCATGAGATGCAATGCATACGTTTGTCTTGAGTTTTTGAAAAACTTTTAACACATGAGATGTAAAAACACGACACTTGTAAAAAAATGATATTTGTAATAATGTGATGTTTGTAAAAACAGGATATCAACTTAACATTTGTAGTAAACCTTAAGGAGTCGGGATACCCTTTTTTGGTGACAGTATGCTTTCGAACTAACCATGCTTCAATTAGGACTTTCAAGGGTTGTAACGTGGCTTGGTTCACGGTTTAAGAAACAAAGGATAAAGGCTCAAAGTTTATTTATACCCACCCCTCTTCGTGATGATCTTCAGTCCTAAACTCAGTTAATTCGGCTTATGCATTCAGGTTCCAAGAGACTTTTGGATTTGCACCTTTGATAATGATGATGATTCGCAAGCAGAGAGAAATTTTTTGAGATGGCAGTCACTTCTTCCTTTCGGTAGTCATAACTTTGAGTTGTTCAAGAATTTATTGACTTCTTTTTTTTTCATCTTTTTTTGATATCCCTAACTTTTGCCTGAACTGTTTATTTTGAGCTTACAGTCAGCGGGATGCCTTGATTTTTGCCTAAGTCATCTTTTGATTTTTTTTTTTGGCTTAGCAGACTTTTCTTTGTATATGTGTCTTTTCATCATTTTTGTTTTTTGAAAGATATTGACTGCCTTGTTTAATGATTGATGAACCATCGTTGGCTTTTGATTGACATCTCCAACACTTCTTTGATGTGTGCGGATGAACGCTTGTGATTGACACCTTTGTTGAAAGGTGTACTGAATGATTCTCTTAAAATAGAATGCACAACCAAATTAACTGAGAACTACCCTGCCCCAGGTTATGATCAAGGGTTTTAATTAGTACAAGAAAGAAACTTCTACTTCTTAGGCTCAAAGGGGTTGACGAGGGATTATCATCCTTATATCTCCACTATTTAGGAATTGAAACAATGCCTGTACATCGTCAGCATAGTCCGCTCAAAAGCACATTGTATGAGGTTGCGGTATCGTTTTCGTCATCCTCCCTTAAATGGCTTACAGCTTAGCAGGAGTTGAATATCACAAAAACATATGCGGAATAAAGACATAATTAAAAATGAGTGATAACGAAATAATTTATTCAAGACAAATATATGCAATGCACTAATGATGATTATTAAAACAGATAATGTCTATCATGAGTCAAATGTTTAAACAAACAGAAAAGAAACTTGCAAATGAAAGTAGATCTAATGATCCAAAAGTTTGTCCGTCTAGACGTCAATCAGTCTTGTCATGACTAGGCATAAGAGCGGCGATCACCACAGGAGTCTCAAGAGGGGTGAATTAGATTTCTCCATCATTGATCAGATCTTGAATCTTATTCTTCAATGTCCAGCAATTGTTTTTGTAATGTCCAGGACTGTTGGAATGGTACGCGCACCTCGCGTTGAGTTTATAGTCAGGAGTGGAGGTGTTAGCATTTTTAGGAGGGTCCCTCTGAGTAATCAATTCGATCTTCAATAGATGTTGTAATGCTTGACCCAATGACATATTGATCTCGGTGAATTGATGCTTGGGTACGTCTGGCTTTCTTCGTTGTGGAACTAGTGTAGAGATCAAAATTGTCCCCACAGATTGGCTGTGTCCATTGCGACCTTTCAGATTGTGCACATCATTGTTCGTGACGAGAGAAACGGGTCATACATTTAGACCTTTGAAGGATGTCAGAACGAGTCATACATTGGACCATATCTGAGGAGGAATATCAGAACGAGTCGTCCATTAGACCATATCCGTCGGAGAGTGTTAGAACGAGTCACACGTTGGACCATATCTAAGGAAGGATACCAGAACGAGTCGTACATTAGACCATATCTGGAAGTAGGACGTCAGAACGAGTTATTCATTAAACCATATCTGAAGGAGAACGTCAGAACGAGTCATACATTTAGACCATATCTGATGAAGGATTTCAGAACGAGTCATTCATTAGACCATATCTGAAGAGGAATACCGGAACGGGTCATACATTAGACCATATCTGGTTGAGAAATAGCGGAACGGGTCATACATTAGACCATATCTGATAGAGAATGCTAGCTCATTAGAGTCGAAGAGTTATTTGACGAATTTTGGAATGTAAAAGGCTTGTCAGAATGAATCTCCAGCTCGATCATATCTGAGAGGAATGATTGTCGAGGCGGAACCTGAAAACAAAGTTAGAAATATGCAATGTCATGAATGCAAATGAAATGTTTTCAAGGATCTTTAAGGAATTTAGTTAGCAATATTGGAAAGTGATCTGGTCGCATATTTGTCTTGAAGAAATCTGAATTTTGTCTTTGAACGTCCTTCTTTGAGAATCAAGCTCACCATATCGAGTGGGTCATCGCCTCTGATTCGAGATATCTCTGAATTTGAAGGTACATTGCTAGGGGAAAATAAATCCTCTTGCCCCTTGATAGGTATTGTGTCTTTGGATCGGAAGGTATGCGGCCAGAGGAAAATAAATCCTCTTGCCCCTTGATAGGGATTCCGTCTTTGATAAGGGCACCTGAAATTGTGCGTCCTAAATTCCTAAGATCCTTGAAGGGTTAGTTAATCATGTTATGCTTATGATGCCATGATATCATGATGTTATGCGAATGAAGTTCATTTGGCATGGTGTGAGATAGTAAGGGTAAACAAGTCCTTTAACAAAACCTGCAAAGAACGAAGGTTAGTAGCAAACACAAACAAGTCACACAAGTCACACAATTTTTGGCTTAAGGCTTGCATGGAGTTTAGATCAGGTGTCCTTCCCAAGGGCATTTCTATGGATAAGGAGATTTCAGCAACAGGTTCTACAAGTTATCCAGAATTGTAAGCCCTTCTAAAGCACCCTCGGACATGATGCATTTGCACCATGCAATGATACTTTGAGAAAGAACCTATCTGAATTGTAGCATCGGGTAGCGACTAGTTCTTAACATTTGTCAAGAGTAGTCCCCCCACTACGTTCCTAAAGGCCAGGATGGGTTAAGGGTAACTAAAGGTCCTTGAGCTCCAGCGCACCCACAGACACATACATAGACCCCCCTCATTTGAGAAAGGTGTGCATATGCTATGGAGTCCTAACTCAAGTGTGAACTTCATATTGACTCATCTCCCACATATGTGAAAGAGGTCGCCATGACTATGCCACTCCTAATCTTAAGTGTTCTTGAATCCGGGAATAGGATTCGTCCATCAGTTAATTCCCAAAACGCCCCTGAAAAATAAAACAAACAAAGCAAACAATAGAAAACATTTAAGTGATTCCTAAACTCTTAAGGTAACCCCTCTTTTATCGAATTTAATCCCCAGCAGAGTCGCCAGTTCTGTAATACGGTGAACTGACTTTTTATCGATCGAAATGTCGCGGTTAAGCAAGAGTCGCCACCGACTTTTATTTTATCCAAACAAATTCGGAAAGGCAAAAAGAAACAGAAAAAAACCTTTTAAGAAATCTGAGTTCGAGGGGTGATTTATGCAAAGGGAAGGTGTAAGGCACCCTTTGCATCCATGGTTTTCCATGGGCTCTTAATTGCTTTGCTTGCTCGTTTGTTTTTTAGAAAAAGGTAGATGAAAGAAAAAGTGGACTTTAGCTCGTAAATGAGCGTTGCCCTTTTGAAGAACTGTGAGAAAGAATATTAAAGATGAGCATTGCAAGGCAATTAGGGGCAATTACCTTAAACTCAGATGATAGGTCTCTTTTTAGCCTTTCAGAATGAAAGGGTCTATCCTTGCCATAAGAGGGCAGGAAGCCTTTCGTTTGGAGGTAGAAGTGTCATCGAAGCATCCTTTGCCATAAGACTGTCCCATGCCATAGGAGGGCAGGTAGTCTAAGGCAAGGATCAGAATAAGCCATTTCGTAGGCAGCCAGAAGATACCTCAGCCTTTTTCCGTAGGCAACTTCCGAGGGTCGAGGTCATATAGTGTATCGAAGGCAGCATCATTAGGGTCGTATGACCTTTAGTATTCGAGGCAACATGGCTGAGGTATCCTCGAATTCGAGGGACATGGCTTATTCTGCAAAAAACACAAAGGCAACAGGCAACAGGCAACAGAGAGGGTTACCCAAAAGTGTGCGTGTGTGCACCAATCACGTGATTATATTCAAATATATTATCTTGTAAAATTACGTGATGCTAATTCAATTAATAAGTTGCACTCCCTAGAATTACTAACCACACAATAATATAACAATAATAATGGGGAAGGGAAATTGTAACCAGCGGAGGAGAGGGGAATTGAAACCAGCGGGATATAAAAATAAAAGGCAAAAGGTTTAACACAAGTAATAATTGAAAATAGGGTTTAGGGTTACCAAGACTCGTAGCTTTGGCAGTTGACAAACCCTGAAAATTGGAAAAGAAAGACTAAACAGAGGGGTGAGTGCATTATCGGTTCGGAGGCAAATGAGGTTAACCTTAATAAAATAAAAGACAAATAAATTAATAATGATTAATAAATAATACTTAGCTTCGACTTGGATTTGATCTGATATGGTTAATAGGGCGCCTTTAAGGTTAACCCTGAAAGGCAAGGCAGGAAAGAGAGGGGGTGAATGTATGCACAGTTCATAAATATAAGGACAAACCCTAAAATTAAAAATAAACCAAATAGAATTTTAATTAAATTAAACAGAGTACTTAACTTTGGGTTTTTGAATCAGGCGCGTATTCGGGATTAATCTTATTGCTAACCCTGAAAAGGCACAAAAAAGAAAATGTATTCAGTGTAGGGCAAACCCTAATTGGGATTTAAATCGAGTGTAATAGTAAATTGATTTAATTAATTATTGGTCTTACGACCTAATTAATTAAATCGGGACAAGAACATTAAATCGAGTGTGAAAATAATTTTTGAATTTTTTGGAGTTAGAATACAATAAATATGATATATAATTAAATATAAACTAAATAAGAATTAAAATGAATAAACAATATAATTAAATAAATATTAAATAAATGTAATTAAAAAGAACATATAAATATAAATAGATAAAATAATTTTAATTATAAATCAAACTAAAATATAAACTTATAAAATTAAACAAGGTTTTAGAGAAAATAAATAGTTTATTATAGAAAGAAAATAAATTTTTTAACGATTTATATATATATATGAATAATTATAATAGTATTATGTAATTAATAATAAAAAAATTTGGAAAATACTCAGCTGGATCGTGTGTGGCGCGTGCTTGAAGTCCATGGTGCGCCTGCGTATTAGGATGCATTAGATTGATCTGCTGATTGAAGGAACGGCTTGGATGGTGAGGGAGCATGTTAACACGTGTTTCATAATGCGTAGGATCCATCTGAGAGCCAGAACGCGCGCGCGCCAAGGGGAGTTTGAATGGGCCAATCGCTGCGTGACACGCCTCGTCCCTAACCTCCAGATTCCTGCAACTGCACTTATTACAGCGCTTTTTGATTCGAAGCGCTGTAAAAGACCCTGTGTACGAAACAAGAAAAATAGCGAATAGGACTAAATGATCCTATAAATTTGGCGCACCTACACCATTAGATCCGTCTGATCATCACGAACACGGCCATGGTATTGATTAGGCATAATTTTACCTGCAGAAAAAAGCCCTAATTCGAGGGTGTGAACCCTAACACGGCAATCGGTCCATAATAATGTCCACAAATCTCCAGAATCGATCAAAACATCAAGATAAATAAGAATATGCAATTAACATTGAGTTATGATGCATGATTTAGCGAAATCGAATGAATTTAGAAAAGTGCGAACCGATGCTTATTTGTGCCGATTCTGAGAGCTTTGTGACTCGAAAATGATTGGGAATCCTTCAGTGATGATCAAGGAACAAGTCTCGATCAATTTCAACACCTGAATTGGCCTGCAAATAAGAATTCGATTTTGAAATTTTCTTGAACTTTAGGGCTCGAGTTTGGTTCTCTTGAGGCTGCCAATTCGTGCCCTAGGGATCTGGAAGGCTTGTGTTTATATAGTGGAACAGTTTAGGTTAACAAATTTGAGAGAAATCCACTTGAATCTTTGATTGGTAATTTGAGAAAATTTGATTGAATTTTAATTATGGATCTTTCCAAATTTGACCAAATTGATTCAATTTCCTTCCAATCTTTAAGTGCACGAAATTTGATTTATTTTGGGGGATATTTGATGATCAAAATAGGTCCAAACCATATCTTTTATAAAATATTGGATTTTCTTTTTATTTACATGACTTTCATCCTTTTTAATTAGAATAAAAAATCATAATAAATTAAATAAACCAAATATTTTCCTGGCAATAATATCTTGGGCTCTTGGATACTTGGGAATCATCATTGAGTCAAAACAATTTGGGCCCATTTGCAAAATATTTTGAATTCCTTCACATTTTTCCTTCCAAAATAACCCAACTTTGACAAGGCATATCTCCTTCAATTTTTGAGGTATGGAAGTGTTCTAGGTCATTTTGGAAACCTTAGAGAGTCCTCTAACCAATGTATTTGGTCTCATATCAAAATCATTTTTCATTCTTATTTTATGAGCTTTTGAAAAAGGTGTCTTTTGGTTGACTTTTGAAAAGGACCTATAATGTATGAAGGCATATCTCTTAAACCATTGACCTATGAGCTCTGATTCCTGGACCATTGGATAGAGGAATGAATTCCCTTCAAAATGAGCTTTGGTGGGAATTTTTCTGATGAAGTATGAATATTTGGTGAATTTTCAAAGTTTGGTTGACTTTTTCAGTTCATGCCCAAAATAGTAACTCTTGACTTTTGACTTTTCTGATCTTTCCTTGCATCATCATGATCAACCCTTGATCAAATGATGATTTTAGGGTTATGAGAATGTTGTTGACCAAATATCTTGAGTTTTGACTGTATAATGACTGTTTTGCCCTTGGGAGTCGACTGTTGACCTAATCAGGATTTGAGGGACTAAATTTGCTCTGATTGACTTGCAATTTTACATGAAGATTCTTTGGGATGTTGGTGACCCTATGGAACCACCTTGAGCCATTGATTTAATGATTTTCCATTGAGTTAATCAAACCCTAGTTCAGAGCCTTTGTATAGGAAAGTGTGTTTTGGAGCTTTGTCTTTTGATTTGGTTTTATGCATGAGAAATAGCATGGGCAAATTTTGGGGTATGACACTAATCGTGGTCATCAGTGAAATCGTTGCATCTGGACAATCACAATGGTGTGATCGCGAAAAGTTTTTGTTGCGTTTTGGATGTTGTTTGTGTTCGCAGGTGTAAAAGGGCAAGGACCTATTATAGCGCTTTAGAAAAGTGCGCTGTAGAATTGTATCTGCAGGTTTTCAAGGAAGGAGATGGAGGCGTGGCGCGCTGGCATTGGTCCGATTCAAAAAACAAGAAGCACGCGTTTTGCTTCTTTCATGTTTTGATCCGGTGCATCACGTACTCACGCGTATACGATGCAACTCTCAATCCAGCTATCTGATCGTCATCATCCTCAATCCAACGCTCATAAAGATGCAGGTGCATCATACTCCCATGCGCGCTGCCACACTTGATCGCAAGTTAAGTTTTTTGCAATTTTATTTTATTTTAATTACATAGCCTATTATTTTTATTTATATATATATATGTATATATCATTTTAATTCTTTTCTTTTTCTTAATAATAATAAAACTATACATTTATTTTTCTAAAAAACTTTTTTGATTAATATTTATTTATTTATTTTATTTATTTATTAATTTCATATATACTTATTCCTTTCTTTATTTGATTAATATTTATTATTATGTTTTATTTATTTATAATAATTTTATTTTCTTAATTATTTATTTATATATTTAATATTTATCTATATATTTATATTTAATATGTATTTATTTTCTTATTTAATTCAAAAATTCATATTTATTTTGTTTTAACTCTAAAAAATTCATAAAAAAATACTTTGGTGTCCGATTTTTTGTTTTCTCTTCTCGATTTAATTAATTAGGTCGCAAGACCAATAATTAATTAAATCATTTATGTTATTTTATTCAATTCATACCCTAATCAGGGTTTACGACGAACATTCCATACACTGAAAATATTTGTCTGTATCCTTTTCAGGGTTTATCATCAGACATCTTCCGACTACGCGCCTGATCAAGATCCGAAGCTAAGTATTCCATTTAATTATTATTTTAAATTTTATTTTGTTTCCCTTTAATTAGGGTTTGCCTTTAAATAAATCTGGCCTACACTCACTTTTCTGCCTTTGCTTTGCCATTTTTCAGGGTTAACCCCGAGGCTTCCTCCGACTGCCAACCATCTCAGATCAAATCAAAGCTAAGTGCTCTTTTCTATTTTAAATATTTGTTATTTGATTTTATCTATTAAATTAGGGTTAACCCTAATTGACTCTGAACTGATAATGCACTCACCCTACTTTTGCTTGTTATTTTTCTACCTTTTCAGGGTTTGCCAATCGCCAAAGCTCCGAATATCGGTAACCCTAAACCCTGATCATAATTATTACCTGTTCAGACCTATTTATTTATTTATCCTCAGCTGGTTTCATCTCCCCTTTCCTCCGCTGGTTTCTTTTTCACCTTCCCCGTATTGCTTTAATTATATTTGTTTATTGACTGATGTGGTTAGTATTTCTAGGGAGTGCAAGCCTGTAATTAACCTAGAAGAACTAATTATAAGATAATATATTCTGAACTAATCACGTGATTGGTGCACACACGCACGCTTTTGGGGTAACCTCTCTGTTGCCTGTTGCCTTGTTGCCTGTTGCCTTGTGTTTTTGCAGAATAGCCATGTCCCTCGAATACGAGGATACCTCAGCCATGTTGCCTCGGTTATGCAAAGGTCATACGACCCTAATGATGCTGCCTTTGATACACCAATATGATCTCGACCCTCGGTAGTTGCCTACGAAAAGGCTGAGGTATCCTCTGGCTGCCTACGAAAGGCTATTCTGGTTCTTCCCTCAGACTACCTGCCTCTCCATGGCATGGGACAGTCTTATGGCGAACGAACTCTCGATGACCCTTCAGCCTCCAAATGAAAGGCTTTCTGCCCTCTTATGGCATGGATAGACCCTTTCACCCTGAAAGGCTAAAAGAACATTTTTCATCTAACCAGGTAATTGCCCCTAATTGCTTTGCCTTGCTCTAAAAACTTTTTCATATTCTTTCTTATAAACCTTCAATATGACTACGCTCATTTACGAGCTAAAGTCCGTATTCTCTTCTTCTACATTTCTAAACCTTTGGTTTCAAAGAGCAAAGCAATTAAGAGCCCATGGAAAACCATGGATGCAAAGGGTGCCTTACACCTTCCCTTTGCATAATTACCCCCCGAACTCAATTTTTATTTAAAAAGGTTTTTCCTGTTCTTTTAGCCTTTCTGATTAATTTGGATAAAATAAAAGTCGGTGGCGACTCATGCTTAACCGCGACATTTCGATATAAAAGTCATTTCACCGTATTATAGAACTGGCGACTCTGCTGGGGATTTTCGATTAAAAAGAGGGGTTACCTTAAAAGTTTAGGAATCACTTAAATGTTTTCTATTGTTTGCTTTGTTTGCTTTATTTTTGCAGGGCTGTTTTGTTTATTTTGCTGTGTGAAAGATCCTAACCCAGATCTGAGTACCTTAGGTAAATGGCATGAGATCAAGGAGACTGCACAGCGTATACTGATGTGGTTGATCTGATGGCCATCGTTAGTGTGACACATTGGTTTGTCCTGGTGTTCCTTGGGATCCGACCTGAGGAAATGTTTGGCTGCCGCGTGGTGTCGTTAAGCACTAATTCGCCCCTAGAACCTTAGTTGAACTTGACTTTGGCTTATTAGAAAGTAGCGAGATGGCTGGCTTTGGTTCCGACTGAAGTTGGTTGATACTCGAAGCTACACTCATATGGACTGGACTTTCAGGACCTTCTCGGTTGGTGATTCGATTTCCGAACTGAGATAAGCGCCTTCGAGAAAGGTCAATGATATGAGCTCCCTAGAACCCGATCTTTATATAGGACAGGTTGAACCAACTAAACTTCAGTGGGGAGGATACTTACCTACAAACTTCATGCAAGCCTCTAAACCTAAGGGCACTTGTTTGACTTGTTTGTGTTTGCTACTAACCTTCGTTTCCTTGCAGGTTTTGTTAAAAGGACTTGTTTGTCCTTACTATCTCACACAATGCCTAATGAACTGCATTCGCATAACATCATGACATCATGACACCATAAGCATAACATGATTTAACTAACCCTTTCAAGGATCTTAGGGATTTAGCGCGCACAATTTCAGGGACTCCCATCAAGGACTGATTTCCTAATCTAGGGGCAAGAGGATTTATTTTCCTCTGGCCACACACCTTCCAATTCAGAGACTCAGTACCTATCAAGGGGCAAGAGGACTTATTTTCCTCTAGCCATGTATCTTCGAATTCAGAAGTATCCCGAATCAGAGGCGATGACCCACTCGATATGGCGAGCTTGATTCTTAAAGAAGGACGCTTAAAAACGAAAGCCAAGGCTCTTAAGACGAAGCTGTGACCGATTAAATGTCTAAATGTTGCTAACTAAATTCCCAAAGATCCTTGAAAATATTGCATTCATAACATCGCACCACAGGTTTCTATAAACAGGTCTCTGATCTTTCCGCTGTTTATTTCAGCATCATGAATCTCGAGCAATCAGTTAGAAATCTTCAGGCTCAGAACAACCAGTTCCAGAAAATAATCTTTCACTTGGCCAAGGGGCAAGAAGAATTGAAGGCACTTCTGATCGAGAAGGAGAAGAATCAACATAAGCATCAAGATGGGCAAGATAAATGGAAATCGAAACCCAAGCGGTCATTCGCTCTGTTGCACATGCCATTGTCTCAAGTTCTACAACAACTGCTCGATCAGAACTTGATAACTCTATTGCCTCCATATTCATTTCCTACCAATACTGCTCCTGGGTATAAGTACCATGCGAGATGTGCTTATCATTCAAATAGTCCTGGTCATCATACAGAGGATTGTGGACCATTGAAGCATAAAATCCAAGACTTAATTTACGACAAGATCATTGACTTCAATTCAATTAAGGGGCCTTACATGGCTAATGCTGTGCGCAACCAACAGGTTGGGGGAGTTCTGATCTCCACACCAGCATCGCAACCACAACGTAAACATAACGCGCCTAAAAGACAATTCACAAAGATCAACATGACTTTGGCTGAAGCATTACAACAGATGTTGAAGAAAGGGCTAATTAATTTGAGGGATCCTCCTCAGAATCCTAACACTTTATCTCATCAGTATAACCATAATGCAAGATGTGCTTATCACTCCGACAGCATTGGACATGACACTAACGGTTGCTGGCTATTGAAGAATAAGATCCAAGATTTAATCGACGACCAGATCATTGACTTCAACTTACCTGAGGAATCTCATATGGCTGATAGTGTGTACAGTCGGAAAAGTCGTAATGAACACAACCAATATGTGGGGACAATTCTGATCTCTACACTGGTTCCACAACAAGGACGCAAGTCAGAGGCACCTAAACGCCAGTTCACAAAGATTAATATGTCACTGGTTCAGGCATTACAATACTTGCTAAAGTCAGAGTTGATTACTTTAAAGGATCCCCCTAAGAATCCTAGTACTTCCGCTCGCAGCTATAATCCCAATGCGAGATGTGCATACCACTCCGGTAGCCCTGGTCACGATACAAATAGTTGCTGGACGCTGAAGAACAGGATTCAAGACCTGATCGATGCTGGTGAAGTTGAATTCAACCATCCCAAGGCTAAAAGGCTAAAAGAACATTTTTCATCTAACCAGGTAATTGCCCCTAATTGCTTTGCCTTGCTCTAAAAACTTTTTCATATTCTTTCTCACAAACCTTCAATATGGCTACGCTCATTTACGAGCTAAAGTCCGTATTCTCTTCTTCTACATTTCTAAACCTTTGGTTTCAAAGAGCAAAGCAATTAAGAGCCCATGGAAAACCATGGATGCAAAGAGTGCCTTACACCTTCCCTTTGCATAATTACCCCCCGAACTCAATTTTTATTTAAAAAGGTTTTTCCTGTTCTTTTAGCCTTTCTGATTAATTTGGATAAAATAAAAGTCGGTGGCGACTCATGCTTAACCGCGACATTTCGATATAAAAGTCATTTCACCGTATTATAGAACTGGCGACTCTGCTGGGGATTTTCGATTAAAAAGAGGGGTTACCTTAAAAGTTTAGGAATCACTTAAATGTTTTCTATTGTTTGCTTTGTTTGCTTTATTTTTGCAGGGCTGTTTTGTTTATTTTGCTGTGTGAAAGATCCTAACCCAGATCTGAGTACCTTAGGTAAATGGCATGAGATCAAGGAGACTGCACAGCGTATACTGATGTGGTTGATCTGATGGCCATCGTTAGTGTGACACATTGGTTTGTCCTGGTGTTCCTTGGGATCCGACCTGAGGAAATGCTTGGCTGCCGCGTGGTGTCGTTAAGCACTAATTCGCCCCTAGAACCTTAGTTGAACTTGACTTTGGCCTATTAGAAAGTAGCGAGATGGCTGGCTTTGGTTCCGACTGAAGTTGGTTGATACTCGAAGCTACACTCATATGGACTGGACTTTCAGGACCTTCTCGGTTTGTGATTCGATTTCCGAACTGAGATAAGCGCCTTCGAGAAAGGTCAATGATATGAGCTCCCTAGAACCCGATCTTTATATAGGACAGGTTGAACCAACTAAACTTCAGTGGGGAGGATACTTACCTACAAACTTCATGCAAGCCTCTAAACCTAAGGGCACTTGTTTGACTTGTTTGTGTTTGCTACTAACCTTCGTTTCCTTGCAGGTTTTGTTAAAAGGACTTGTTTGTCCTTACTATCTCACACAATGCCTAATGAACTGCATTCGCATAACATCATGACATCATGACACCATAAGCATAACATGATTTAACTAACCCTTTCAAGGATCTTAGGGATTTAGCGCGCACAATTTCAGGGACTCCCATCAAGGACTGATTTCCTAATCTAGGGGCAAGAGGATTTATTTTCCTCTGGCCACACACCTTCCAATTCAGAGACTCAGTACCTATCAAGGGACAAGAGGACTTATTTTCCTCTAGCCATGTATCTTCGAATTCAGAAGTATCCCGAATCAGAGGCGATGACCCACTCGATATGGCGAGCTTGATTCTTAAAGAAGGACGCTTAAAAACGAAAGCCAAGGCTCTTAAGACGAAGCTGTGACCGATTAAATGTCTAAATGTTGCTAACTAAATTCCCAAAGATCCTTGAAAATATTGCATTCATAACATCGCACCACAGGTTTCTATAAACAGGTCTCTGATCTTTCCGCTGTTTATTTCAGCATCATGAATCTCGAGCAATCAGTTAGAAATCTTCAGGCTCAGAACAACCAGTTCCAGAAAATAATCTTTCACTTGGCCAAGGGGCAAGAAGAATTGAAGGCACTTCTGATCGAGAAGGAGAAGAATCAACATAAGCATCAAGATGGGCAAGATAAATGGAAATCGAAACCCAAGCGGTCATTCGCTCTGTTGCACATGCCATTGTCTCAAGTTCTACAACAACTGCTCGATCAGAACTTGATAACTCTATTGCCTCCATATTCATTTCCTACCAATACTGCTCCTGGGTATAAGTACCATGCGAGATGTGCTTATCATTCAAATAGTCCTGGTCATCATACAGAGGATTGTGGACCATTGAAGCATAAAATCCAAGACTTAATTTACGACAAGATCATTGACTTCAATTCAATTAAGGGGCCTTACATGGCTAATGCTGTGCGCAACCAACAGGCTGGGGGAGTTCTGATCTCCACACCAGCATCGCAACCACAACGTAAACATAACGCGCCTAAAAGACAATTCACAAAGATCAACATGACTTTGGCTGAAGCATTACAACAGATGTTGAAGAAAGGGCTAATTAATTTGAGGGATCCTCCTCAGAATCCTAACACTTTATCTCATCAGTATAACCATAATGCAAGATGTGCTTATCACTCCGACAGCATTGGACATGACACTAACGGTTGCTGGCTATTGAAGAATAAGATCCAAGATTTAATCGACGACCAGATCATTGACTTCAACTTACCTGAGGAATCTCATATGGCTGATAGTGTGTACAATCGGAAAAGTCGTAATGAACACAACCAATATGTGGGGACAATTCTGATCTCTACACTGGTTCCACAACAAGGACGCAAGTCAGAGGCACCTAAACGCCAGTTCACAAAGATTAATATGTCACTGGTTCAGGCATTACAATACTTGCTAAAGTCAGAGTTGATTACTTTAAAGGATCCCCCTAAGAATCCTAGTACTTCCGCTCGCGGCTATAATCCCAATGCGAGATGTGCATACCACTCCGGTAGCCCTGGTCACGATACAAATAGTTGCTGGACGCTGAAGAACAGGATTCAAGACCTGATCGATGCTGGTGAAGTTGAATTCAACCATCCCAAGGCTAAAAGGCTAAAAGAACATTTTTCATCTAACCAGGTAATTGCCCCTAATTGCTTTGCCTTGCTCTAAAAACTTTTTCATATTCTTTCTCACAAACCTTCAATATGGCTACGCTCATTTACGAGCTAAAGTCCGTATTCTCTTCTTCTACATTTCTAAACCTTTGGTTTCAAAGAGCAAAGCAATTAAGAGCCCATGGAAAACCATGGATGCAAAGAGTGCCTTACACCTTCCCTTTGCATAATTACCCCCCGAACTCAATTTTTATTTAAAAAGGTTTTTCCTGTTCTTTTAGCCTTTCTGATTAATTTGGATAAAATAAAAGTCGGTGGCGACTCATGCTTAACCGCGACATTTCGATATAAAAGTCATTTCACCGTATTATAGAACTGGCGACTCTGCTGGGGATTTTCGATTAAAAAGAGGGGTTACCTTAAAAGTTTAGGAATCACTTAAATGTTTTCTATTGTTTGCTTTGTTTGCTTTATTTTTGCAGGGCTGTTTTGTTTATTTTGCTGTGTGAAAGATCCTAACCCAGATCTGAGTACCTTAGGTAAATGGCATGAGATCAAGGAGACTGCACAGCGTATACTAATGTGGTTGATCTGATGGCCATCGTTAGTGTGACACATTGGTTTGTCCTGGTGTTCCTTGGGATCCGACCTGAGGAAATGCTTGGCTGCCGCGTGGTGTCGTTAAGCACTAATTCGCCCCTAGAACCTTAGTTGAACTTGACTTTGGCCTATTAGAAAGTAGCGAGATGGCTGGCTTTGGTTCCGACTGAAGTTGGTTGATACTCGAAGCTACACTCATATGGACTGGACTTTCAGGACCTTCTCGGTTTGTGATTCGATTTCCGAACTGAGATAAGCGCCTTCGAGAAAGGTCAATGATATGAGCTCCCTAGAACCCGATCTTTATATAGGACAGGTTGAACCAACTAAACTTCAGTGGGGAGGATACTTACCTACAAACTTCATGCAAGCCTCTAAACCTAAGGGCACTTGTTTGACTTGTTTGTGTTTGCTACTAACCTTCGTTTCCTTGCAGGTTTTGTTAAAAGGACTTGTTTGTCCTTACTATCTCACACAATGCCTAATGAACTGCATTCGCATAACATCATGACATCATGACACCATAAGCATAACATGATTTAACTAACCCTTTCAAGGATCTTAGGGATTTAGCGCGCACAATTTCAGGGACTCCCATCAAGGACTGATTTCCTAATCTAGGGGCAAGAGGATTTATTTTCCTCTGGCCACACACCTTCCAATTCAGAGACTCAGTACCTATCAAGGGGCAAGAGGACTTATTTTCCTCTAGCCATGTATCTTCGAATTCAGAAGTATCCCGAATCAGAGGCGATGACCCACTCGATATGGCGAGCTTGATTCTTAAAGAAGGACGCTTAAAAACGAAAGCCAAGGCTCTTAAGACGAAGCTGTGACCGATTAAATGTCTAAATGTTGCTAACTAAATTCCCAAAGATCCTTGAAAATATTGCATTCATAACATCGCACCACAGGTTTCTATAAACAGGTCTCTGATCTTTCCGCTGTTTATTTCAGCATCATGAATCTCGAGCAATCAGTTAGAAATCTTCAGGCTCAGAACAACCAGTTCCAGAAAATAATCTTTCACTTGGCCAAGGGGCAAGAAGAATTGAAGGCACTTCTGATCGAGAAGGAGAAGAATCAACATAAGCATCAAGATGGGCAAGATAAATGGAAATCGAAACCCAAGCGGTCATTCGCTCTGTTGCACATGCCATTGTCTCAAGTTCTACAACAACTGCTCGATCAGAACTTGATAACTCTATTGCCTCCATATTCATTTCCTACCAATACTGCTCCTGGGTATAAGTACCATGCGAGATGTGCTTATCATTCAAATAGTCCTGGTCATCATACAGAGGATTGTGGACCATTGAAGCATAAAATCCAAGACTTAATTTACGACAAGATCATTGACTTCAATTCAATTAAGGGGCCTTACATGGCTAATGCTGTGCGCAACCAACAGGTTGGGGGAGTTCTGATCTCCACACCAGCATCGCAACCACAACGTAAACATAACGCGCCTAAAAGACAATTCACAAAGATCAACATGACTTTGGCTGAAGCATTACAACAGATGTTGAAGAAAGGGCTAATTAATTTGAGGGATCCTCCTCAGAATCCTAACACTTTATCTCATCAGTATAACCATAATGCAAGATGTGCTTATCACTCCGACAGCATTGGACATGACACTAACGGTTGCTGGCTATTGAAGAATAAGATCCAAGATTTAATCGACGACCAGATCATTGACTTCAACTTACCTGAGGAATCTCATATGGCTGATAGTGTGTACAATCGGAAAAGTCGTAATGAACACAACCAATATGTGGGGACAATTCTGATCTCTACACTGGTTCCACAACAAGGACGCAAGTCAGAGGCACCTAAACGCCAGTTCACAAAGATTAATATGTCACTGGTTCAGGCATTACAATACTTGCTAAAGTCAGAGTTGATTACTTTAAAGGATCCCCCTAAGAATCCTAGTACTTCCGCTCGCGGCTATAATCCCAATGCGAGATGTGCATACCACTCCGGTAGCCCTGGTCACGATACAAATAGTTGCTAGACGCTGAAGAACAGGATTCAAGACCTGATCGATGCTGGTGAAGTTAAATTCAACCATCCCAAGGCTAAAAGGCTAAAAGAACATTTTTCATCTAACCAGGTAATTGCCCCTAATTGCTTTGCCTTGCTCTAAAAACTTTTTCATATTCTTTCTCACAAACCTTCAATATGGCTACGCTCATTTACGAGCTAAAGTCCGTATTCTCTTCTTCTACATTTCTAAACCTTTGGTTTCAAAGAGCAAAGCAATTAAGAGCCCATGGAAAACCATGGATGCAAAGAGTGCCTTACACCTTCCCTTTGCATAATTACCCCCCGAACTCAATTTTTATTTAAAAAGGTTTTTCCTGTTCTTTTAGCCTTTCTGATTAATTTGGATAAAATAAAAGTCGGTGGCGACTCATGCTTAACCGCGACATTTCGATATAAAAGTCATTTCACCGTATTATAGAACTGGCGACTCTGCTGGGGATTTTCGATTAAAAAGAGGGGTTACCTTAAAAGTTTAGGAATCACTTAAATGTTTTCTATTGTTTGCTTTGTTTGCTTTATTTTTGCAGGGCTGTTTTGTTTATTTTGCTGTGTGAAAGATCCTAACCCAGATCTGAGTACCTTAGGTAAATGGCATGAGATCAAGGAGACTGCACAGCGTATACTGATGTGGTTGATCTGATGGCCATCGTTAGTGTGACACATTGGTTTGTCCTGGTGTTCCTTGGGATCCGACCTGAGGAAATGCTTGGCTGCCGCGTGGTGTCGTTAAGCACTAATTCGCCCCTAGAACCTTAGTTGAACTTGACTTTGGCCTATTAGAAAGTAGCGAGATGGCTGGCTTTGGTTCCGACTGAAGTTGGTTGATACTCGAAGCTACACTCATATGGACTGGACTTTCAGGACCTTCTCGGTTTGTGATTCGATTTCCGAACTGAGATAAGCGCCTTCGAGAAAGGTCAATGATATAAGCTCCCTAGAACCCGATCTTTATATAGGACAGGTTGAACCAACTAAACTTCAGTGGGGAGGATACTTACCTACAAACTTCATGCAAGCCTCTAAACCTAAGGGCACTTGTTTGACTTGTTTGTGTTTGCTACTAACCTTCGTTTCCTTGCAGGTTTTGTTAAAAGGACTTGTTTGTCCTTACTATCTCACACAATGCCTAATGAACTGCATTCGCATAACATCATGACATCATGACACCATAAGCATAACATGATTTAACTAACCCTTTCAAGGATCTTAGGGATTTAGCGCGCACAATTTCAGGGACTCCCATCAAGGACTGATTTCCTAATCTAGGGGCAAGAGGATTTATTTTCCTCTGGCCACACACCTTCCAATTCAGAGACTCAGTACCTATCAAGGGGCAAGAGGACTTATTTTCCTCTAGCCATGTATCTTCGAATTCAGAAGTATCCCGAATCAGAGGCGATGACCCACTCGATATGGCGAGCTTGATTCTTAAAGAAGGACGCTTAAAAACGAAAGCCAAGGCTCTTAAGACGAAGCTGTGACCGATTAAATGTCTAAATGTTGCTAACTAAATTCCCAAAGATCCTTGAAAATATTGCATTCATAACATCGCACCACAGGTTTCTATAAACAGGTCTCTCATCTTTCCGTTGTTTATTTCAGCATCATGAATCTCGAGCAATCAGTTAGAAATCTTCAGGCTCAGAACAACCAGTTCCAGAAAATAATCTTTCACTTGGCCAAGGGGCAAGAAGAATTGAAGGCACTTCTGATCGAGAAGGAGAAGAATCAACATAAGCATCAAGATGGGCAAGATAAATGGAAATCCAAACCCAAGCGGTCATTCGCTCCGTTGCACATGCCATTGTCTCAAGTTCTACAACAACTGCTCGATCAGAACTTGATAACTCTATTGCCTCCATATTCATTTCCTACCAATACTGCTCCTGGGTATAAGTACCATGCGAGATGTGCTTATCATTCAAATAGTCCTGGTCATCATACAGAGGATTGTGGACCATTGAAGCATAAGATCCAAGACTTAATTTACGACAAGATCATTGACTTCAATTCAATTAAGGGGCCTTACATGGCTAATGCTGTGCGCAACCAACAGGTTGGGGGAGTTCTGATCTCCACACCAGCATCGCAACCACAACGTAAACATAACGCGCCTAAAAGACAATTCACAAAGATCAACATGACTTTGGCTGAAGCATTACAACAGATGTTGAAGAAAGGGCTAATTAATTTGAGGGATCCTCCTCAGAATCCTAACACTTTATCTCATCAGTATAACCATAATGCAAGATGTGCTTATCACTCCGACAGCATTGGACATGACACTAACGGTTGCTGGCTATTGAAGAATAAGATCCAAGATTTAATCGACGACCAGATCATTGACTTCAACTTACCTGAGGAATCTCATATGGCTGATAGTGTGTACAATCGGAAAAGTCGTAATGAACACAACCAATATGTGGGGACAATTCTGATCTCTACACTGGTTCCACAACAAGGACGCAAGTCAGAGGCACCTAAACGCCAGTTCACAAAGATTAATATGTCACTGGTTCAGGCATTACAATACTTGCTAAAGTCAGAGTTGATTACTTTAAAGGATCCCCCTAAGAATCCTAGTACTTCCGCTCGCGGCTATAATCCCAATGCGAGATGTGCATACCACTCCGGTAGCCCTGGTCACGATACAAATAGTTGCTGGACGCTGAAGAACAGGATTCAAGACCTGATCGATGCTGGTGAAGTTGAATTCAACCATCCCAAGGCTAAAAGGCTAAAAGAACATTTTTCATCTAACCAGGTAATTGCCCCTAATTGCTTTGCCTTGCTCTAAAAACTTTTTCATATTCTTTCTCACAAACCTTCAATATGGCTACGCTCATTAACGAGCTAAAGTCCGTATTCTCTTCTTCTACATTTCTAAACCTTTGGTTTCAAAGAGCAAAGCAATTAAGAGCCCATGGAAAACCATGGATGCAAAGAGTGCCTTACACCTTCCCTTTGCATAATTACCCCCCGAACTCAATTTTTATTTAAAAAGGTTTTTCCTGTTCTTTTAGCCTTTCTGATTAATTTGGATAAAATAAAAGTCGGTGGCGACTCATGCTTAACCGCGACATTTCGATATAAAAGTCATTTCACCGTATTATAGAACTGGCGACTCTGCTGGGGATTTTCGATTAAAAAGAGGGGTTACCTTAAAAGTTTAGGAATCACTTAAATGTTTTCTATTGTTTGCTTTGTTTGCTTTATTTTTGCAGGGCTGTTTTGTTTATTTTGCTGTGTGAAAGATCCTAACCCAGATCTGAGTACCTTAGGTAAATGGCATGAGATCAAGGAGACTGCACAGCGTATACTGATGTGGTTGATCTGATGGCCATCGTTAGTGTGACACATTGGTTTGTCCTGGTGTTCCTTGGGATCCGACCTGAGGAAATGCTTGGCTGCCGCGTGGTGTCGTTAAGCACTAATTCGCCCCTAGAACCTTAGTTGAACGTGACTTTGGCCTATTAGAAAGTAGCGAGATGGCTGGCTTTGGTTCCGACTGAAGTTGGTTGATACTCGAAGCTACACTCATATGGACTGGACTTTCAGGACCTTCTCGGTTTGTGATTCGATTTCCGAACTGAGATAAGCGCCTTCGAGAAAGGTCAATGATATAAGCTCCCTAGAACCCGATCTTTATATAGGACAGGTTGAACCAACTAAACTTCAGTGGGGAGGATACTTACCTACAAACTTCATGCAAGCCTCTAAACCTAAGGGCACTTGTTTGACTTGTTTGTGTTTGCTACTAACCTTCGTTTCCTTGCAGGTTTTGTTAAAAGGACTTGTTTGTCCTTACTATCTCACACAATGCCTAATGAACTGCATTCGCATAACATCATGACATCATGACACCATAAGCATAACATGATTTAACTAACCCTTTCAAGGATCTTAGGGATTTAGCGCGCACAATTTCAGGGACTCCCATCAAGGACTGATTTCCTAATCTAGGGGCAAGAGGATTTATTTTCCTCTGGCCACACACCTTCCAATTCAGAGACTCAGTACCTATCAAGGGGCAAGAGGACTTATTTTCCTCTAGCCATGTATCTTCGAATTCAGAAGTATCCCGAATCAGAGGCGATGACCCACTCGATATGGCGAGCTTGATTCTTAAAGAAGGACGCTTAAAAACAAAAGCCAAGGCTCTTAAGACGAAGCTGTGACCGATTAAATGTCTAAATGTTGCTAACTAAATTCCCAAAGATCCTTGAAAATACTGCATTCATAACATCGCACCACAGGTTTCTATAAACAGGTCTCTCATCTTTCCGCTGTTTATTTCAGCATCATGAATCTCGAGCAATCAGTTAGAAATCTTCAGGCTCAGAACAACCAGTTCCAGAAAATAATCTTTCACTTGGCCAAGGGGCAAGAAGAATTGAAGGCACTTCTGATCGAGAAGGAGAAGAATCAACATAAGCATCAAGATGGGCAAGATAAATGGAAATCCAAACCCAAGCGGTCATTCGCTCTGTTGCACATGCCATTGTCTCAAGTTCTACAACAACTGCTCGATCAGAACTTGATAACTCTTTTGCCTCCATATTCATTTCCTACCAATACTGCTCCTGGGTATAAGTACCATGCGAGATGTGCTTATCATTCAAATAGTCCTGGTCATCATACAGAGGATTGTGGACCATTGAAGCATAAGATCCAAGACTTAATTTACGACAAGATCATTGACTTCAATTCAATTAAGGGGCCTTACATGGCTAATGCTGTGCGCAACCAACAGGTTGGGGGAGTTCTGATCTCCACACCAGCATCGCAACCACAACGTAAACATAACGCGCCTAAAAGACAATTCACAAAGATCAACATGACTTTGGCTGAAGCATTACAACAGATGTTGAAGAAAGGGCTAATTAATTTGAGGGATCCTCCTCAGAATCCTAACACTTTATCTCATCAGTATAACCATAATGCAAGATGTGCTTATCACTCCGACAGCATTGGACATGACACTAACGGTTGCTGGCTATTGAAGAATAAGATCCAAGATTTAATCGACGACCAGATCATTGACTTCAACTTACCTGAGGAATCTCATATGGCTGATAGTGTGTACAATCGGAAAAGTCGTAATGATCTCTACACTGGTTCCACAACAAGGACGCAAGTCAGAGGCACCTAAACGCCAGTTCACAAAGATTAATATGTCACTGGTTCAGGCATTACAATACTTGCTAAAGTCAGAGTGGATTACTTTAAAGGATCCCCCTAAGAATCCTAGTACTTCCGCTCGCGGCTATAATCCCAATGCGAGATGTGCATACCACTCCGGTAGCCCTGGTCACGATACAAATAGTTGCTGGACGCTGAAGAACAGGATTCAAGACCTGATCGATGCTGGTGAAGTTGAATTCAACCATCCCAAGGCTAAAAGGCTAAAAGAACATTTTTCATCTAACCAGGTAATTGCCCCTAATTGCTTTGCCTTGCTCTAAAAACTTTTTCATATTCTTTCTCACAAACCTTCAATATGGCTACGCTCATTTACGAGCTAAAGTCCGTATTCTCTTCTTCTACATTTCTAAACCTTTGGTTTCAAAGAGCAAAGCAATTAAGAGCCCATGGAAAACCATGGATGCAAAGGGTGCCTTACACCTTCCCTTTGCATAATTACCCCCCGAACTCAATTTTTATTTAAAAATGTCTTTCCTGTTCTTTTAGCCTTTCTGATTAATTTGGATAAAATAAAAGTCGGTGGCGACTCATGCTTAACCGCGACATTTCGATATAAAAGTCAGTTCACCGTATTACAGTTGTTGTTGTGGTTGTTCGATTGAAGGAAATTAGGGATTTTAGGTTTTGCTTGTGCTGTATTAAAATGTTACCGAAACGTGAAATTCACTGTGTTTCTGTTGTCGTCGTTGCTTTTTGTTTGCTGTTGTGTTTAATATGGGTCTGGAATATTGAAATATAAAAGAAAATCAGAGAATGAGCCATGACGGACGACAGCTCCAACCGTGACGGGCGGCACAAGACGAGTGACGGTCGTCACTACAGCCATGACGGACGTCCCCATCCTATTTCCTTATAACATATGCCTCCATGGTCTCTTCTTTATTTACTCTTCATTCCATAAATCTTGGCAAATAAGCAGCCTATGATGGCCGACAAGGAATGTCCAGGATGGTTGTTTCTTTGCTATTTAGCATATATATATATATATATATATATATATATATATATATTCTATTCCCATCCATGTGTTCATAATAATATTACTTAGTGTATAACAGTAGTGAATATAGAACTAATAAAATACAAAATAGTCCCGTTTGATCGAAATAGCCGAATTAGGCAGTATAATTAGTTGTCCGGAATTTCATGAAAATTTACGTGGTCGCTAAGTTTAATTAGTACATTAACGTGATGGTGTTCTTTTGTTGAAATTATGATATTAATCGGTCGATTAAATTAATAGTTGAATTAATTTTTTAATAAGCCTATTTAATTGGAATAAACTTGAACTTAGATAACCGGTAAAGAATAGAATTGTATCTGATTTAACCGGTTGAGCCGATGTTTTAGTGACTTGGGAGTATAACCCGAAAATCCTTAAAGTCATGAATATTAAAGATTTAACCGGAAGTTAGATAACCGGTAGTGACGCAGGATGTATCCGATTAATTAGAGTATATCAGGTGAATAATTTTGGTTAGTTGATGGTGGATTAGTGAGTTAAATAAATGACTAATTATAGAGAATTATGAGACTAATGTGAATTGACTTAATGTGTTGGTTGTTGTGATATACAGAAATATGATGATGTTGTGATGATTTTGTTAATATTTGAAGTTATATGTTTGTCGTGATATACCGAAACATGATGATGTTGTGATGAGTTTATCGATATGTGAAGTTATGTGTTTATACCGAAGCATGATGATATCGTGACGATCTTATTTCTATGTGAAGATGAAAGATTATTTGTGACGTTGAATTACCTCAAATAATTGGTAATTATTAGTGATGTAGGCATATGCCTCGCAGTGACGTGTGATTGTGATGAGTATGTTGTGTATGTCTTGCTTGTCGAGTCACATTGCATATGCATACTCTGTGACGGACTGGATTGGCAAATTAGTGACGAAGGCTTATGCCTTATGCCTCAGATTCGGGTAATTGGTGACGGGGGCTGAAGCTGCGATTCGTACCACATGTATATACATGAGTCAAGTTCCATGTGTCTTATGTGATTCATAGTTGTGACGTTTTGTAACTCTATTGTGACTGTATATTGTGACTTGTTAAATGATGGAAGTATGTGAAGATTTGAATTGATGATTTTATGAATAGTATGATGATGTCAATATTTGTGAATGCGATTAACTGAATATGTCTAGTGTGACTTATATATGATGTTTTGTGATTAGCCGTATATGTGATGTTTTGTAATTAAATGTATGATCCGTTGTCGCGCGCGGATCAAAAACAAGTTATTTTGAAAAGACCGTAGATAGCGACAAGTGACTCGAATATCGTCTCTCAAGGATTCTTACTTACTATATTAACTAAAAGTAGAATCGATTTAGGGGTGGTTTGGTTTGGTGGTCGAAATAGAAAAAATGCTTAAAATAAGTGATTCTAAAAATAAGCTATTTTGAAAATAAGTGATTATTGTGCAATCGAATTCACTGCTTCGGGTTCTACTTATCATCGATTGATACAACTACGATCTCTATCCTATTTGAACACAACATCATTCAACAAGCGTGATCGACATCGTAAGATATATATTCCTATTGTCGGATTAAGCATACGGTTAAAGATATCACAATTCAACGGTTAAGCAGAGTCGAACTGCGATCAATATTACAAGGAGGTTGAATTAAGCAAAGAATTATCATATAACATTATTGAAAGGAATAGAATTCTAATTGTAGTTATATCAATCTCATAGTATTGAACCTGAATACAGCAAATCCGTCCGGAAGGTTTAGTTCTCCATAGTCATTCGTACAACCTTCGATTTTTTTCGTGAATAGTGATGATGATGAACAGTACCGCGGCTGCTACCCTATGTGAAAATAATACAACCCGTATTTACAATCCCACTCGGTCAAACATACGACCCAGGCCCAAAACTAATGACTTGAAATTTAAATAAAACTAGTGCTGCAACTTCAACGAATTTTTTGGCCCTGCTACAACCCGATTCTGACTTCGAATCCAACATGAAAGTCGTAGCTCTCTCTCTTATCTTTCCGGCGATTATTAGAATGCCTCAATCGGACTCCTAGAACTCCAGTTATGATCGTTTCCATGCAGACTGCTAATGCTGAAATATTAATACGAAAAACAAATAAGTGCAAAAATAAAATAAAATGTAAAAACATATTAAAACATAAAAATAAATAAAACAAACCGAATAAATGCTTGAGTACAAACATGGAAGAACGTGCATCAAAATGCACTGATCAAATTCCCCCACACTTGAACTTTTGCACTCCGAGCAAAATGAACAACAAAACAAAGAAAGCACAAATACATCATTAGTTACTCATCCTAGGCTAGAACTCATATTCGGTTAAGTTTGCATCAATAGGTACTAATATTGCACACTAAGGACATCCTAAGAACACTAACCACAGTTATGCAAACATAAGCCTCATAAATACACAAAGCAATTCAAATCATATTATTATACCATAGCCTAACTTACTCATCCTTTTTGCTAATTTTCATTCAGGCGCAATCACATTAAGCCCGTTATCTCCACACACTTATAGCAAGACGACCGGTTAGTCACTCTGATCATTTTCTGCACGGGGTTCTGGTACTTACGTGGCATACCCCTTTGTTTACTCAGTTGTAGTTGCGGGGATCAGACCGTAATCCTCCCTACCAAGTTCAGCACCAGAAACCGTTGAACCAACTAACAAAGAGTTTTGAAATCTTTTTTTTTGAAGGTTCCATAACCGTTGGGTTAAGTGACCGGGTGAGGGTCACCAAACTTAGAAGGTGCATTACCTTTTTCTTTTATCTTTTTTTCTTTTCGGAACATTCACTTATATTCATCGGCTTCCCTGCGTAAAGTGTGTGAGAGAAGGTGCCGACTGCTGAAATAAACTACTCAAGAGCTGTCAGAGAATGAGAATTTAAGGCTAAAACATAATAAAAAATTCAAATCGATTTCCATATACAGGAGACTTACGGTGTTATAACAATACCGATCTTGTGAATTTTTCTCAAGTCTCCGCAAACTCGACTCAAATCAGTCTATAGCCTAAAACTTTCAAGAAGATGCATTTTTTAATTTTTTTTATTGATTGAAGTTAAACAAAATACTAACAAAAACAAATAAAACACACGATTCCCTCCCCCACACTTAAACTAAGCATTGCCCTCAATGAAAGGACATTACTAATAAAGTAGAGAGAAGGAAAGAAAGACTCCCTGATCAAGTTGCAGTGTAGTTAGGTGCTTCCAAAGAAAGCTCCTCTATGCTGACATCTTCAGGCACCGAACTTTCATGGAATAACTTCAGCCGCTGCCCGTTAACCTTGAAGACTTTGTCAGTACCTGCACTTTTTATTTCTACTGCACCATGAGGGAAAACATTAGTAACAACAAAGGGGCCAATCCATTTGGATCGAAGTTTCCCATCCATAAGCTTAAGGCGAGAGTTAAACAGTAAAACCTGTTGGCCCACAGAAAATTCCTTCTTAGAAATCATCTTATCGTGGAAGTGCTTAGTTTTCTCTTTATAAATCCTAGAGCTCCCATAAGCCTCTAATCTAAGCTCTTCCAACTGCTGTAATTGGAGTTTTCTTTGTATACCTGCTTGTTGCATCTCCAAATTAAAACTTTTCACCGCCCAAAAAGCACGATGTTCTATCTCAACAGGAAGATGACATGCCTTACCAAAAACAAGTCGATAAGGAGACATCCCAATGGGTGTCTTGAAAGCTGTCCTTTGAGCCCAAAGTGCGTCTTCTAGACGACGGCTCCAGTCTTTCCTGTTTGGCTGCACCATTTTCTCTAAAACCTGTTTGATCTCCCTGTTTGAGATCTCAGCTTGCCCATTAGTCTGTGGGTGATATGCAGTAGAGACTCTGTGCACAACTCCATACTTTTGGAGTAAGGCTTCCATGGTGCGGTTACCGAAATGAGTGCCTTGGTCACTTATGATAGCTCGCGGTATTCCAAACCTGTAAAAGATATTAGACCTGACAAAATCTGCAACAACTCGAGAATCATTAGTCCTAGTGGGGATAGCTTCCACCCACTTTGAAACATAATCAACAGCAAGTAAAATGTAAAGGAAACCAAATGATACAGGAAAAGGACCCATGAAATCGATTCCCCATACATCAAATACCTCACAGAAAAGCATAGGCTGCTAAGGCATTTCACTCTTACGAGTGATGTTTGTACCTGCTATCTGACACTCTTTACAAGTGCGGTAAGTCTCAAAAGCATCCTTGAAAATAGTTGGCCAATAGAAACCTGAATCTAGGACTTTTCTCGCAATCCTTTGCGGACCAAAGTGTCCGCCGACTTGAGATGCATGAGAAAATTTCAAAATAGATTCAATCTCATTGTCGCGGACACATCTCCTGATTACCTGATCACTACCAAACTTCCATAGATATGGATCATCCCAAACATAATATTTAGCATCACTCTTGAGTTTGTGAACCTATGATCGAGATGCACCTGTAGGAAAAACACCAGCAACAAGAAAATTAACAATGTCAACAAACCAAGGTGTAATACCATGCAGAAGAAACAACTGCTCATCAGGAAAGTCATCCTGAATAGGAAAAGGGTCTTCATCTCTCTCTATCATGCTCAAGTGGTAAGCCACTAAGTTCTCAGCTCCACTTTTGTCTTTAATCTCGACATTAAACTCTTGGAGCAACAACATCCACCAAATCAATCTCGGTTTTACATCCGGCTTCTTCAGCAAGTACTTTAAAGCTCCATACTCAGTTAAAACAACAACCTTGGATCCTAGAAAATAAGATGTGAGTTTGTTAAGATCAAAAATAATAGCTAGCAGTTCTTTTTCAGTGGTAGTGTAATTTGACTGTGCAGAATCTAAAGTCCTAGAAGCATAGTAAATAACATGGGAAGCCTTGTCAACTCTTTGTGCAAGGACAGCCCCAACAGCATAATTAGAAGCGTTACACATGATCTCAAAAGGAAGTGTCCAGTCAGGGGGCTGAATGATGGAAGTCGAGGTCGATGCTTTCTTCAAGAAGTCAAACACTTGTTTGCATTTGTCATCAAAATTGAAAGTGACGTCATTCTTCAACAAGTTTGACAGCGGAAGAGCTATCTTGATGAAACGCCTGTAAAAACCTGCATGACCAAGAAAAGAACGAATCTCGCGAATGCAAGAAGGATAAGGCAGTGTAGAAATCACATCAATCTTAGCATGGTCAACAGAAATTCCTTTTTTAGAAATAATGTGACCTAGAATAATTCCCTGCTCAACCATAAAATGACATTCTTCATAATTCAACACAAGCTTAGTCTCGATGCATCTTTCTAAAATCAAGCTTAAACTGTTCAAGCATGCATCAAAAGAGGAGCCATAGACAGTAAAGTCATCCATAAACACTTCCATGCAGTTTTCAATAAAATCAGAGAAAATACTCATCATGCATCGTTGGAAAGTGCCAGGAGCATTGCAAAGGCCAAAAGGCATCCTCCTGTAAGAAAATGTACCGAATGGGCACGTGAAAGTGGTCTTTTCTTGATCTTCAGGTGCAATATGAATCTGAAAGTAACCTGAAAAACCATCAAGAAAACAATAATGTGATTTACCATCTAGCCGTTCAAGCATCTGGTCAATGAACGGCAAAGGAAAGTGATCCTTTCTAGTAGCCTGGTTCAATCTCCTATAATCAATACGAACTCTCCAGCTATTCTGGACTCTAGTGGGAACAAGTTCATTCTTTTCATTTTTTACCACTGTGAGTCCAGATTTCTTAGGTACAACCTATACTGGACTTACCCAATTTCTGTCAGAGATAGGATAAATAATACCTGCTTGCAAGAGTTTGGTTACCTCTTTCTTCACAACATCAAGAATCAAAGGATTAAGCCTCCTTTGGGGCTACCTTACTGTTTTCGCTCCATCCTCAAGTAAAATCCTGTGCATGCACATCGAAGGACTAATACGTGGAAGGTCGGCTAAGGTCCACCCAATTTCTTTCTTGTGCGTCTTCAAAACCTGCAAAAGTTTGTCTTCTTGATCGAATTCAAGGTTAGAAGAGATAATAACAAGAATTTTTTCATTACGCTCCAAGTAAGCATATTTCAGGTTCTCAGGGAGCTCTTTTAGCTCTAACGACGGGGGCTGCTCGATGGATGGAAGGCTTAGGGTAGCCGGGATGTCTAGAGCATCAACTGAAAAAACAGCTTCATCGATAACAGCTTCACATGTGGGAAATACATCACCCTGCAAAGCATCATTAATCTCAGCACAAACAACACAGACGTTAGTGTCAGTGCATTCAGAACACGAGTAAATATCATCAAATCCCGATAAAGACGGAAAATCCATTGAAAATAATTCAGAACAGGTGTCATCAACTAATTCAGATATTAACTCAATATTAAAAACCGAATGCTCCTCCACAGGGTGTTTCATAGCATCGAAGATATTAAACTTTGCAACGATGTCACCAAATTCCATGGACATGGTTCCATCGTCAACATCAATTTTTGTCTTCGCCGTTTTCATGAACGGTCTGCCTAAACTGATAGGAGCTCTGCTTGTCTTGGTTTATCCTTCCATGTCTAGAATATAGAAGTCTGCAGGAAAAATCAAATTGTTAACTTGAACAAGAATATCTTCGACTACCCCGGCGGGTCGAGCGTTGCTCCTGTTCGCCAATTGAATGAATAAACCAGTATGCTGCAAAGGACCAAGACAAAGGTTATTATAAACAGAAGTAGGCATAACATTAATGCCCGCTTCCAAATCAAGCATGCAATTCTCAAATTTACTATCCCCGATGGTGCAAGAAATAGCAAATGTTCCCGGATCCTTCTGCTTTTGTGGCTGAATGATCCGCTGTCGCACACGAATCAAAGACGAGTATTTTGTAAAATTGTAGTTTAGCGATAACGACAACTCGAATATCGTTCTCACAAGGATTCTTGATTTTATTTACTAACACTAAAAACGATAATGGGGGTTTGTTTTAGAATCAATTTATAAAACAGAGTAAATTAAATGATTATCAAAATAAGCTAAACGACTAATCCTACTGATTCGGGTTCCGACTTATCATCGGTTATAATAACACCAATCCCTAAACGGCTTTAATCCTATTCGATTATGAGATTAATCAGACAAGCGCTTATCAAAATCATACGAGTTATGTTCCTGTTTATCTAATTAAGCAAACGCTTATGAATATGACGAGTTAACGAATTAAGCAAACGATAACACACAATTAAATTTAGGAACATGCATACAATCGAATTTAATCAATTCTATCCTATGAACAACAATCGAATTAAGCAAACAATTGTAATCAAATTAAGCAAATGATTTCATAGAAAAGAATTGAACAGAAATCGAATTTAAATTAGTATTAGAATAACCTTAAAGCAATGGAACCCATAAGCAGTAGGATTTGCCTTCGGGAATTAGTTCTTCATTCTAATCATGAAACCAAAAGTAAAATTTGAGGCAAAAAAAAGGTCTTCAGTATTCTAGCGGCTGCCAACCCTTATAAAACAAAATAAGGTTTTCTTCTCTACTAACTCAAACTGGGCCAAAAACATAACCCAAGCCCATAAACTAATGACCCAAAAACAAATTATTCTAATGACTGAAACTTCAACGAAATTCTGGGAACTATGCATTTCGAATTTGCCTTTGACTCCAACATGGAAGATTAGCTCTTTCTCTTAGCTTTCCGGCGATTATTAGAACGTGTCGATCCGATTCCCGAAGCTCCAGTTATGATCATTTTAGTCCAGACTGCTAATGCTGAAAATAGAGTGCAAAAATCAAATAAGTGCAAAAATAAACTGATTTGTAAAAACACATTAAAATAGAAAAATAACCAAGGGAAAGTAAAGAAATGCCTAAGTAAAAATATAGGAGAATATGCATAAATATGCACTTATCACTGAACCTGAGTAGTGAGGGTTGAAACATTTTGCTCGCCTACAACCTTTTCGGATGACTGTTTGGGCTGAATAAAGCCAGAAATATTTCATCCTAAGTTCACTCTTTCACTTCCCTTAATCCTCCTCTTGTTGGTACACAAATCTTTCAGAAACTTTGCATACTTAGGAATCTGCTTAATAACATCAAGTAGCGGAATGTTTACCGCAACTTTTCGGAAAACATCCAATATCTCTCTATCTTTGTCTCCCTCCTCAATTCTTTTATTTTTCAAAACTCTATGCGGGAAGGGGACTGGTGGCACATACTCCTTTTCTTTAATTTTTTCAGTTTCGACCACAACAGAAGAAGGAGAAGAAAGTTCAGCTGGAGGAGGTTCAGAAGAAGAAAGTTCATAAGTTACCTCAATGATTTTTTTTATTCTTTTCAGGGGCTGTTTCTGTAACTTTCCCAGATCGCAAAGAAATAGCACTCACATTAGCATTAGGACCATTCGGATTGACAACTATCTGGGATGGAAGTTGGTTCGAACCTTGAGCTTGCATGTTATTTATTTGAGTAGCAAGCTGTCCCATCTGTGTGTTCAAGGTCTGAATGCTAGCATCGGTCCTTTGTTGGAACTGAAGGTTGTGGAGGGGTGTGATGTGGCTGGGGTAATGGAACGGTCAGTTATTGTTGGGAGGGATGCTCATTTCCATATCGAAGGTTGGGATGATTCCTCCAATTGGGATGATATTTGTTGGTGGACAGGTCAGGGGTGTTGTTGTGCCTGTTCTGGTTGTAAAGGTTGGCTGCATAAGCTTGAGGCAGCTCAGTAATGGTATCATCTTTCAGAATTGGACAAGTATCGGTTGGATGATCATGAGCTGTACAAATGCCACACACAGTTGAAGCTTGAGGTTTTGCTACTGCAAGTTGTTTGACTAATGCGGTCAACTCATCAATTCTGGTTTCTAAAGCTTTGTTGGAAGAACCCTGAATTTAATGCACACCCTTGGTCTGAATAGAATTGGTTCGAGTGGTGAACTGCTGTGAATTTAAGGACATATTTTCAATGAGGGCCCTGGAAGCAGCTGGAGTTTTGTCAACAAGTGCTCCACCACTAGCAGCGTCAAGAATGTTTCTATCCATAGGTAACAACCCCTCATAAAAGTACTGAATGAGAAGTTTCTCGTTAATCTGATGTTGAGGACAACTTGAAACCAACTTCTTGAACCTATCCCAGTACTCAGCCAATGACTCATTTTCTTGTCTAATACCACATATTTCTTTTCGGATTGAAGCAGCTCTAGATGTAGGAAAATATCTCTCCAAGAACACTCTTTTCAGAGCATTCTAGCTTGTGATTGAATTCGGTTCGAGATCATATATCCAGTCCTTCGCTGCACCCTGCAAAGAAAAAGGAAAAGCACGAAGTTTGATATGATCTTCAGTGATCCCTTCAGGCTTCAATGGTGTGGAACACACCATCTGGAATTCCTTCAAATGTTTGTGCGGATCCTCACCTGCAAGACCATTAAACTTTGGCAACAAGTGTATTAAACCCGATTTTAATTCAAAAGGAACAACAACAGCATCATATTCAATACACGAGCCATTATAATTTACATCAGGGGCTGCAAGTTGCCTTAGAATTCTATTATCAGCCATTTCAAAAGCAAATTCAGAATCAGAATCAAACAAGTTATGCAAATAATCAGACTCAGAATCAGACTCAGCTATGGTCGGTAAAGGTGAACTATTGCTAGCCTGGCCTGCTCTACGAAGTGTGTGCAAGGTTCTCTCTACCTCAGGATCAAAAGCAACAAGTTCAGGACAGGAAGACCTAGTAGCCAGGACTAGTGCACAACAATGCAGCAACAATCGTGAAAATGCCAACTATGTCCCTAAAACAAACACAATGAAGCAAATCGATTAAAAAGAATTCAAAAAAATAAACTCACACCGAAATTAATCAAATGACGTAAAAACAGAATTTTGATAATTTTTTTGGATTTTTTCGATTCTATAAAAACATAAAATAAATCATTAAAAATAGTAAAAAGCCTTTTTTCGCGATTCGAAAAGTTTTTGACAGGGGAATTATTTTACACCTAACTGTTGGGACAGATTTTCGAAACGGTGCAATTTTCCCAAAAACCAATTTTTCGACTCAAAAGGCAATATGGTCGAAACCGCGAGGAACCTATGGCCAAAACGCACAAACACTAAACTTAAGACTCTAAAATCAATTAATAATAACAAGAATCCCCGGCAACGGCGCCAATTTTATCCGCTGTCGCGCGCGGATAAAAATTGAGTATTTTGAAAACGTAATATAGCGACAATGGCTCGAGTCGTATCACAAGGATTCCTATTCTTATTAACCAAATGTAAAGTCGAATTTGGGAGGGGGTTTGGTTCAGTTTCAAATTACAAAAAAAGTGATTATAAAATAAGTGATTAATAATTAAGCTAAAACGAATCAACCTACTGTATCGACTTCCGCCTTATCATTGATTCATATAAATTTCCAAACGGGTCTGATCCTATTCGATTACAAGAACTATCAACTGTTAGAACAAGATTTGTTCTGATCAATTATCTTAGTTTTGATGATAACAATAATATGAATTTTGCTTAAGATAATATGGTACTCTAATCCAATGCAATTTCCCTTTCAGGAAATATATAAAGAGTACGCATAATTCAGCGCTCAGAAGCTTTGTCTCAAGGGTTCAGCATGCAACATCAGAACATGGTCTGGCAAGACATCAGAAGATGGTCGAAGCAGAATCAGAACATGGGTCTATGGAAGCATCAGAAGAACATGAGATCAGAAGCACTGAAGCTCAGAAGATGGTATCACGCTCAGAAGCACTTCAAGGTCAGAAGATCAGAAGATGCTATGCACCAAGCTGTTTGACTCTGATGATATTCAAACGTTGTATTCACAAACATCAGATCAGAAGGAAGTACAAGTGGCAAGCTACGCTGACTGACAAAAGGAACGTTAAAAGCTATTAAAGGCTACGTCAGTAGACACAGCGTGAACAAGGCTCGAGGTAGTTGACAAAAGCGTATAACATTAAATGCGATGCTGTACGGAACACGCAAAGCATTAAATGCACTCAACGGTCATCTTCTCAACGCCTATAAATATGAAGTTCTGATGAGAAGCAAGGTTAACGATTCTGCACCAAAACAACTTATATCAAACTTGCTGAAACGCTGTTCAAATCAAAACTCAGAATCTTCATCTTCATCAAAGCTCACTACATTGCTGTTGTAATATATTAGTGAGATTAAGCTTAAACGATTAAGAGAAATATCACAGTTGTGATTATCGCTTGTAAGAAGCATTTGTAAACTCTTAGAATTGATTACATTAAGTTGTAAGGAACTAGAGTGATCGTGTTGATCAGAATACTCTAGGAAGTCTTAGGAGTGAACTAAGCAAGTTGTAACTAGAGTGATCGTGTTGATCAGTAGACTCTAGAAAAGTCTTAGAGGGTATCTAAGCAGTTGTTCCTGGAGTGATCAGTGTGTGATCAGAAGACTCTGGAAGACTTAGTTGCGGACTAAGTGGAAAACCATTGTAATCCGTGCGATTAGTGGATTAAATCCTCAGTTGAGGTAAATCATCTCTGCGGGGGTGGACTGGAGTAGTTTAGTTAACAACGAACCAGGATAAAAATAACTGTGCAATTTATTTTTATCTGTCAAGTTTTTAAAGCTACACTTATTCAAACCCCCCCTTTCTAAGTGTTTTTCTATCCTTCAATTGGTATCAGAGCCTGGTTCTAAGGTGCAAGCACTTAACCGTGTTTAGAAAAGATTCAGGAAGAGAAAAACGCTTCAGTAAAAGATGGTTGATGAAAGTGAAAAGTCTACACCTACACCTGCATCTACATCTGGCTCTGCTGAGCAATACAACGGTAACAATGGTTATACTAGACCGCCGGTATTTGATGGTGAAAACTTTGAATACTGGAAAGATAAACTGGAAAGTTACTTTCTGGGTCTAGATGGTGATCTATGGGATCTTCTGATGGATGGTTACAAACATCCTGTAAATGCCAGAGGCGTAAAGCTGACTAGGCAAGAAATGAATGATGATCAGAAGAAGCTTTTCAGGAATCATCATAAATGCAGAACTATTTTGCTGAATGCTATCTCTCATGCTGAGTATGAGAAGATATCTAACAGGGAAACGGCCTATGACATATATGAGTCCTTGAAAATGACTCATGAAGGAAACGCTCAAGTCAAGGAGACCAAAGCTCTAGCTTTAATCCAGAAGTACGAAGCCTTCAAGATGGAGGATGATGAAGACATTGAAAAGATGTTTTCAAGATTTCAAACTCTTACTGCTGGATTGAGAGTTCTTGACAAGGGATACACCAAGGCTGATCATGTAAAGAAGATCATCAGAAGCTTACCCAGAAGATGGGGTCCTATGGTGACTGCATTCAAGATTGCAAAGAATCTGAATGAAGTTTCTCTGGAAGAGCTCATAAGTGCCTTGAGAAGTCATGAAATAGAGCTGGACGCAAATGAGCCTCAAAAGAAAGGTAAGTCTATTGCATTAAAATCTAATATCAAGAAATGCACTAACGCTTTTCAGGCTAGAGAAGAAGATCCTGAAGAATCAGAATCTGAAGAAGAAGATGAACTGTCCTTAATCTCCAGAAGGCTAAATCAACTCTGGAAGACCAAGCAAAGGAAGTTCAGAGGCTTCAGAAGTTCAAAGAAATTTGAACGTGGAGAATCTTCTGATGACAGAAGATCTGACAAGAAGAAGGTCATGTGCTATGAATGCAATGAGCCTGGACACTACAAGAACGAATGTCCAAATCTTCAGAAGGAAAGTCCCAAGAAAAAGTTTCATAAGAAGAAAGGTCTTATGGCAACCTGGGATGAGTCAGAAGATGATTCTGAAGACGAGCAGGCCAATTGTGCGCTGATGGCGACAGAAGATGACGGATCAGAATCTACATCAGAATCAGATTCTGAAGAGGTATTTTCTGAACTTACTAGAGATGAGTTAGTTTCCGGTCTAACTGAACTACTGGAACTCAAGTCTCAGATTAGTCTCAAATACAAAAAGCTGAAAAAGCAATTTGAATTTGAAACAAAGAAGCTTGAGTTGGAAAATTCTGAATTAAAAGAAAAACTTTTAAAATTATCCAATAATGTTGGATCTCCTTCTGATTCAGAAAAATCCACTCCTAGTCTAAACCATATTCTGAAAGAATATGATTTAAGTTTCAGGAAGTTCTTATCTAGAAGTATTGGCAGAAGTCAGCTAGCTTCTATGATATATGCTGTGTCTGGAAACAAAAGAGTAGGCATTGGTTTTGAGGGTGAAACCCCATACAAACTTGAACCTGTTGATGAAATGAAAATCACATACAAGCCATTGTATGATCAGTTCAAGTATGGCCACTCCCATGATATTAGGCACACTTCACATGCTCAAAGTTTTCACATAACACACACCAAAAAGCATGTGACACAACCTAGGAAATATCATGAAACTCACATTAAAAATTATCATGCTGTTCCTCCTATTGCTTACAATGTTAAACCCAAGTTCAATCAGAACTTGAGAAAATCTAACAAGAAAGGACCCAAGAAAATGTGGGTACCTAAGGATAAGATTATTCCAATTGCAGATATCCTTGACTGCAAAAAGGACAAAGCACAACATGTCATGGTACCTGGACTCTGGATGCTCGCGACACATGACAGGAAGAAGGTCTATGTTCCAAGACCTGGTGCTTAAGTCTGGAGGAGAAGTCAAGTTTGGAGGAGATCAGAAGGGCAAGATAATTGGCTCTGGAACTATAAAGTCTGGTAACTCTCCTTCCATTTCTAATGTACTTCTTGTAGAAGGTTTAACTCATAACCTCTTATCTATCAGTCAATTAAGTGACAATGGTTATGATATAATCTTTAATCAAGAGTCTTGCAAGGCTGTAAATCAGAAGGATGGCTCAATCCTATTTACAGGCAAGAGGAAGAACAACATTTATAAGACAGATCTGCAAGATCTTATGAGTCAGAAGGTGACTTGTCTTATGTCTGTTTCTGAAGAGCAGTGGGTCTGGCACAGAAGATTAGGTCATGCTAGTTTGAGAAAGATTTCTCAGATTAACAAACTGAATCTGGTCAGAGGACTCCCTAATCTGAAATTCAAATCAGATGCTCTTTGTGAAGCATGTCAGAAGGGCAAGTTCTCCAAACCTGCATTCAAGTCCAAGAATGTTGTTTCTACCTCAAGGCCATTAGAACTCTTGCACATTGATCTGTTTGGCCCAGTCAAAACAGCATCTGTCAGAGGGAAGAAATATGGATTAGTCATCGTAGATGATTATAGCCGCTGGACATGGGTAAAATTCTTGAAACACAAGGATGAGACTCATTCAGTGTTCTTTGATTTCTGCATTCAGATTCAATCTGAAAAAGAGTGTAAAATCATAAAGGTCAGAAGTGATCATGGTGGTGAATTTGAGAACAGATCCTTTGAAGAGTTCTTCAAAGAAAATGGTATTGCCCATGATTTCTCTTGTCCTATAACTCCACAGCAAAATGGGGTTGTAGAACGAAAGAATAGGACTCTGCAAGAAATGTCCAGAACCATGATCAATGAAACCAATATGGCTAAGCATTTCTGGGCAGAAGCAATAAACACTGCATGCTATATTCAGAATAGAATCTCTATCAGACCTATTCTAAATAAGACTCCCTATGAATTGTGGAAGAATAGAAAGCCCAACATTTCATATTTCCATCCTTTTGGATGTGTATGCTTTATTCTGAACACTAAAGATTATCTTGGTAAGTTTGATTCCAAAGCACAGAAATGTTTCCTTCTTGGATATTCTGAACGCTCAAAAGGCTACAGAGTATACAATACTGAAACATTGATTGTAGAAGAATCAATCAATATCAGGTTTGATGATAAGCTTGGTTCTGAAAAACCAAAGCAGTTTGATAATTTTGCAGATTGTGATATTGATATATCAGAAGTTGTTGAGCCAAGAAGCAACGCATCAGAAGCAGAGCTTCTCAGAAGCAAAGAATCTGAAGATCAAGTATCAGCTTCTCTGGAGGATCTAAGTATTTCTGAAGAACCATCTGTCAGAAGATCATCCAGACTCATCTCTGGTCATTCAGAAGATGTCATTCTTGGAAAGAAGGATGATCCAATCAGAACAAGAGCATTCCTTAAGAACAATGCAGATTGTCAATTAGGTCTTGTATCTTTGATCGAGCCAACTTCTGTTGATCATGCTCTAGAAGATCCAGACTGGATAATTGCTATGCAAGAAGAACTGAATCAGTTTACAAGGAATGACGTTTGGGATCTTGTTCCTAGACCAGATGGATTCAATATAATCGGCACAAATTGGGTCTTCAGAAACAAGCTCAGAATGAGAAGATGAGAAATTCTTACGTATGAGTATCCTTTGATATGAAATTTTTTTTAAGAAGTTCTGATAGAAATCAATTAGAAATTGTGATTCAGTTATTACTAACGTTTCAGTGTCTAAGTTGATTCAGAATCTCTATAAAAGCAAAACAGCTGTAACTGGCTATCCAGATGGTAAACACGTGTTCACTATTCCTGGACAAGCGTGCGTGCAGTTGAGGGGACGTCTACTTAGGTAACTGTGCAAATCACGTCTTTTGTCATTATTATCTCTCCTCATGTCATGTAACATTAAATGCTTTTCATCATTTACTCTCTTTCAGTTTTCTTTTTATACTCTTCAAACGTTTCTTTTCCCTCTCATATTTCTCTCTCTCTGCATTCGGTTTCTTTTTCGTCTCTCTCTCTCTTTTCATATCATAAACCCTAGCAGTTTCCAATATCTGAAAATTCATCATGAATCCATCGTCAAGCTCTGGGAATCAAGACAATGATAGGAAACAAAAGAGAAGGCATCTGCTGAACCAGAAACCAAACCTAAAAGAGTTAGGATCTCCTATGACCCTCTCAAAGTGTATCAACCCCTTGACGGTTCCCCTCAATCACCCCCCTCTTCAAAGACCTCCACCACCTCTTCCTCCTCATTCATCCTCTCGGAACCACCTTCTTCACCATCTGATATCTCCTCTCCTTCAACCCTTCCATCAGATATCTCTTCATCTCTCTCATACCCTTTTCCCACCAGAACACCTAATCCCTATAGTGTTGTTCTTCCCGACTCAAGGTTCACTGTCAACCCTCCAACCCCTACCACTCAAACATATCTGGAGCTTTTACATGCTGATGTAAATGGCTGGTTGGAGATTCTAGGTGCTGCTCACCTTAATCATCTGGATGAGTATGCTACAAACAACCTTTGGAATACCTTTCGTCAGGATTTTCTGGATAAGGCTACAGACACTCAGAGAAGGATTATGTCTGAAGCTCCTGGTGTTCGTGGTCTCCGGTTGGAAGTTGGTGAGAGCAGCCATCACCATCTCATCAGGAACAGAAATGTTCTTGAAAGGAAGATACCAGCAGATGAGTTGGAAGAAGAAAATCTCTGCAGAGACATCGTGGTGTGGAGACCATGGTTTCCTGTGCTGACTGGAGATTTTCAGTGGCTGTTCAACTGGTTCAGAATGAACCCTTCTGAAAAAGCACCTCACATGGTCTTTCCAGTAGTGGTTTATCGTGCTGAAGTTGCTGGTCCTACTCCTCCAACAAACCTAGCAGCTATTCTTCAAGCATTGGAAGATGGAACTTCTGAGCTGCCTGAAGTTGCTGGTCCTACTCCTCCAACAAACCTGCTGAGATTGCTGTCCCTCTGGGCAGAAATACTGGTGCTTCTTCTTCTGGTGAAACCTCAGCTCTGATGGAGACCTTGGAAACTCTTCATCAGAATCAAGCTATGCTGGCTTCTCGTTTGGACGCGCAAGAAGCAGCCAATGCTGAGTTTCGTTACTTCATGACAAGGCAAGCTACAAGCACTGACGGGATTCATGATGTTCTGGCGCGGATTTTGCGTAGGCTAGGATCTTAGTCTTTTGGTCTTTGTAGTTTCCTTTCCTTGTTGCATCTGTTTTCCTGCATTCCTTTCTTGTAATCCTTTTTAGTTATCAATGAAAAAGTTTCTTTGCTTTTACATTGCAGTGACTCTATTTGTCGTTTTATGCATCTGAATCTTTTGAAATTTTCTTTTTGATGTTATGACAAAAAGGGGGAGAAGATAAATGATAAATGATTTGATTAATCTATCAGTTGCTGGGTAAAGCTCCCACACATTCACTAACAAGAACTGCAAGTTCTACATGGTTTAAGTGTTTTGCAGGTATAAAGAAGTGAAGAGAATCTTCAAAGTAAAAAGCAAACACAGAAGCAAAACCATGGAAACTGAAGCAAGCCGAGTGCTGTCAAGCTTTAGAAATCAGAAGCAAGAAAGAAGAATGAATCAGAAGCACTGATAATAGAATCTGATCTATATTTGTCTATTTATTCTGACAAAATTCTATTTGCTCTGATACATATAATGTTATGGCTCTGATACATTATTTGCTCTGATACATTATTTCAGCCTATATGGCTCTGATTCATATAATGTGTTCAAACATACATTTTATGTTCTAACTCGTTCATGCTGACTTTTGTCGTTTAGTTTTTGTTCTGTAACATTTCAGGATGTAGAGATGCTCAGATGATGCTCTGGTACATTCAACAATGTTCTGATACAAATCTAGCATGAAGTGATGTTGGTAGAAATTCAAAGTTCTGAAGCTATCCGAGGGAAGCAGAAATCAGAAGCTGCGAATGTTCTAAAGATCCAGAAAACTCAAGTTCTGAAGCTGTCCTAAATGGAAGCAGAAATCAGAAGCTGTGAATGTTCAGAAGATTAAAGAAATTCAAGTTCTGAAGCTGTCCTAGATGGAAGCAGAAATCAGAAGCTGTGAATGTTCAGAAGATCAAAGAAATTCAAGTTCTGAAGCTGTCCTAGATGGAAGCAGGAATCAGAAGCTGTGAGTGTTCTAGGGATCTAAAGAAATTCTAGTTCTGAAGCTGTCCTGTGGAAGCAGAAGTCAGAAGCTATGAATTCTCTGAAGACAAAAGCTTATATGATCGTCTCTACCGAAATAATCAGGGAAGTCTTTTATTAAAGTTCTTCGAGTATTTATTTCAGGGGGAGATTATTTATCTCAGGGGGAGATTGTTAATCTCAGGGGGAGACATATTCATATGCTTATGCTATAGCTGTGTAATTTGTCTTTTGCCTTCTATTCTTTCTGATCGCAAATTCATATCATTTATATATGTTTTTGTCATCATCAAAAAGGGGGAGATTGTTAGAACAAGATTTGTTCTGATCAATTATCTTAGTTTTGATGATAACAATAATATGAATTTTGCTTAAGATAATATGGTACTCTAATCCAATGCAATTTCCCTTTCAGGAAATATATAAAGAGTACGCATAATTCAGCGCTCAGAAGCTTTGTCTCAAGGGTTCAGCATGCAACATCAGAACATGGTCTGGCAAGACATCAGAAGATGGTCGAAGCAGAATCAGAACATGGGTCTATGGAAGCATCAGAAGAACATGAGATCAGAAGCACTGAAGCTCAGAAGATGGTATCACGCTCAGAAGCACTTCAAGGTCAGAAGATCAGAAGATGCTATGCACCAAGCTGTTTGACTCTGATGATATTCAAACGTTGTATTCACAAACATCAGATCAGAAGGAAGTACAAGTGGCAAGCTACGCTGACTGACAAAAGGAACGTTAAAAGCTATTAAAGGCTACGTCAGTAGACACAGCGTGAACAAGGCTCGAGGTAGTTGACAAAAGCGTATAACATTAAATGCGATGCTGTACGGAACACGCAAAGCATTAAATGCACTCAACGGTCATCTTCTCAACGCCTATAAATATGAAGTTCTGATGAGAAGCAAGGTTAACGATTCTGCACCAAAACAACTTATATCAAACTTGCTGAAACGCTGTTCAAATCAAAACTCAGAATCTTCATCTTCATCAAAGCTCACTACATTGCTGTTGTAATATATTAGTGAGATTAAGCTTAAACGATTAAGAGAAATATCACAGTTGTGATTATCGCTTGTAAGAAGCATTTGTAAACTCTTAGAATTGATTACATTAAGTTGTAAGGAACTAGAGTGATCGTGTTGATCAGAATACTCTAGGAAGTCTTAGGAGTGAACTAAGCAAGTTGTAACTAGAGTGATCGTGTTGATCAGTAGACTCTAGAAAAGTCTTAGAGGGTATCTAAGCAGTTGTTCCTGGAGTGATCAGTGTGTGATCAGAAGACTCTGGAAGACTTAGTTGCGGACTAAGTGGAAAACCATTGTAATCCGTGCGATTAGTGGATTAAATCCTCAGTTGAGGTAAATCATCTCTGCGGGGGTGGACTGGAGTAGTTTAGTTAACAACGAACCAGGATAAAAATAACTGTGCAATTTATTTTTATCTGTCAAGTTTTTAAAGCTACACTTATTCAAACCCCCCCTTTCTAAGTGTTTTTCTATCCTTCATCAACAAGCGCAATAGCAATTATACGAAGGAAGTTTTTGAAATCTAAATTAAGCAAACGTAATAAAAACTATTGCGAATTAAGCAAACGCAATTTGATCGAACGCGATAACGCAAAAGCTACGGTAACACGAATATGATACTGAAACAACAACAACAATCGAATTTAAGAATTATATCCTATAGCCACAACCAAATTAAGCAAATAATTGAGATTATAAGAATAATTCAAATGAACTAGATTAATATGGAATTTATAAAAGAACCTCAAAGTGGAATTCGATTATAGCAGATTGATCCTTGGGAAATTAGTTCTCCATAGTCATTCGTACAAGCTTCGATTTTTTTTCGTGAATAGTGATGATGATGAACAGTACCGCGGCTACTACCCTATGGGAAAATAATACAACCCATTTTTACAATCCCACTAGGTCAAACATACGACCCAGGCCCAAAACTAATGACTCGAAACTTAAATAAACTAGTGCTGCAACTTCAACGAATTTTCTGGCCCTACTACAGTCCGATTCTGACTTCGACTCCAACATGAAAGTCGTAGCTCTCTCTCTTAGATTTCCGGAGATTATTGGAATGCCTCAATCAGACTCCTGGAACTCCTGTTATGATCGTTTCCGTACAGACTGCTAATGCTGAAAAATTAATACGAAAAACAAATAAGTGCAAAAATAAAATAAAATATTAAAACATATTAAAACATAAAAATAAATAAAATAAACCGAAGAAATGCTTGAGTACAAACATGGAAGAATGTGCATCAAAATGCACTGATCAATGTATATGTGATGTTTTGTGACTAAATGATCAAGTGCAAGCCTTTTCCCAACGATAAATTCCTTCTTTTTGCCAAAACCTCGTTCCTCTTTGTCGGCAACTTCGTTTCACGATTATTCTCCCAAAAGCCAAAACCTTGTTTTCCATAAAAACCTAATTCCATATATTCTCCTTTTTAATCCAATAAATCAAATAATATTATTATTATATCGAATTTCCAAAATAAATCCTTGAATAATTTATTGAAATAATTAAATAAATTTCCGGGTGTTACAACCCTCCCCCACTTAGAATATTTCCGTCGTCGAAAATCTATACGACATCACCATACTTAACACATCCTTCACATCTAATCCTTCGATCAAACGACAACCCGATCACAGTTTAAATCTAATACTTATAGCTCAATCTTCCAATACGATTGCAACATAATCCTTACTAACTTGCCAACCATTTTAGCAATATCCTGAAACAACATCTTACAACGTAGCAACAACTACCACTCGCTTACATCTGGTTATACAATCTCACTTAATCATCCTCCAACAACTTATTTAACCCCAAACATATACATAATTCTTATTTCCATATTCGGGTGTCCTTCACTACCGAAGCACCAACACTTACAACCGAAGCTTAACCGAGAAGCACAATTTCTCCCCCACTTAGTTTCAAACCAAATCCTGCAACAAGAAATCACAAAAAAACAAGTACCGACAGTGTTGTATAGATTTATCGCGTACTAAGGGATAAACGACAATTAGATGACTCTAGCCGAACGGGCCAACCTGCTCTAATACCACTAATGTAACACCCCAAATCTACCCGATAAAATATACAGGAAATCAGAGTATAAATTCCAAACAAGTTCATTTGAGGTATCACATATTCGTCATCTCAAAAACATCTACGGCTTACTTGCCTTCATATAGATACATAGCAAAGGAATTTAAAATGATAATCAAATCATTACTAGACATCACTTTGTTTAAATTCAATAATTAACTCGCAGCGGTATCATCAAACTTCATAAATATTCAAATCAAGTCGTAGCATCTTTTCACGGTAACTTTAAGTTACAATTTAAACCAAAACAATATAAAATTCAGCAAAAGAAATAACAATTAAAACAACCATTTTATCCCTCCGAGTGCTACGTATCAGAGCAAGACACTAACTCGACTAGCAGCAACTATAGACTTTATAAAATTACTTCAAACTTCCACCGCTATCTTGAGTACCTGTCCGTTTCTCATGGTAGGGGAATCTTCAACAGAAGGGGTGAGATATCGAAAAATATAAACAAAAGTATGATAATTAATACATTTTATCAGATCATACAATTATCACGATTTTCAAACAACAGTTATAATAACAGCTAGCAACAATTTGTAACAACAATTATAACAACCATCGACAACAATACTTATCACAATAATTACAATAACTATTACGCAACTCAAACCAACACAACTTATATCAACAGCAACTCATAACAACATTAGCTTCACAATGACTCAAAATGCGCCACAACTATGCACATGTATGTGGTACCCAGAGCTTCTGCCCCCATCGCCAATTGCTAGTTAAACCGAGGCGTCAAGGCATAAGCCTTCGTCACTAATTTTCCAATCCAAGCCATCCCCAAAAATGCGTATGTATATGAATGCAACAAATTCATACAACAACAACACCATCTTCACAAAGGCATAAGCCTATATCGTCGTTATACCAATAAATAAAGGTATACATCGTCATTGAAACATCCTACAACTTCGCATAAAACAACAACAATATATTTGGCAACAACAAAATCAGCAACAAGTATTCAAAATAACGTGTTCATTAACAATGAATCCACAATACATTTCCATAACCCGGAACAATCCAAACGCACCTGTAAATTAATTTATTCGATATTATCATAACAAAACAAACCAACCAAAAATACCTATTACTACACACGACTTACTCCGAAAATTTTCAACTAATTCCAGACAACTAAATTTACCACTTAATTTGGCTAACTCGTCTAATCGGTACTATTTTTTTTATTTTGTGCACTGCTACTAATTAGTCATACTACCGCTATTAATTAAGTTTACACACACACACACACATATATATATATATATATATATATATATATATATATATATATATATATATATATATATATATATGTATAACAAATATACTAAGTATTCCTATCATTATTATATTTTATATTTATAGTATGTTATTATTCTTATATTATTATTATTCGTACTAAGTGAATCTAACATGAAGAAAATTGAATTAATATATATAGAAAATGGGGAACACTACTTAAGTACTATCAGGAAAATGAAGAGTGCCCCTTATTATAGTAATGGTGATGATCGTCACCCACTTTGCCACCATGTATATGTGTCGATCGGCACACACCAACCACATACCCCTGCCGCGGGCTTCCCAAAGGCCAGTGACGTTCGTCACACGGCACACCTTCATTCAACAAAATTTTTCCAGTTTCCAACTCTGTCAGCACCTTCGATCCAAAACCAATACAACATATAATCATAACAACCTAACTACTAAGCTAACATCAACGTAGGATAATTTTCAACAAATCAAATATTAGAGAGACAACAAACAATTCCATGGCACAATTTATACAATTCCAATCCTACATACTAATCATCATATTCCCAGTTTATAATTCGAACCCACCCTTATCTTGTATATGGAGATCGCCTCTAATATCCGATCAAGTGCAAGCCTTTTCCCAACGATCAATTCCTCTTTTTTTGCCAAAAACTCGTTCCTCTTTGTCGGCAACTTCGTTTCACGATTATTCTCCCAAAAGCCAAAACTTTGTTTTCCATAAAAACCTAATTCCATATATTCTCCTTTTTAATCCAATAAATCAAATATTATTATTATTATTATTATTATTATTATTATTATTATTATTATTATTATTATTATTATTATGTCTAATGGGCTTAACTTCACACCTCCCATTTTCTATTTAACGCACAACTTCAAAATCCACTTAATTAAATAATCCAATATAATAATATTATTCTTAATTTTATTTCTCCAACTAACCGACTAAATAATCGAATTCCTCATCTTATAATATCACTAATAAATCCAAATTCGATCGAATTTCCAAAATAATTCCTTGAATAATTTATTTTAATAATTAAATAAATTTTCGAGTGTTACACCTGGGGCACTCGTTAGCATTTCCCATGTTATTATTATCATATTTTAGTTCATAAATATAACAATAAGAAATAGATATTTTATAAATGTTGTGTATGTGACTTTCTACCATTGTTTTAGATAAAAAAGAATAAGAGGTCAAATATATTTATATAATAATAAATACTATTTAGATAAAAAAGAATAAGAGGTCAAATATAATAATAAATACTTTTTAATTATTATATTTCAATAGTTATTATGTGGGTAATATATTTATATATTTTCTATTAGCTATTTATCAAATTAAAAGCCTTAATTGATTAAGAGGTCAAATAAAATTTAAAAGTAATTAGATTACTATTTAAACTATGTGTGAATTTCAGGATGATCCATTTCAAAATAATGAGAACCTTAATTGGCCATCACCACATATATATGCTATGGTTGTTAGACGATGTGACAGATCTAGAAGGGGGATTGAATAGATCCCTCTTTTTACTTTACGCGCTTTTTAAATTTTAAGCGAAAGCTTCTCGGATTTTGAAATCGTCTACAAACAATGCTTTATTGAAAAGACCAAATATGCTAAATCGAAGTGATGAAAAAATGAATCAACGCTTTATTTTATCAATTGACTCACTTGTGTCACTTTGGAATATTACTACCAATGATCTATATTGAGGTAGCAACAATAATTTGTGTGTGTGTAATTTTATCAAACACTTGGTGTGCAAAATTCACCAAATTCTAACAGCTCACACTAGCACAAATTATGCTAAAAGAAAGTAAAATGAGATAATGAAAAGTAACACACGATTTGCTTAGGCAGTTCCCCTTGTTGTCTTCGTGTAGGGTACGTTGCCCCTAATTCTAAACTTAGAATTAGGATATATGGTATTGAGTTGCAAAGTGTTTACAAGAGAAGAAATGTTACCAGCAACCCACTACAAATGCAGAAAATTGATACAATATTCTTATTCAAGTAATGGTGACGGTCGTCACCCACTTTGCCACCATGTATATGTGTCAATCGGCACACACCAACAACATACCCCTGCCGCGGGCTTCCCAAAGGCTAGTGACGTTCGTCACTCGGCACACCTTCATTCAACGAAATTTTTCCATTTTCCAACTCTATCAGCACCTTCGATCCAAAACTAATACAAGATATAATCACAACAACCTAACTACTATAATAACATCAACGTAGGATAATTTTTACCGAATCAAATATTAGCGAGACAACAAACAATTTCATGGCACAATTTATACAATCTTAATCCTACATAGTAATCATCATATTCCCAGTTATATAATCCGAACCCCACCCTTACCTTGTATATGGAGATCGCCTATAATATCTGATCGAGTGCAAGCCTTTTCCCAACGATCAATTCCTCCTTTTTGCCAAAACCTCATTCCTCTTTGTCGGCAACTTCGTTTCACGATTATTCTCCCAAAAGCCAAAACCTTGTTTTCCATAAAAACCTAATTCCATATATTCACCTTTTTAATCCAATAAATAAAATATTATTATTATTATTATTATTATTATTATTATTACTATTATTATTATTATTATTATTATATCTAATGGCCTTAACTTCACACCTCCCATTTGCTATTTAACGCACAACTTCAAAATCCACTTAATTAAATAATTCAATATAATAATATTATTCTTAATATTATTTCTCCGACTAACCGACTAAATAATCGAATTCCTCGTCTAATAATATCACTAATAAATCCAAATTCGATCGAATTTCCAAAATAATTCCTTGAATAATTTATTTTGATAATTAAATAAATTTCCGGGTGTTACACCTGGGGCACTCGTTAGCGTTTCCCATGTTATTATTATCATATTTTAGTTCATAAATATAACAATAAGAAATAGATATTTTATAAATGTTGTGTATGTGACTTTCTACCATTGTTTTAGATAAAAAAGAATAAGAGGTCAAATATATTTATATAATAATAAATACTATTTAGATAAAAAAGAATAAGAGGTCAAATATAATAATAAATACTTTTTAATTATTATATTTCAATAGTTATTATGTGGGTAATATATTTATATATTTTCTATTAGCTATTTATCAAATTAAAAGCCTTAATTGATTAAGAGGTCAAATAAAATTTAAAAGTAATTAGATTACTATTTAAACTATGTGTGAATTTCAGGATGATCCATTTCAAAATAATGAGAATCTTAATTGGCCATCACCATATATATATGCTATGGTTGTTAGACGATGTGACAGATCTAGAAGGGGGGTTGAATAGATCCCTCTTTTTACTTTACGTGCTTTTTAAATTTTAAGCGAAAGCTTCTCAGATTTTGAAATCGTCTACAAACAATGCTTTATTGAAAAGACCAAATATGCTAAACCGAAGTGATGAAAAAATGAATCAACGCTTTATTTTATCAATTGACTCACTTGTGTCACTTTGGAATATTACTACCAATGATCTATATTGAGGTAGCAACAATAATTTGTGTGTGTGTAATTTTGTCAAACACTTGGTGTGCAAAATTCACCAAATTCTAACAGCTCACACTAGCACAAATTATGCTAAAAGAAAGTAAAATGAGATAATGAAAAGTAACACACGATTTGCTTAGGCAATTCCCCTTGTTGTCTTCGTGTAGGGTACGTTGCCCCTAATTCTAAACTTAGAATTAGGATATATGGTATTGAATTGCAAAGTGTTTACAAGAGAAGAAATGTTACCAGCAACCCACTACAAATGCAGAAAATTGATACAACATTCTTATTAAAGTAATGGTGACGGTCGTCACCCACTTTGCCACCATGTATATGTGTCAATCGGCACACACCAACAACATACCCCTGCCGCGGGCTTCCCAAAGGCTAGTGACGTTCGTCACTCGGCACACCTTCATTCAACGAAAATTTTCCAGTTTCCAACTCTATCAGCACCTTCGATCCAAAACTAATACAAGATTTAATCACAACAACCTAACTACTATAATAACATCAACGTAGGATAATTTTTACCGAATCAAATATTAGCGAGACAACAAACAATTTCATGGCACAATTTATACAATCTTAATCCTACATAGTAATCATCATATTCCCAGTTATATAATCCGAACCCCACCCTTACCTTGTATATGGAGATCGCCTATAATATCTGATCGAGTGCAAGCCTTTTCCCAACGATCAATTCCTCCTTTTTGCCAAAACCTCATTCCTCTCTGTCGGCAACTTCGTTTCACGATTATTCTCCCAAAAGCCAAAACCTTGTTTTCCATAAAAACCTAATTCCATATATTCAACTTTTTAATCCAATAAATAAAATATTATTATTATTATTATTATTATTATTATTATTATTATTATTACTATTATTATTATTATTATTATTATTATTATTATTATTATTATTATTATTATATCTAATGGCCTTAACTTCACACCTCCCATTTGCTATTTAACGCACAACTTCAAAATCCACTTAATTAAATAATTCAATATAATAATATTATTCTTAATATTATTTCTCCGACTAACCGACTAAATAATCGAATTCCTCGTCTAATAATATCACTAATAAATCCAAATTCGATCGAATTTCCAAAATAATTCCTTGAATAATTTATTTCAAATAATTAAATAAATTTCCGGGTGTTACACCTGGGGCACTCGTTAGCGTTTCCCATGTTATTATTATCATATTTTAGTTCATAAATATAACAATAAGAAATAGATATTTTATAAATGTTGTGTATGTGACTTTCTACCATTGTTTTAGATAAAAAAGAATAAGAGGTCAAATATATTTATATAATAATAAATACTATTTAGATAAAAAAGAATAAGAGGTCAAATATAATAATAAATACTTTTTAATTATTATATTTCAATAGTTATTATGTGGGTAATATATTTATATATTTTCTATTAGCTATTTATCAAATTAAAAGCCTTAATTGATTAAGAGGTCAAATAAAATTTAAAAGTAATTAGATTACTATTTAAACTATGTGTGAATTTCAGGATGATCCATTTCAAAATAATGAGAATCTTAATTGGCCATCACCATATATATATGCTATGGTTGTTAGACGATCTGACAGATCTAGAAGGGGGGTTGAATAGATCCCTCTTTTTACTTTACGCGCTTTTTAAATTTTAAGCGAAAGCTTCTCAGATTTTGAAATCGTCTACAAACAATGCTTTATTGAAAAGACCAAATATGCTAAACCGAAGTGATGAAAAAATGAATCAACGCTTTATTTTATCAATTGACTCACTTGTGTCACTTTGGAATATTACTACCAATGATCTATATTGAGGTAGCAACAATAATTTGTGTGTGTGTAATTTTGTCAAACACTTGGTGTGCAAAATTCACCAAAATCTAACAGCTCACACTAGCCCAAATTATGCTAAAAGAAAGTAAAATGAGATAATGAAAAGTAACACACGATTTGCATAGGCAATTCCCCTTGTTGTCTTCGTGTAGGGTACGTTGCCCCTAATTCTAAACTTAGAATTAGGATATATGGTATTGAATTGCAAAGTGTTTACAAGAGAAGAAATGTTACCAGCAACCCACTACAAATGCAGAAAATTGATACAACATTCTTATTAAAGTAATGGTGACGGTCGTCACCCACTTTGCCACCATGTATATGTGTCAATCGGCACACACCAACAACATACCCCTGCCGCGGGCTTCCCAAAGGCTAGTGACGTTCGTCACTCGGCACACCTTCATTCAACGAAAATTTTCCAGTTTCCAACTCTATCAGCACCTTCGATCCAAAACTAATACAAGATTTAATCACAACAACCTAACTACTATAATAACATCAACGTAGGATAATTTTTACCGAATCAAATATTAGCGAGACAACAAACAATTTCATGGCACAATTTATACAATCTTAATCCTACATAGTAATCATCATATTCCCAGTTATATAATCCGAACCCCACCCTTACCTTGTATATGGAGATCGCCTATAATATCTGATCGAGTGCAAGCCTTTTCCCAACGATCAATTCCTCCTTTTTGCCAAAACCTCATTCCTCTCTGTCGGCAACTTCGTTTCACGATTATTCTCCCAAAAGCCAAAACCTTGTTTTCCATAAAAACCTAATTCCATATATTCAACTTTTTAATCCAATAAATAAAATATTATTATTATTATTATTATTATTATTATTATTACTATTATTATTATTATTATTATTATTATTATTATTATTATTATTATATCTAATGGCCTTAACTTCACACCTCCCATTTGCTATTTAACGCACAACTTCAAAATCCACTTAATTAAATAATTCAATATAATAATATTATTCTTAATATTATTTCTCCGACTAACCGACTAAATAATCGAATTCCTCGTCTAATAATATCACTAATAAATCCAAATTCGATCGAATTTCCAAAATAATTCCTTGAATAATTTATTTCAAATAATTAAATAAATTTCCGGGTGTTACACCTGGGGCACTCGTTAGCGTTTCCCATGTTATTATTATCATATTTTAGTTCATAAATATAACAATAAGAAATAGATATTTTATAAATGTTGTGTATGTGACTTTCTACCATTGTTTTAGATAAAAAAGAATAAGAGGTCAAATATATTTATATAATAATAAATACTATTTAGATAAAAAAGAATAAGAGGTCAAATATAATAATAAATACTTTTTAATTATTATATTTCAATAGTTATTATGTGGGTAATATATTTATATATTTTCTATTAGCTATTTATCAAATTAAAAGCCTTAATTGATTAAGAGGTCAAATAAAATTTAAAAGTAATTAGATTACTATTTAAACTATGTGTGAATTTCAGGATGATCCATTTCAAAATAATGAGAATCTTAATTGGCCATCACCATATATATATGCTATGGTTGTTAGACGATCTGACAGATCTAGAAGGGGGGTTGAATAGATCCCTCTTTTTACTTTACGCGCTTTTTAAATTTTAAGCGAAAGCTTCTCAGATTTTGAAATCGTCTACAAACAATGCTTTATTGAAAAGACCAAATATGCTAAACCGAAGTGATGAAAAAATGAATCAACGCTTTATTTTATCAATTGACTCACTTGTGTCACTTTGGAATATTACTACCAATGATCTATATTGAGGTAGCAACAATAATTTGTGTGTGTGTAATTTTGTCAAACACTTGGTGTGCAAAATTCACCAAAATCTAACAGCTCACACTAGCCCAAATTATGCTAAAAGAAAGTAAAATGAGATAATGAAAAGTAACACACGATTTGCATAGGCAATTCCCCTTGTTGTCTTCGTGTAGGGTACGTTGCCCCTAATTCTAAACTTAGAATTAGGATATATGGTATTGAATTGCAAAGTGTTTACAAGAGAAGAAATGTTACCAGCAACCCACTACAAATGCAGAAAATTGATACAACATTCTTATTAAAGTAATGGTGACGGTCGTCACCCACTTTGCCACCATGTATATGTGTCAATCGGCACACACCAACAACATACCCCTGCCGCGGGCTTCCCAAAGGCTAGTGACGTTCGTCACTCGGCACACCTTCATTCAACGAAAATTTTCCAGTTTCCAACTCTATCAGCACCTTCGATCCAAAACTAATACAAGATATAATCACAACAACCTAACTACTATAATAACATCAACGTAGGATAATTTTTACCGAATCAAATATTAGCGAGACAACAAACAATTTCATGGCACAATTTATACAATCTTAATCCTACATAGTAATCATCATATTCCCAGTTATATAATCCGAACCCCACCCTTACCTTGTATATGGAGATCGCCTATAATATCTGATGGAGTGCAAGCCTTTTCCCAACGATCAATTCCTCCTTTTTGCCAAAACCTCATTCCTCTTTGTCGGCAACTTCGTTTCACGATTATTCTCCCAAAAGCCAAAACCTTGTTTTCCATAAAAACCTAATTCCATATATTCACCTTTTTAATCCAATAAATAAAATATTATTATTATTATTATTATTATTATTATTATTATTATTATTATTATTATTACTATTATTATTATTATTATTATTATATCTAATGGCCTTAACTTCACACCTCCCATTTGCTATTTAACGCACAACTTCAAAATCCACTTAATTAAATAATTCAATATAATAATATTATTCTTAATATTATTTCTCCGACTAACCGACTAAATAATCGAATTCCTCGTCTAATAATATCACTAATAAATCCAAATTCGATCGAATTTCCAAAATAATTCCTTGAATAATTTATTTCAAATAATTAAATAATTTTCCGGGTGTTACACCTGGGGCACTCGTTAGCGTTTCCCATGTTATTATTATCATATTTTAGTTCATAAATATAACAATAAGAGATAGATATTTTATAAATGTTGTGTATGTGACTTTCTACCATTGTTTTAGATAAAAAAGAATAAGAGGTCAAATATATTTATATAATAATAAATACTATTTAGATAAAAAAGAATAAGAGGTCAAATATAATAATAAATACTTTTTAATTATTATATTTCAATAGTTATTATGTGGGTAATATATTTATATATTTTCTATTAGCTATTTATCAAATTAAAAGCCTTAATTGATTAAGAGGTCAAATAAAATTTAAAAGTAATTAGATTACTATTTAAACTATGTGTGAATTTCAGGATGATCCATTTCAAAATAATGAGAATCTTAATTGGCCATCACCATATATATATGCTATGGTTATTAGACGATGTGACAGATCTAGAAGGGGGGTTGAATAGATCCCTCTTTTTACTTTACGCGCTTTTTAAATTTTAAGCGAAAGCTTCTCAGATTTTGAAATCGTCTACAAACAATGCTTTATTGAAAAGACCAAATATGCTAAACCGAAGTGATGAAAAAATGAATCAACGCTTTATTTTATCAATTGACTCACTTGTGTCACTTTGGAATATTACTACCAATGATCTATATTGAGGTAGCAACAATAATTTGTGTGTGTGTAATTTTGTCAAACACTTGGTGTGCAAAATTCACCAAATTCTAACAGCTCACACTAGCACAAATTATGCTAAAAGAAAGTAAAATGAGATAATGAAAAGTAACACACGATTTGTATAGGCAATTCCCCTTGTTGTCTTCGTGTAGGGTACGTTGCCCCTAATTCTAAACTTAGAATTAGGATAGATGGTATTGAATTGCAAAGTGTTTACAAGAGAAGAAATGTTACCAGCAACCCACTACAAATGCAGAAAATTGATACAACATTCTTATTAAAGTAATGGTGACGGTCGTCACCCACTTTGCCACCATGTATATGTGTCAATCGGCACACACCAACAACATACCCCTGCCGCGGGCTTCCCAAAGGCTAGTGACGTTCGTCACTCGGCACACCTTCATTCAACGAAAATTTTCCAGTTTCCAACTCTATCAGCACCTTCGATCCAAAACTAATACAAGATATAATCACAACAACCTAACTACTATAATAACATCAACGTAGGATAATTTTTACCGAATCAAATATTAGCGAGACAACAAACAATTTCATGGCACAATTTATACAATCTTAATCCTACATAGTAATCATCATATTCCCAGTTATATAATCCGAACCCCACCCTTACCTTGTATATGGAGATCGCCTATAATATCTGATCGAGTGCAAGCCTTTTCCCAACGATCAATTCCTCCTTTTTGCCAAAACCTCATTCCTCTTTGTCGGCAACTTCGTTTCACGATTATTCTCCCAAAAGCCAAAACCTTGTTTTCCATAAAAACCTAATTCCATATATTCACCTTTTTAATCCAATAAATAAAATATTATTATTATTATTATTATAATTATTATTATTATTATTATTACTATTATTATTATTATTATTATTATATCTAATGGCCTTAACTTCACACCTCCCATTTGCTATTTAACGCACAACTTCAAAATCCACTTAATTAAATAATTCAATATAATAATATTATTCTTAATATTATTTCTCCGACTAACCGACTAAATAATCGAATTCCTCGTCTAATAATATCACTAATAAATCCAAATTCGATCGAATTTCCAAAATAATTCCTTGAATAATTTATTTCAAATAATTAAATAATTTTCCGGGTGTTACACCTGGGGCACTCGTTAGCGTTTCCCATGTTATTATTATCATATTTTAGTTCATAAATATAACAATAAGAGATAGATATTTTATAAATGTTGTGTATGTGACTTTCTACCATTGTTTTAGATAAAAAAGAATAAGAGGTCAAATATATTTATATAATAATAAATACTATTTAGATAAAAAAGAATAAGAGGTCAAATATAATAATAAATACTTTTTAATTATTATATTTCAATAGTTATTATGTGGGTAATATATTTATATATTTTCTATTAGCTATTTATCAAATTAAAAGCCTTAATTGATTAAGAGGTCAAATAAAATTTAAAAGTAATTAGATTACTATTTAAACTATGTGTGAATTTCAGGATGATCCATTTCAAAATAATGAGAATCTTAATTGGCCATCACCATATATATATGCTATGGTTATTAGACGATGTGACAGATCTAGAAGGGGGGTTGAATAGATCCCTCTTTTTACTTTACGCGCTTTTTAAATTTTAAGCGAAAGCTTCTCAGATTTTGAAATCGTCTACAAACAATGCTTTATTGAAAAGACCAAATATGCTAAACCGAAGTGATGAAAAAATGAATCAACGCTTTATTTTATCAATTGACTCACTTGTGTCACTTTGGAATATTACTACCAATGATCTATATTGAGGTAGCAACAATAATTTGTGTGTGTGTAATTTTGTCAAACACTTGGTGTGCAAAATTCACCAAATTCTAACAGCTCACACTAGCACAAATTATGCTAAAAGAAAGTAAAATGAGATAATGAAAAGTAACACACGATTTGCATAGGCAATTCCCCTTGTTGTCTTCGTGTAGGGTACGTTGCCCCTAATTCTAAACTTAGAATTAGGATAGATGGTATTGAATTGCAAAGTGTTTACAAGAGAAGAAATGTTACCAGCAACCCACTACAAATGCAGAAAATTGATACAACATTCTTATTAAAGTAATGGTGACGGTCGTCACCCACTTTGCCACCATGTATATGTGTCAATCGGCACACACCAACAACATACCCCTGCCGCGGGCTTCCCAAAGGCTAGTGACGTTCGTCACTCGGCACACCTTCATTCAACGAAAATTTTCCAGTTTCCAACTCTATCAGCACCTTCGATCCAAAACTAATACAAGATATAATCACAACAACCTAACTACTATAATAACATCAACGTAGGATAATTTTTACCGAATCAAATATTAGCGAGACAACAAACAATTTCATGGCACAATTTATACAATCTTAATCCTACATAGTAATCATCATATTCCCAGTTATATAATCCAAACCCCACCCTTACCTTGTATATGGAGATCGCCTATAATATCTGATCGAGTGCAAGCCTTTTCCCAACGATCAATTCCTCCTTTTTGCCAAAACCTCATTCCTCTTTGTCGGCAACTTCGTTTCACGATTATTCTCCCAAAAGCCAAAACCTTGTTTTCCATAAAAACCTAATTCCATATATTCACCTTTTTAATCCAATAAATAAAATATTATTATTATTATTATTATTATTATTATTATTACTATTATTATTATTATTATTATTATTATTATTATTATATCTAATGGGCTTAACTTCACACCTCCCATTTGCTATTTAACGCACAACTTCAAAATCCACTTAATTAAATAATTCAATACAATAATATTATTCTTAATATTATTTCTCCGACTAACCGACTAAATAATCGAATTCCTCGTCTAATAATATCACTAATAAATCCAAATTCGATCGAATTTCCAAAATAATTCCTTGAATAATTTATTTTAATAATTAAATAAATTTTCGGGTGTTACACCTGGGGCACTCGTTAGCGTTTCCCATGTTATTATTATCATATTTTAGTTCATAAATATAACAATAAGAAATAGATATTTTATAAATGTTGTGTATGTGACTTTCTACCATTGTTTTAGATAAAAAAGAATAAGAGGTCAAATATATTTATATAATAATAAATACTATTTAGATAAAAAAGAATAAGAGGTCAAATATAATAATAAATACTTTTCAATTATTATATTTCAATAGTTATTATGTGGGTAATATATTTATATATTTTCTATTAGCTATTTATCAAATTAAAAGCCTTAATTGATTAAGAGGTCAAATAAAATTTAAAAGTAATTAGATTACTATTTAAACTATGTGTGAATTTCAGGATGATCCATTTCAAAATAATGAGAATCTTAATTGGCCATCACCATATATATATATATGCTATGGTTGTTAGACGATGTGACAGATCTAGAAGGGGGGTTGAATAGATCCCTCTTTTTACTTTACGCGCTTTTTAAATTTTAAGCGAAAGCTTCTCAGATTTTGAAATCGTCTACAAACAATGCTTTATTGAAAAGACCAAATATGCTAAACCGAAGTGATGAAAAAATGAATCAACGCTTTATTTTATCAATTGACTCACTTGTGTCACTTTGGAATATTACTACCAATGATCTATATTGAGGTAGCAACAATAATTTGTGTGTGTGTAATTTTGTCAAACACTTGGTGTGCAAAATTCACCAAATTCTAACAGCTCACACTAGCACAAATTATGCTAAAAGAAAGTAAAATGAGATAATGAAAAGTAACACACGATTTGCATAGGCAATTCCCCTTGTTGTCTTCGTGTAGGGTACGTTGCCCCTAATTCTAAACTTAGAATTAGGATATATGGTATTGAATTGCAAAGTGTTTACAAGAGAAGAAATGTTACCAGCAACCCACTACAAATGCAGAAAATTGATACAATATTCTTATTAAAGTAATGGTGACGGTCGTCACCTACTTTGCCACCATGTATATGTGTCAATCGGCACACACCAACAACATACCCCTGCCGCGGGCTTCCCAAAGGCTAGTGACGTTCGTGTTTCGGCACACCTTCATTCAACGAAATTTTTCCAGTCTCTAACTCTATCAGCACCTTCGATCCAAAACTAATACAAGATATAATCACAACAACCTAACTACAATAATAACATCAACGTAGGATAATTTTTACCGAATCAAATATTAGCGAGACAACAAACAATTTCATGGCACAATTTATACAATCTTAATCCTACATACTATTCATCATATTCCCAGTTATATAATCTGAACCCCACCCTTACCTTGTATATGGAGATCGCCTATAATATCTGATCGAGTGCAAGCCTTTTCCCAACGATCAATTCCTCCTTTTTGCCAAAACCTCGTTCCTCTTTGTCGGCAACTTCGTTTCATGATTATTCTCCCAAAAGCCAAAACCTTGTTTTCCATAAAAACCTAATTCCATATATTCTCCTTTTTAATCCAATAAATCAAATAATATTATTATTATATCGAATTTCCAATATAAATCGTTGAATAATTTATTTAAATAATTAAATAAATTTCCGCGTGTTACAACTCTCCCCCACTTAGAATATTTCCGTCGTCGAAAATCTATACGACATCACCATACTTAACACATCCTTCACATCTAATCCTTCGATCAAACGACAACCCGATCACAGTTTAAATCCAATACTTATACCTCAATCTTCCAATACGATTGCAACATAATCCTTACTAACTTGCCAACCATTTTAGCTATATCTTGAAACAACATCTTACAACGTAGCAACAACTACCACTCGTTTACATCTGGTTATACAATCTCACTTAATCATCCTCCAACAACTTATTTAACCCCAAACACATACATAATTCTTATTTCCATATTCGGGTGTCCTTCACTACCGAAGCACCAACACTTACAACCGAAGCTTAACCGAGAAGCACAGTTTCTCCCCCACTTAGTTTCAAACCAAATCCTGCAACAAGAAATCACAAAAAAACAAGTACCGACAGCGTTGTACACATTTGTCGCGTACTAAGGGATAAACGACAATGAGATGACTCTGGCCGAACGGGCCAACCTTCTCTAATACCACTAATGTAACACCCCAAATCTACCCGATAAAATATACAGAAAATCAGAGTATAAATTCCAAACAAGTTCATTTGAGGTATCACATATTCGTCATCTCAAAAACATTTACAGCTTACTTGCCTTCATATAGATACATAGCAAAGGAATTTAAAATGATAATCAAATCATTACTAAACATCACTTTGTTTAAATTCAATAATTAACTCGCAGCGGAATCATCAAACTTCATAAATATTCAAATCAAGTCGTAGCATCTTTTCACGGTAACTTTAAGTTACAATTTAAACCAAAACAATATAAAATTCAGCAAAAGAAATAACAATTAAAACAACCGTTTTATCCCCCCGAGTGCTACGTATCAGAGCAAGACACTAACTCGACTAACAACAACTAAAGACTTCATAAAATTACTTCAAACTTTCACCGCTATCTTGAGTACCTGTCTGTTTCTCATGGTAGGGGAAACATCAAGAGAAGGGGTGAGATATCGAAAAATATAAACAAAAGTATGATAATTAATACATTTTATCAGATCATACAATTATCACGATTTTCAAACAACAGTTATAATAACAGCTAGCAACAATTTGTAACAACAATTATAACAACCATCGACAACAATACTTATCACAATAATTACAATAACTATTACGCAACTCAAACCAACACAACTTATATCAACAGCAACTCATAACAATATTAGCTTCACAATGACTCAAAATGCGCCACAACTATGCACATGTATGTGGTACCCAGAGCTTCTGCCCCCATCGCCAATTGCTAGTTAAACCGAGGCGTCAAGGCATAAGCCTTCGTCACTAATTTTCCAATCCAAGCCATCGCCAAAAATGCGTATGTATATGAATGCAACAAACACATAAAACAACAACACCATCTTCACAGAGGCATAAGCCTATATCGTCGTTATACCAATAAATAAAGGTATACATCGTCATTGAAACATCCTACAACTTCGCATAAAACAACAACAATATATTTGGCAACAACAAAATCAGCAACAAGTATTCAAAACAACGTGTTCATTAACAATGAATCCACAATACATTTCCATAACCCGGAACAATCCAAACGCACCTGTAAATTAATTTATTCGATAATATCATACAAAAACAAACCAACCAAAAATACCTATTAGTACACACGACTTACTCCGACAATTTTCAACTAATTCCAAACAACTAAATTTACCACTTAATTTGGCTAACTCGTCTAATCGGTACTGTTTTTCTTTATTTTGTGCACTGCTACTAATTAGTCATACTACCGCTATTAATTAAGTTTACACTGATATATATATATATATATATATATATATATATATATATATATATATATATATATATATATATATATATATATATATATATATATATATATATATATATATATATATATATATATATACTAGTACTTAGACCCGTGCCTCGCACGGGTTAAATATTTTTTAAGTAAAAAATCTCATTTTAAAAATACTTATAATTTACAAATTTTATTTATAGTTAGATTACTATTATATAGATAAAATGTCATTGTTATTAATAATATACATAAAAAATTTACTTAACTAAATTTCTTTGTAAATTATAAAATAATGGTGAATTCTTATTTACCCAACTCAAAAAGTTGGGTAAGGTTACCTTCTTTGTAAAATGCTTTGGAAACAACAAACATTTATAGTATTTTAATAAATAATTAAATATGTTAAATGAGACGAAATCATGTGATTGGTTGGAGGTACACTACCCATCTTTTTGTGATGGGTAGAGAAGTTGTCCCCTAAAATAATTTGGACATTTCTAATTTATTAATAATTTGTGTAAGTTTTAAAAAAATTAACTCGTTAAATAGTTGTATCAACAGTTGACTTTTTTCCGTTTATAAAATTATTTACAATTTATTCCCGTTTATAAAAATAATTGTATAATCAGTTGACTTTTTCCCGTTTATTAAAATATTTATAACTTATTACAGTTTATAATACTAATTGTATCAACAGTAAACTTTTTAATGTTTATACAAATATTTGTAACTTATTCCCGTTTATATAATTGATAATATTTTAAATGTCTTCCATAAAATTAAATATGAGTATTATCAATTAAAGAATAATTAAAACTATAGTATAAATCTTTAAACTACATAAAAGAGTTTAATAAATATGTATTGATATAGGGAAAACTTGCAGAAGAAGGAAATTAAAAGATAAAGAAACATCAAATCTATTCGGAGGACGGTGGATCGCGCAAAGTTATGTGCTTGTGATCCAAATATGAATTAATTGTATAGTGTAGAATTATTTTATTAATTTTTAAAGGGAAATTGTGCTAATTCAATAAAATTAGATATACAAATTAAGTAGTCTCTGCCGGTATGTATTGTATATTTTAGTAAAAAAAATAAAATTAAATAATACAAAATTAAGTAGTCTCGGTCCCTAGGGCATGTCTATTTTAAGTAGTCTCGATCCGTAGAAAATGTATAAAATAAATTGAATAAAAGAATGACAAATTTGTATTTTTCATAAGTTGTATTTTTCATACATCATAATTGTCCCATGTCTAAAATATAATACTTATAAATTTTTTTAGTATAAATACAATTTGCACAGGTATATAATTATGTGTAATTTCAATGTACATATTTCTAATACTAAGTTTAAATATTTCATAAATATTAAGTTGTATTTTAGTTATAAACTAAAATCCGTTTTAATATGAATCTATTCAATAATAATAATAATAATAATAATAATAATAATAATAATAATAATAATAATATATAATAATATATGTTTTATGTAATAAAATTATATCATCTCATTCACTGAAACAAAAACAAAAATGTTATACTACATTAGCCTCTAAAATAATTTACTAACACAAATGAAAAATGACTCTTATGACATTTGAAGATAAAAATTTGAATATAATAAAATATATAAAATTAATTTATTGATCTTTATTAAATATACTAAGAGAATATAAATTGTCCAAATTTTACCGTATCAAATTCTATAGTAATAACTTTGTGTATTAATCAAATATTTTTAAATTTTTAGAATAAATATTAACATTTTATTTTAAAAAATACAAACTTTTTTTATAAACTAATATTTTAATATTTGTTACACTTTAATAGTGTTTGTAATTATAGTTAATTACATGGATTTTTAATAAAAAAATATCACAAATAAATAAAGTTTATAGATACAAATTATTATATATTATTTTATAGATTTTTTAATAAGATAAAATTTACTTTTGATGCAAAGTAAACTTTATGTTAAGCAAATTTCAAATTCTCAAAATAATATTAAATTTAATTAATTATTTAATTATTGCTCTAAATTTATCTCCTGGTTATAGGTTTAAAAGAATAAATATATGTGATGGTCAATAGAAAAAAATAAAAAATAATAATGTTGAAATAAATGAAGTAAAAAGATATCACACAAAAGATCTATTTTAATGTAATACAAAGTAAATAATTTTTTTTACCATTGTTATGACACAAAAATTATAAAAAGTTATTGTTTAATTAGATCTATTGGAACATAATAAAAATAAATATTAATAATAATAAACAATAATAATTATAATTAATTATTATTATTATTATTATTGATAATAATAATAATAATAATAATAATAATAATAATAATCAAAATCTTAATACTAAAATTAGTATTAAAATTGAAATGATAAATATAATGAGAAGAGGTATATCTATATGGTAACGATAATAGAGATAAGGATGGATTATTCTGGATTTTAAACATAAGAGAAATAATAAAATACATTAATGGAATACATCTATTAAAAAATAAAATAAAAATTTCGTTTTTATTTTTTTAATTGGAATACATGTATTAAAAAAAGAGCCATCTTCATCTTCAAGCCTCAAAGGTAGGGGTGATCGTATCCGAACCAATCAAAAGCAAAACCGCAAATTGAACCAATCCAAACCGAAACCGCAAAAAACTGCGTTTGGTTTGGATGATTTGGTTCGATTTTTGGACCGAACCGCGCGGTTTGATGGTTTGAGTCAAAGGTAACTCAACATTCCTATCAGTAATGTTAGGGAGTCCATCATTAATCCAACTCAAAAAGCAACCAATGATGTAGAACAGGAGAAACATCATGTACTTATAACAACAATCTTGATATCCTTACCCCTTACCGAAGTCTAATTTTTTAGAAAACCTTTTCAATTTCATCCCATTGCAAAACCACCTAACCACTGCAGCATCGACACCATAAACTCCGGTCAACAACGAATAAACCACCGCAAACTCTGGTCAACAAAGAAGACACAATTAATCTCTCAGGTTCCACTCGAACTGTAACCAAAATCAAATCATGACAAACAAAAAGAAAACAAACCGAAAAAGAGTGTTATAGCGGCGGAGAAAAATTACACAGCATAACTCTTCGACAGATCTGAAACAGAGAGAAAAAGAGAAACAACCAACTCATGATTTTGAGAAAAAACTCGGCATACTAAGAATTCTACACACAGAAATAATTCAAAAACTTTAAAAGTCTATGAACTTCAGAAAAACCAATATGCATTATAGAAATGACTCTAAAATGGGATTAGGGCTCTAGGGTTTATATAGGAATACGTTAAAATCCAAAAAAATTGTATTTTAATGTATGAAGAAAATCTAAAAGCCATCGAATATTGTTTGAATCAATGAATATTTTGATTAATGTGGGAAGGAAATATAAAAAGGCATGAAAATTGTTGGAAATGGAAAACTGAATTGATTTAGCCGTAAAAGCCTATCATATTGGAAGCGTTGGTTCACGCGAAACAATTTTTGGGAAAATAAATGGTCCATAATTATTATAAAAAATATGTAAATTAAATAGGCTGATAATTACTTACAAAATAATAATGATAAGACCAAAGTGAATACATAATAATTTTAAAAAAAATTGAATTATTAAATTAATAATTATAGTAAGATTTCCTAATGTAGAAATAATAAAAATAGTAAGCTCTCTATAATTGTGACACTTGTCAAAATTGCCAAAACTCTCATTTTGCTTTATTATATTGTATGATATATATATATATATATATATATATATATATATATATATATATATATATATATATATATATATATATATATAGTATTCCTATCATTATTATATTTTATATTTATAGTATGTTATTATTCTTATATTATTATTATTGATACTAAGTGAATCTAACATGAAGAAAAGTGAATTAATATATATATATATAGAAAATGGGGAACACTATTTACGTACTATCAGGAAAATGAAGAGTGCCCCTTATTATAGTAAAGGTGATGATCGTCACCCACTTTGCCACCATGTATATGTGTCGATCGGCACACACCAACAACATACCCCTGCCGCGGGCTTCCCAAAGGCCAATGACGTTCGTCACTAGGCACACCTTCATTCAACAAAATTTTTCCAGTTTCCAACTCTGTCAGCACCTTCGATCCAAAACCAATACAACATATAATCACAACAACCTAACTACTAAGCTAACATCAACGTAGGATAATTTTCACCAAATCAAATATTAGAGAGACAACAAACAATTCCATGGCACAATTTATACAATTCCAATCCTACATACTAATAATCATATTCCCAGTTTATAATTCGAACCCACCCTTATCTTGTATATGGAGATCGCCTCTAATATCCGATCGAGTGCAAGCCTTTTCCCAACGATCAATTCCTCTTTTTTTGCCAAAACCCCGTTCCTCTTTGTCGGCAACTTCGTTTCACGATTATTCTCCAAAAAGCCAAAATTTGTTTTCCATAAAAACCTAATTCCATATATTCTCCTTTTTAATCCAATAAATCAATTATTATTATTATTATTACTATTATTATTATTATTATTATTATTATTATTATTATTATTATTATTATTATTATTATTATTATTATTATTATAACTAATGGGCTTAACTTCACACCTCCCATTTTCTATTTAACGCACAACTTCAAAATCCACTTAATTAAATAATCCAATATAATAATATTATTCTTAATATTATTTCTTTGACTAACCGACTAAATAATCGTTTTCCTCGTCTTATAATATCACTAATAAATCCAAATTCGATCGAATTTCCAAAATAATTCCTTGAATAATTTATTTTAGTAATTAAATAAATTTTCGGGTGTTACACCTGGGGCACTCATTAGCATTTCCCATGTTATTATTATCATATTTTAGTTCCTAAATATAACAATAAGAAATAGATATTTTATAAATGTTGTGTATGTGACTTTCTACCATTGTTTTAGATAAAAAAGAATAAGAGGTCAAATATATTTATATAATAATAAATACTATTTAGATAAAAAAGAATAAGAGGTCAAATATAATAATAAATAATTTTTATTTATTATATTTCAATAGTTATTATGTGGGTAAATATATTTATATATTTTCTATTAGCTATTTATCAAATTAAAAGCCTTAATTGATTAAGAGGTCAAATAAAATTTAAAAGTAACTAGATTACTATTTAAACTATGTGTGAATTTCAGGATGATCCATTTCAAAATAATGAGAACCTTAATTGGCAGTCACCACATATATATGCTATGGTTGTTAGACGATGTGACGGATCTAGAAAGGGGGTTGAATAGATCCCTCTTTTTACTTTACGCGCTTTTTAAATTTTAAGCAAAAGCTTCTCGGATTTTGAAATCGTCTACAAACAATGCTTTATTGAAAAGACCAAATATGCTAAACCGAAGTGATGAAAAAATGAATCAATGCTTTATTTTATCAATTGACTCACTTGTGTCACTTTGGAATATTACTACCAATGATCTATATTGAGGTAGCAACAATAATTTGTGTGTGTGTAATTTTGTCAAACACTTGGTGTGCAAAATTCACCAAATTCTAACAGCTCACACTAGCACAAATTATGCTAAAAGAAAGTAAAATGAGATAATGAAAAGTAACACACGATTTGCTTAGGCAGTTCCCCTTGTTGTCTTCGTGTAGGGTACGTTGCCCCTAATTCTAAAATTAGAATTAGGATATATGGTATTGAATTGCAAAGTGTTTACAAGAGAAGAAATGTTACCAGCAACCCACTACAAATGCAGAAAATTGATACAATATTCTTCTCTCCCCTTGATTCGAGCTGAACCAAGTATGTCACCGATCTTTGATAAACCTCCGGTTGTAGTTACCTTGTTGAGAACCCAATTCATTTCTCAAACCCTCTGCTCGGTTAATTTAATCCCAAGATCGTGACCCCGATTCTTCCTTCTCTATCCTCCGATTGTTGCTACCTTGTTGAGTGAACCGATGATTCTTAACTCCAATGATCTTGGAGGACAAAACCCTTAGATTTTATTCAAGAAAAACTAACAATATCTTAACTCGAACAAGAACTCAATCTACCGTCGGACGTTATCAACACACGCTCTTCACCTTGATCGATAAAAATTGTTATGTGTAGTTGTCAATGAATGAATGAGAGGTCGAAGATGATAAGAACCTTTTGTATCTATTTCAGTTTCCTTGTTATAACCAAATGAAATAACCAATGAAACTTATATATGTTATTCAAAGCCAAAGCAATAAGTGAATAGCAAAAATCAGTTTTTCACAGCGACAAGTCGACCTGAACAACTGAGAGGGTCGACCTGAGCAAACCCGTGGCTATAGAAAATAAAGCTTGGCAGGCCATGTGTTGACCTATGGGTCGATCTGAGAAAACTCGTGGCTTACTCAATGTGTCATGCGTCGACCTAAATAGGGTCATGCGTCGACGCATACTTCCCCATCATAACTTCTAGGATGCGTTGACCTATGGGTCAACCTGAGCGTTCCCGATGCTTCGTAAAAAAAACCACGAGTCAACCTGAACAAGCTATAGGTCGACCTGAGTTTTTCATACCTAAAAATGTCATTTCTTGAAACTTTGAGTCGACCTGAACCCTGTGTAGGTCGACCTATACATCACAAACTTCCAAAAATTCCAATTTTGAGAGCGTTCATGCTTCCTTGTTTGTCTTGAAGATTAGAGTCAGTTCCAAACTCAAAGTACAAGTTTTGACATAATTGAAACGCTTCCTTGCCCTCACATACTCCCCCTTTTTGATGATGGAAGAACTTGTCTCAAGATATGAATCTTGTGACCGTAAGCGGAACGAACCAGAAGCAATGACATTGGGGAGAATTCTCCCCCTATTTTGGTAAACTCTCTTTCACTTTATAAACGAGCAAACCAAAAGCACTGACATAGAGATAAACGCTCCCCCTATCTTGGTGCACTCTCTTTTTCAGCTTTTCATGTCTCTCCTTAGCTTCCATTTGCTTCTCCCCCTTTGACAACATCAAAAAGAGATCAAGAAATATGTTATAACGAATATCATACAAGTTCATTTTTGATTAAGTCATTTTCTACTTTGCAATCCGTAATCTAACAAGCAATCAAGAAGCACCCCCTTAAGAGAATTTACACAAGTGCTGGTAACAGAAAGTGCTGTCTAAAGTGAACTTAAGTCAACACTTATAAAATAAAAACCAGCGATGTCTATACCTATAACAACATCAAAATAATAAGCACTTGAAAGCACCGTCTAAGATAGGAAAAAGCATTGTCTAAGGTTCTATTTGGCATAGTGAATGTACTATAGTAGAACATGATAATAGTAAAAAATAAAAACATTGAATCACCCTAAGGAATACGTGATGGATGAATAAATCATGACAAACCCCTTAATAATGTCTTCTCTTAGATTAACAGAGAAGTCTCTAGGAGGATAATCTAATAGCAAGCGAAGGGTTAAAATACTGCGGAAGGCCTCTTCTTTGAAAGTACAGTGGAAAATATTTTTCTGACTCAAGCTTGCTTTAACTTTCTCAATGTATAATATTATCAACCTTAGTTATAAATAATTTGATTAGAAGAACAAAATAGAAACATTAAAACATACGGTTGCGGTGGGATGTCACAGCGGTATGCTTCATGTAAAAATTTACGAAAATAAATGTGCTTTTTCATCTGAAAATTATAGTCCCTTACTGCCAATAGATATCGAAGGATAATCCCATACTCTAACTGAAAGCTTGGAACAATATTTAAGATATCCCAAACACGATTAAAAAAGGGTTTAACCACATATGTTATTATTCCTCCAAATGTATTTTTTATTGTTTTAAGGGATATCCAAGCATAAAAAAATGAAACAATGAAATTTTAGAAAACATAAAGCATAAGAAGAAATAACAAAAATTGAAGAATTTGGAACAAAAGAGACAAAGGGGAAAATTAGGTTTAGTGAATTGCTACCTTCGAAAACATAAATCTCTATTTCTCAAATACCATCGATTTTCATGTCGTTGTTCATATCTTAACTAAAAACCTCAATCCTCTTGAGCTAATAATAGTAGAAAATTGTAAATTGTCGAATATATACAAGAAATAATAGTGTCACATAAAATTAGTTGGACAAAAAATGCAAGTAATTAACAATAGCCACAATATTAACATTATCAATTTTTTTTGATAAACGACTTTGTATTAAATAGCACAAGGGGTACTTACCCAATACAAAAAAAAAAAGATATACAAGAAGGTAAAAGCCAAGCAAGGCTCACCCAACCCAATTACAACCAAAACTAAAAACCCACCATACTCGACGGATTAGCAAACCAAGTATCCCGATCGCTTTCTAGCCCTTTGATAACAATGATTGAAAACCAATTCCAACCCATTGATTTTATGCAAATCACCAAGCCCGACGCATCCCAAACCTTATTAGAGAAGATCAAATCATTTCTAACTCTCCAAATATTCCACGTAACGAGCAGCCAAAAGAAGACAATAAACGGCGTACGGACGCAAACCTCTAAACAATCACAAATAAGCTCTAGGACATCAAGCTTCGTATTACCGACCCCAATATCAATTTCTTCCCCCAACAACCACCCTAAGACCGCCGTCCACACCTTACCCGATTCGAAACAACCAAAAAACAGATGAGATTTTGATTCTTCACAAGTATTACATAAAGGGCATACTACATGATTCAAGCCAATGATAACACCTCTCCGCCATAATTCTTCTCTCGTAGGAAGGCTATTAAGAAGAAACCTCCACCCAAAACACTTGATTTTCCTGGGAACCTTCGCCATCCAAACGTTATGTATAGCGTGGACCTTAACATCATTCAGTCTAACTTCCCCACTCCTTGTTGCATACAATCTTTTATAAGCATCTTTTATAGAAAAATCATCATTAACGCTGCCCCACATAACTTCCCCTCCGGTATTGCACGCGATAGACTCTAGAAACTACTTCTGCTCATTTCTTTTACTCCTACAGATAGCCCTTACATCACGCCACCACAACGAGGCTTTTTCAAATTATTTTCAGGAAGTTTAATTAACATTATCAATTAAGCTAACTAAAGTTTCGCTGGTATTACATGTTAATTTGTGCAAAAACACTGCAATGATAATTCATATATAGAATTCAAATTATTCAACACCTAGCACAAGGGAAAAAACTCAATAAGGACATCACATTGCAACACTTTCATTTCATATTATAATTTATTGTTTGACTTTATATATTAGGAGAATATTCAAATTGACAAGGAAAGAAAATATTGCACGATAAAAAAAAGAGCCACCAAGTTCTATTTCATTATCTAAGTACATTTTCTTAGCTCAATATAAAAAACCAAGTTATTATGCTAAGTTGCTAATAAAAATCTTGTTCTCACAATGGAAGATGAAATAAAGAAAAAGATAAATGAAAATGATTTACCGAAGCCTAAATGAAAATGAAAATGAAAATGGAAATGAAATTTTGTACAACTAAAGGCCAGTTTATTTTGGCTTTTTTTTTAAAAAATTTTTATAGTATTACATAATTTTATTTATTTTTTAATAAGTAATGGTATTAATCACAATAAGGGTACAATTACAACTTACCCCTTTAAGCAAGTAAGAGGAAGAACGTTCCAATAAACAATGACAGAATTTTGAGAGTAAATTTTTTATTGAGGGAAATTATACACACCATTAATCAATGACAGAATTTTGAGAGTAAATATTTTATTTTTGGTCAATTGTTAGTGACGGAACTATTTATTTTGTGATGAAACAAAATTCCGTCACAATTATTTTATGACATGTAAATTCATTACGAATTGAGTCATAACAAAATTTGTCATTAATAGGATTTGTGACGGAATTTTATTAGACTAGTGGCAGATTGTTATTACCCTCTCTAAATTTAATATTTTTAGTGATGTTTTATTTTTTTCATTTTGTAATTTTTGTAATTAAAAATTAGTATTTAAAATAGGAATTGTTTTAAATTTTTATATTTTATAAGAAAAATAAAAATGAAAGCAAATATAATAAAAATAAGATTATATTATTGGTATTTTTTTAATTTTTATTATCTTTCCAAATAAACTAGAAGTAATACTTGAACACAAAGAGACTCATATCCATTAAAGATAATAACCATATTACAATGAAAGGGAAATAATTCCAACATCAAACCAAACCAGCAAACCAAGTCATCAAGACAACATTAAGGACTAGGACATTCTTATGCAATATAATTGCTTATTGACCGAAAAGAAAAACGACAACATATTGCTAACACATGATAATTTAAAATTATCTTTATTTCATGCAAACAAACATAGCTTTTTTAAAGATACCATTCTGACTAAGTCCCCTTTCCAGTAACGTACTGAGCAAGTTGGCTGATATCCAACGGATAAGTCACATCTGGAGTATCAGCACTGTTGTACGCAGCTAATGCAACAAAGTTGTTCACAGCTTCCGTGGGATGAATTCCATCAAACCAAACGTATTCATTTCTATTGGTGCATGGTATTGAGTCAGGAAAACAGAATCCATTAGCTTTTAAGGGACAGCAAGCTCTATCTGTAACAGTAAAACCTAAAACACAAAAAATCATATGCATTAATTTACAATATTTAACAACATAAATCATAGACGTTTTGGTTATTAATATTAAAAGGGTGTTGCTAACCAGTGCCCTCAGGACAAGGTTAAGCATTCAAAAAAAGAAAATATTTTATAGAAAATTTAATATTTCAAATTTCAAGATATTAAATATACAGATTACCGAAATAAAATTTATTATTTTAAAATTTTAACCATTACCCTGTAGGTACTGGTTAGCATTTTCCATATTAAAATATGAAATGAAATTATTTGAAATGTTTACCAACGGAGCTGTCAGGGACTAAAGCCGTGGTATTTATGAAGATAGTTTTGGAATACAGAACTAGGGAATTGAAGTCTTCCACAAGAGATCTAAGCTTCTGACTATAGATTAATGCAGCATCATTCTGTTCTTCAACACATGATCCAATAGGTTTCCCTTCATCAGAAATGGCAAGTGGTGAGCAACCTATTTTATCCAACCCGACTAGCACAAGTTTTCTTGCATAATTGTTATGCAAAACCTGTCCACCAAAAATACCAATTTATTATAAGCAGTCAAATTATACTTGATAAATATTCGACTTGAAGTAAATTTAATACCTGTAGATAATTGGATAATTGGTCAATAAGAAGTTGAGCATATTCGGTAGGGTTATACTGTTTACTTGTTGAATAGTGTTGTGGTTGGAAATAATTTAGTGCGTAATCGTTGGTGCCCATATAAACATAATACAAGCACTTTGAGAGATGATCTTTGGCTTGTGCCAAACCGCCAAGCTCGGCAACAATTCTGGACACTGTAATTTTGTGATTTTGTAATTGCAATCCCAAGTAGATATTATTAATCTGCATAGATTGTGTAACACTATTTTAGTGGTATTCATTATAACATTTATTTAAATTTATTATAAATAGTAAAATCGGTCTTTTATATATCATGTTGGAACAAAGTTAATCTCCAAATATATTATTTTATTTAAATTTATTATAAATAGTAAAATCCGTCTTTTATATATCATGTTGGAACAAAGTTAATCTCCAAATATATTATTTTATTTAAATTTATTATAAAAAGTAAAATCCGTCTTTTATATATCATGTTGGAACAAAGTTAATCTCCAAATATATTATTTTATTTAAATTTATTATAAATAGTAAAATCCGTCTTTTATAATAAAGTTAATCTCCAAATATATTATTTTATTTAAATTTATTATAAATACCGCTGTTTTTTTGCCAGTCTCGTAAAGAATTCCACCCGAACTAGATGCATAGTTAACACCTTTCAGAATGTCATAACCAGTGGTATTTGCAAAAGGTGGAATCTTTTTCTCAAATCCAAGTAGCTCGCCTACAAAATTATAATGTTAGCTTGTGCAATAAAAAAATCATTATATTAAAAAAAATTAAATAAATAAATCATTATATATATATATATATATATATATATATATATATATATATATATATATATATATATATATATATATATATATATATATATATATATTCAAAAACAATTAAATATTCAGTCAATCTTATGAACAACGATGATGTGGTGTTTTTCCGTCAACAAGAAAGTTAATTGATCTAAATTTTTAACTTGGGTTCATCAATTATGTCATTTCATAGTTATGTAATTAATGATGATATGGATCAATTAATAATGTGAAGAATTTATTGTATTCTTCACAATCCGTTGTAATCTTGTTCTCATCTTTTATAATTTATATATGCTATTAATATTTTACCATTCAAAACAAATTTAATGATGATGTTACTTTGTAAAATTAGAAGGCATTAAAAAATCTGAAAACTAATAAATAAATAAAAAAACCTATCAAAAAAGTCCTTAGTAGTTGTAATAATCGTTACCAATTATGTCAATTTTGGTTCTCCCATTGGTAGCTCTTCCTGTTGGTCCTGTTGGAAAGTCGATACCAAAAGGCAAGTAATCAGAGTTTGCAGTGGTTTCAATATAGTTATTGTTTCCACTGTCAGAGAAAGAGTCTCCAAATATGAAAAGGCAAGGCACTTGAGATTCTCCATTGACACAATGCTGCATGTAGCATGCAGCCAAGAGAACAAGATACAAACCAAACAATGTTTTAGTTTCACCAGCCATTTCTCTAGTTTTCAAAATAGCTAGCTATGTTAAGAAGAATGAGAAATGGAAGTGTGAGTTGATATCACAATATGGAGGGGGTATATATAGGGTTTTACATGCCAAACTTATCTAAACAAAGTGTCAAGGAAGTATCCATATGGATCACAATGGATAAGATTTCCAGTAGAAACCTCTAATAGTAATACTAATTACAAGGTTTCTTTTCATTTTTAGTATAATGAAAGAATTAAATTATTTAATGATCCATCCCTTTTATATTTAATTACATATTAAGTTGTGGATTATTTTTAAGAAAGTGGTTAATTTGGTTGATTTTAACTTCAATGTAAAAAAAAATCATACAAAAAAATTAAACTCCCATCCTTTAAAATTTGTTAAAATAATAGTGGCACATCTTTTTATTTAAAAATTACGTTTGCCTAGGTTTATATATACCAATGGAAATTTGTAGTGATAAACAAAAAACTATAAACAAAATAAATTTACGATTAAAAACCATAGATTTTTAGTGATAGACAGTGACACCTCTAATTTTTTATTATTATTATTATTATTATTATTATTATTATTATTATTATTATTATTATTATTATTATTATTATTATTATTATTATTATTTGTTATATTTCACTCCATTTAACTACTCAATGACAATTTCAAAAGATGTTTAAGTAAATGACATTAGTTTCAACATTAAATATGGTATCTTTATGAGGAAAAAAAATTAAAATCAGTTTTAAGATGAGAATTACTCTCATTTATTATTATATGTTGAGGTTACATATTTTTTAACATAAGACTCTTAACACCTTAAATAAATATATTTTGGTACCATCTTATTTGCAAAACTATTAATCCATCTTACTTACAAGGGAAGATCGACACAAATGAAAAATATAAAACTGAATGCAAATTAATTTGAATAAAAAAAAGATTAAGTATGTTTTTGGTGCGTTCTTATAAAATTATAAAATTTTATTTTTGATCCCTATTAAAAGAATGACATTTTTTTCGTCTCCACAAAATTATCATGCACGTAGTTTTAGTCCCTGCTATTAAATTGATGTTTATTTTTTAATGATTATTTTACATACATGTTTAGAACGTTATAAAAAGTTCATAAAAAAAAAACTCAAAATTTGTTTTCTAAGTCAAAATTTGCATTACATTTATCATTATCTTTAAAAATTTATATTTAATTCTTCTCATTTTAAATTTTTTTATAATTTAGTAAAGAAACATTTTATAGTATTCAAACTATGTATGAAAAAAATTATTCAAAAAATTAAAAATTTTAAGGGTAATTAAACAGTATTAAATATTATAAATAATAGTAGAACTAAAACTGCATGCAATTTTTTTTTGTAAAGAGCAAAATATGCCTTTTTTCAATTTAAATTAAAAATAAAATTTGAGATATTTATAAGAACAAAAAACATATTTACCCCTTAAAAAAATTATAAAACAATCAATTGTTTTTATAAATTTAATTTTTAACTTACAGTTATTAAGTTATTAAATATATGTTTTTTTTATAAAAAAAATATATATTAAAAGTTATAAAAGTTAAGAGTAATTTGACCAAATTATTTAGTAACTTCGATAGTATCTAAATTTGTAAAGTAAGCATTACTAACAATATAAAAATTAGTATATTGGTAGACATCTTGGGTTATGTTTGCATTATTTAAAAAAAAAATATTTAAAATGTGTATACTTCAATGGTCTAGCTCTTCCAAAGTTCATTTTATATATATATATATATATATATATATATATATATATATATATATATATATATATATATATATATATATATATATATATATATATATCTATAAATTTAAAACTCATATACATTTTAATTATATTATTAATTATTTTTTATGTTATCAAAATAGGCTAAAATTAATGTTGTTTCAAATATACAATAGATTTAATCTAAACACATCTTAATAACATACAAAATGATTATAAAATAATATTAATATCTACACATACTTATTAAAAAAATTCTATCTATCAATAAATTTTAAAGAATATTTAATGGAATCATTACTATTAAGTGAATCTATTTCTTTGTGTAATCCTTCAAATAATTTTAGAACTATATAAGGAAGTTATAAAAGCATCAGCAATGCTCAACATCCCAAAAAATCAACACAAATAATGAGCATAAAATATATAAAGACAAAAAATAACTAAACGAATATTTATATTATGATGTATTAATTTAAATTTTCATAATATTTAGGACACATAGACAGTAATCAGGACAAAAAATAACTAACGTATGATTCTCATATCCGTACTGTAAATTATTGTAGGTCTTTTGGAAATCGCATAGCTACGTGATTCTCATATCCGTGCTGTAAATTATTGAACAGTTTAAACACCTCACCTCTCATTTGACCTTTTGTACTAGGCGTCAAACGAGATAAATGAAAAATGAAAAATATAAAATGGTGATAATGATAGTTGAATGCAAGTCAATACAGCAATTGGAGGAAACTTCCTACCATCTCCAATATGTATTTGGCACCACCCCTTGCCTATGTTTTTACCAAATTTTATGTTTTTTTTTACAAAAAATAATTGTAAAATTTTGAGTTTTTAAAAAAGTTCTCTAATTTTCTAGAGTTTTCAGACACACTATCGAAAATTTTCAATTGATGACAAGTGATTATAAATTTTTACAGCATTTTTTCCGATTTTGTTGTAAAATTTTACCTAATATTCTAAAAGGTTCGGAAAAATGTATAGTTTTTCAGATATTTTGAAAATGTTCAGTAAACACTAATACGTTCAACCACATATTTCAAAAGAACCATTGAAAATGCATAAGTTCTTTCGATTATTTTGAAAGCTGCAGAAAACATTCATAAGTATTTCTGAATTCACTACGCCAAATTTTAGTTTTGCCAGCACAGCTACGAAAGCGCTTTTAGGCAAAACGCTGCTATAGGTTTCGCTAAAAACAAATCTAAAAAACAAGGAAAAAAAGCGTTGTTGTAGAGGAACAATAGAAAGCGCTTAAAAAAAGCGCTGGTAAAGGGTCCCCTTTCGAAAGCGCTTTTGAAAAAGTGCTGGTAAAGGCCACCATGTCAAAGCGCTTTTTGAAAAGCGCTGGTAAAGGTCCCAATATCAAAGCGCTTCCTAAAAAGCGTTGGCTTAGGCCATTAATTTTAAAAAATAAAACAAAACAACCAAAATCCCTAATTCATTTTCATGATTTTCAGTCTTCTCTAAATACAAGTCTTTTTCTCCAGCTCCGGTCGCCCCTCTCTCTGTCGTCCCTCCCTCTGTTCGTTCCCTCTCCGACACCGTTCCTCCTTCTGTTCTTTCCATTCGGCCACGGGCATTTGGTTTCCGGCCACTACTCCCTCCGCCGCATTGTAACATCACAGAAAAAGGTAAACTATTCTGAAGGTTCCTTATTTCTCAAGCTCAAAACTACTCCCTCAAGCTCTAAACTACTTGTTTCTGGCCACTACTCCCTCTGGCCGCAGTGTTTTAAACCATAACTTTGTTTTTGTTCTCTTTGCACATTTAGAGAGTTGCGAATTCCTCCACTTTCACGCCGTCGACATAACTTGATTTCACTCTCAGCCCTAGCCTTTCAATTTCAGATTTTAAACTCCTCAGCAAAAGGTATGTTACACTTTATGGTGTTTTGTTGCTGATACTCTGTTAGGTTTTGAATTTAAGTGTTATACAAATTTAAGTGTTGAAGTGTTGTTGATGGCTTACTTGATAGTTGGTTAATTACTAAGAATAAGTTTATACGTATTTGTTGATTGAACTTAATTCTTCATAGGATTACTCGTTCTTTCAGTCTTGGATATATTGATAATCAGGATTCTTTTATGATGCTTTGTGCCTCTTGGTTTTGCTTAATATAGTAACAACAATACATCTATCAATTACTTACTAGCGGCGAGTTATTGTTGGGGTTTGAACGGTACCCGAGAATAACGTAATATTGGTGGAAATTACTTTTTCAATACCAAAACTCAAAACTCAAGTAGTTTAAACTATAAACTAAAATGTCTCTAGTCTTCAAAATTGAATAGGATCAATCAATTTGATCTCTCTGTCATATAACAGGTGAGATGTGGTGAGTTTGACAAATTGTAACATATTTCCCAAAAAAAATTGTTTTAGACTTATGATGATCTCTGTTTTACAATCCAAAGTCATCAAAATTAATTGACGTAGAGAATAAGTTGACTGGTACTCTTAAATTTTAAAGTCTAGTTTGTCATTTTGTAATTGTGGGACTAGATTATAGTTTTGTTGCAAATTATAGGACAAAAATGGTGACAAATTATGGGGACTAAATTCACTCACAAATCAACTTCCCTATCATTTAAACTTTCTTAAATAAATGACTGTTTCTGTCTTGGGCAGAATTATCTTCTTCTTCATCTTATCACGGTTCTTTTTCATCTTGTTAGGATGTTTATTTCATTCAAATTAATATATCGTTTTCTATTAAAAGCTTCAGTACATTTTCAATTAAATAATTTTGACGTAGACATATAACTATAACTTATTATTTTATATTATTAATCTTATAAGTGCTTACAAAAAGCTGTTAGGGTACTATTACTTAAGTCCCTAAATGCATTACTATAGAATTAAAATAAGAACTTGTACAAAACTATTTCATGATTATGTTTTTTTTTTCCATTTGATATGCCTAGGCCATTAGCATGATCATTTCAAAACAGCTTTCTTTATTCTTGATGCATGGCTTATGCATATTCATGAAATCAACAATAGACCATTAAGCAACATGATGCTCCTTGCCTTGCAAATCCTGAATGAAATATCTTTAATGAATAGTTCTTTATTCTTACTTGCATTTATAATTTCAATCAATACAATCTAGTTTCAATGTCAAAATTTCACATAGATGAGCATCCACACATATACATATTGATGACTTTAAGTTTTATCATGTTCAATAAATGAACTCAATGATTAATCTATGACTCATATTAAGTCTTTTGAAAATTTTAGTTGATATATTTACTGGTTTAAATTCTGATTTAAGTTATAACTGATGAGAATTCAACAATCTAAAATGATTTGAAACTAAATGGCCATCTTGTTAACTTGTTAATTGTAGTAAGAGTAACTTTTCAATTACATAATTTACTTTTACTATTACTACTACTTTTTTGAGTGTATGCATAACACTAAGATAAATATTCTTTTGTTTTCTACAGGTTCTTTTGTAGCTACAGGTTCATTGGCTCTTATATAGCTCCTCTTTTGAAAGGTGAGTTATTATTGATATCTTGTATTTGCTTTGTAATTCAATTGTCCTAGATTGAGATACTTCATTAGTGTTTAAAGATAGTAAAATCAAATAGGTTAATTAACAGTTTACTTTGTAAAAATATTTTTCTTATAATAGTGATGCTACTTGATAATATTTTTCTTATACATTCTTAAATTGCGTTTTGACAGAAACGCATTATACCGTTTTGTGCCTTAATAATTAGTTGTTTTTGTTTAGCTAAATTTAGAGATGGATAAGACATGGATGAATTCAAACCGATTATCGAAAGAGTACGAGAAAGGGGTATGGGAATTCGTTAAGTTTGCGGTTGCGCACGTCGAAGACCCGATTCGAATGACGTGTCCTTGCTTGGGTTGCTGTTATAGGGGTCAAGTTGACGGGGGTTAGTTGGCATCACATTTACTACGGTTTGGAATTGATAGAAGTTATACATGTTGGAATTTGCATGGTGAGAAAAGTAACGAGAATGTTGAGTCGAGGTGTAATACGACGTATGCTTCAAACGATGATTGCACAGATACATTCGATTATGATCGAGTCGAAGAGATTGCAGAAGCGCTTGAAGAAGATCTTGAGGATTGTCCCAAAATATTCGAGAGGTTGGTAAGTGATGCAGAGAAGCCGTTGTATGATGGTTTTTCAAAATTCACAAGATTTTCGGCGGTGTTAAAGTTGTACAACTTAAAGGCGAACAATGGATGGTCGGATAAAAGTTTCACAGAGTTATTAGCCCTTATGAAAGATATGCTACCAGAGGATAATGTTCTTCCCAATCGAACGCATGAGGCCAAAAAGATGTTGTCCTCTATTGGCATGAGCTATGATAAGATACATGCCTGTCCAAACGATTGCTTTTTGTTTCGAAACGAGTATGCAGCGTTGAAAGAGTGTCCTAAATGCGGTGCCCCTCGATATAAGAAAAAGTTGTCTCCGGCAAAAGTCTTATGGTATTTTCCTATAATTCTGAGATTTAGACGCATGTATCTTAGTGAAACCGATTCAAGACACTTGACTTGGCATGCAGATGAAAGAATTATTGATGGAAAGTTGCGACATCCGGCAGACTCACCACAGTGGATGAAAGTTGATAGTGATTATCCTGAATTTGGAAAAGAAGCAAGAAACCTTCGCTTGTCATTGTCTACTGATGGAATGAACCCGCATGGTATTCAAAGTAACTCGCATAGCACCTGGCCGTTAATTCTTATGATCTATAACCTACCTCCATGGCTATGTATGAAGCGTAAGTACATGATGTTATCTATGTTAATTTCTGGGCCTAAACAACCAGGGAATGACATAGACGTATACTTGGTACCCTTAATCGAAGATTTATAGTTTTTGTGGGAGAACGGTGTGGAGGTTTACGATGGGTATAGGAAAGAAAGTTTCAACTTGAGGGCGATGTTGTTTGGAACAATTAATGATTTTCCAGCATACGAAAATCTATCAGGGTACAGCAATAAAGGTCAAAAAGTGTGTCCTGTTTGTGAAGATGAAACCGATATGACACGATTGGATCTTTGTCAGAAGAATGTCTTTCTCTATCATCGTAGATTCTTAAATTCTAATCATCACTACCGTGGGTGGAGAAAAGCATTCAACAGAAAGGCCGAACAACGTACAGCCCCGCCTTTTTTGACAGGTGATCAAATTTTTGAAAAGGTGAAAGATGTGAGCACTCAGTTTGGTAAGCCTTTTGCACATTTACTTGTCAAGGGCGCGTGGAAGAAGAAGTCAATTTTTTTTGAACTTCCATATTGGAAGTCGCTGTACGTAAGACATTTCCTCGATGTTATGCATATTGAAAAAAATGTATTTGACAGCGTTATGAAGGATAGAAAAACACTTAGAAAGGGGGGGTTTGAATAAGTGTAGTCTAAAAACTTGAACGATAAAAACAATATGCACAGTTATTTTTATCCTGGTTCGTTGTTAACTAAACTACTCCAGTCCACCCCCACGGAGTGATTTACCTCACCTGAGGATTTAATCCACTAATCGCAACAGATTACAATGGTTTTCCACTTAGTCCGCGACTAAGTCTTCTAGAGTATCCTGATCACAACCTGATCACTTCAGGAACAAATGCTTAGACACAAGCTAAGACTTTCTTAGAGTATCCTGACCACCACGTGATCACTCAAATTACAACTGCTTAGACACAAGCTAAGACTTCCTAGAGTATCCTGATCAACACTTGATCACTCTAGTTACTTACAAATTAATGTAATCAATTCTAAGAGTATTACAAATGCTTCTGAAAAGCTATAATCACAACAGTGATATTTCTCTTAACGTTTAAGCTTAATCTCACTAATATATTACAACAGCAATGTAGTGAGCTTTGATGAAGATGAAGTTTCTGAGCTTTGAATTTGAACAGCGTTTCAGCAAGTTAATTGTTAGCGAAATCGTCAACCTTGCTTCTCATCAGAACTTCATATTTATAGGCACTTGAGAAGATGACCGTTGAGCGCATTTAATGCTTTGCGTGTTCCGTACAGCTTTGCATTTAATGTTTCACGCTTTTGTCAACTACCTCGAGCCTTGTTCACGCTGTGTCTACTGACGTTGCCTTTAATAGCTTCCAACGTTCCTTTTGTCAGTCAGCGTAGCCTGCCACATGTACTTTCTACTGATCTGATGTTTGAATATAATATTTGAATATCATCAGAGTCAAACAGCTTGGTGCATAGCATCTTCTTGTCTTCTGACCTTGAAGTGCTTATGAGCGTGATACCATGAGAACTTCAGTGCTTCTGCTTCTGATCTCAAGTTCTTCTGATGCTTCCATAGACCCATGTTCTGATTCTGCCTTGACCATCTTCTGATGTCTTGCCAGACCTTGACCATCTTCTGATGTCTTGCCAGACCATGTTCTGATGTTGCATGCTGAACCTTCTGAGACAAAGCTTCTGAGCGCTGATTTGTGCATACTCTTTATATATTTCCTGAAATGGAAATTGCAATGTATTAGAGTACCACATTATCTCACACAAAATTCATATCCTTGTTATCCTCAAAACTAAGAATATTGATCAGAACAAATCTTGTTCTAACAATCTCCCCCTTTTTGATGATGACAAAAACATATATAAATGATATGAATTTGCGATCAGAAAGAGCAGACGGCTAAAGACAAATTACACAGCTATAGCATAAGCATGTGAATATGTCTCCCCCTGAGATTAACAATCTCCCCCTGAGATGAATAATCTCCCCCTGAAATAAATACTCGAAGAACTTTAATAATAAAAGACTTCCCTGATTATTTCGGTAGAGACGATCACATAAGCTTCTTGCTTCTGATAATTCATAGCTTCTGACTTCTGCTTCCATTGGACAGCTTCAGAACTTGAATTTCTTTAGATCCCTAGAACCCTCACCGCTTCTGATTCCTGCTTCCATTTAGGACAGCTTCAGAACTTGAATTTCTTTGATCTTCAGAACATTCACAGCTTCTGATTCCTGCATCCATTTAGGACAGCTTCAGAACTTGAATTTCTTTGATCTTCCGAACATTCACAGCTTCTGATTCATGCTTCCATTTAGGACAGCTTCAGAACTTGAGTTTTCTGGATCTTTTAGAACATTCACAGCTTCTGATTTCTGCTTCCCTCGGATAGCTTCAGAGCTTTGAATTTCTTCTTACATCACTTCATGCTAGATTGTATCAGAACATTGTTGAATGTACCAGAGCATCATCAGAGCATCTCTACATCCTGAAATGTTACAGAACAAAACTAAACGACAAAAGTCAGCATGAATGAGTTAGAACATAAGATGTGTATCAGAACACAAAATATGTATCAGAGCCATATAAGTCATATAGAATATATCAGATCCAATAGACAATGTATCAAAGCAAAAAGACAATGATTTGGATCATATTCTACTATCAGAATTTCTGATCATTCTTGCTTCTTGCTTCTGATTCTGAAGCTTCCTAGCTCTCAGCTTGCTTCAAGAATCCAAGATCTTGATTCTTTAAAGAGTTGCTTCATCATCTCGTTGCTTCTTATGTTGATCTTGAATCTTCGATTCCTGCAACAACACAACTTAGAAACATAGAACTTTGCAAGTTCTGTTAGTAAAGCAACTGATTAAATCAAATCATTTATCACATATTTCTCCCCCTTTTTGTCATATCATCAAAAAATAGAAAAGATTCAGATACAAACAAAAAGAAACACACGGAGGAAAAAGGATGATTTCATGGAAGTTTAAACAGCAGGTACAGAAGTACACGCAGAGAAGGAAGACAAGATGCACAAAAACAGATGCAACAACAGCAAAAACAAAACAACACAGACTCAATCTAAGACGTCCCTAGCCTTGACAAGATCTTGGCCAGCATCTCTTGAACCCCATTGTTGTATCCTTCTTGCCTCTCCATGAAAGCTCTAAACTCATCCTGTTTCTTCTGAATATCTTCCAGAGTTCTTGCAAGACGAGAAGATTCATCAGAAGAAGCTTCACCGCTTCTAACCACAGGAATAGCATTGTGATCTGTAGCTTCCATAGATAGATCATTTGCAGGGATTTCCTCAACAGGAACTGATTCAGCAACATGATCTTCTACATCTGCTTCTTGCATAGAAGCATCTCCATATTCTGCAGCAGGAATTTCCGAATCTCCATTCTCAAGTGCCTGAAGAATGGCAGCAAGATTCCTGGGAGCAGAAGGACCTTCAACTTCTGGTGGGTCAACAACTTCTGGAATGACCAAGCTTGGGTCTTTCTCAGAAGGGTTTTCCCTCAGAAAGTCAAAGAGGGTCTTGAAATCCCCGAGCAGAACTGGATAATCAGGAATCCAGATAACAATATCCCTACATGGATTAGCTTCTAATGCAGCAGCCAGCCTTGCTTGTTCCAATTCATCCAAAAAGGGCTTCTCCTCAGCAGCAACACAATTTCTGAGAGGATGGTAGTATATACCCTTATCACCCTCCAGAAGGTGACCAGGGTAACCAGGAGCAGCAGCCACTAGTCTTTTCTGTACTCCCATTGCTTCTACTTGAAAATCCTTGCGAAATCTTCTCCAGAGATTTCTTGTAGAAACATCATCCAGACCATTTAGAAATGCATCCTTCAGAAGGTCTAGACTGCTAATCACCTCATGTCTGAAAAGTTCCAGGTAGATATAGGGTTCAGGTTCAGGCGGATTGAAGGTGAATTTGTAGTCAGGGTAGAGAAGACAGTAAGGTTTGGATTTTCTGGTAGGTAAGGGATGGGATATAGAAGGTGGAGGTGCGGTGGATGAGGAAGAAGGGATATCTGAGAGAATGATTGATGAAGATGGAATATCAGAAATGATAGATTGAGAAGAGGATGGAGTATTTGAAAAGGGAATTGGTGAGAAAGATTTATCAGAAGGAGTTGGAGGAAGAATACTTAAAGGTGTGGGGTTTAGAATGGGAGAGGAGACGGATGATGGAGAAGGATTTGGTAAGGTGAAGTTTACTTTTGGTTCAGATGGAGGTGATTGGAAAGATGGTTTAGGGACAGAAGGAGGTGGAGTAAAAACCTGCCTGGAGGTTTGTACAGAAGAAGAAGATCTGGTTCTGCGAAAGGAGTCTCTAATCCTTTTATCTCTTCGTTCTTCAGAGTCCACCTTGTCAGGATCATAGGTGACTCTCAACTTCTTGGCTTTCTTAGCCTCATCTTCTTGGGCTTTTCTTTTTAGCCTAGCCTTTAGTTCCTTCTGATCCTTCTTCAGAAGATCAGCCTTGGACGGAAGTACTCTGCCACGGATCCAGGCATGATCAATATTTGATTGCTTCCTAACACAATCTTCCAGGTAAAGCTTGACAACCTGATGCCGTTCTTTTTGAAACAAGGAGGCAAAACCTTCAACAGCAACTCTTCTTGACAGAATGTCAGGAAAGCTTGTGCACACAGAAGGTACATTTTGAATGAGTTCCAGTCTAAACAAATCCACGCCATTGAAAATGGGACCTTGAACTACTCCAAGAAAATGGGACGCATTGAGTTTTCTGATGGAGTCCAGCACTTTGCTTTCAATCAGAATGTCTGAAATCATTCTTCCAAAAGGAATAGTCGTTCTTGAAATATGAGGGTACTTCGCCCTTTCGTCTTCTCTTGACTCAAAGATAGAAGTCTTCAGATTCTCAAATAGAATATGGGAGATGTTGATCTCAGTCTTTTTGCCAATGCAGAAAAGAGTGTACTTGTGATCTGGACTGATGTAGGAGGAGGAGAGCATCCTTTTTCTATGGTGAAGGGAACCCAGAATAATCTCAGCCCATACTTTATAAAACGACCTTAAGGTGCCTGTGTTATTAGAGTCAATTCCAAAAGTCTAAGAGATTTGTTGTTCAACTTTAGACCAATCAACTGATGCATGTCGAAAACCAGTCCAACCTTCTTCATCATTCAGATTGTACAGCTTCCTGATGAGCTTTTCAGTGATAACCACTTCATGCCCTAGCACGAATGAAATGATGGCAGTTGGGGTAACCGTTGCATGTACCCAGAAATCCTTCACAAGTTCAGGATAAATTGGACCAACCAATCTATCAAGATACTTAGACCATCCTTGCTCAAAGATTCTTGCATCACACTTAAAGCCGTTTGCTTTTAGGTTGTTGATGTCCACAGCAGATTCACATAGAACTTCCAGTTCTTTCGTGGGTATTAAGCATGTTTTCAATGGAGCATACTCATACTTGCTTAGAAGAATCTGTGTAGAGGTGAGCTTTTCTTTTGAGTTCGATGAACAAGAAGATGAGTTCATGATGATTATGATTTGAGATCAAATCAAAAACTAGGGTTTGAAAAGAAAATGCAACGAAGGGAATGCACAAGAGAGAGAGAAAGAGAGAAAAAGAGGGAATGAAGATGAAGCGGGTTATTTAAAAGATTTGAAACAAAAGAAATCAATATGCATTTAATGAGAAATGACATTAGGAGAGAGAACATTGTAAATGAAATGATTTAACACAGTTACCTAGGTCGGCGTCTTTTCAACTGCACGCTTTGTACTAACTGCACAGACACGTGTTCACCATTAGATAATGGATGACAGCTGTAAAATATGAATAGACTTAACGCCTTTTGATTCTGATCATTGCTTCTGATTGTCACTCTTAAGAAATGATCTGGTTCTGATAGGATCATCTTTCTTCTCAAGGATCACATCTTCTGAATGCGCTGAAGCAAGTCTAGGTGATCTTCTGACTGTAGGTTCTTCAGAAATTCTCAGATTCTCTAAAGATGCAGCAACTTGATCTTCTGATCCATTGCTTCTGAGACTGCTAGCTTCTGCAGCTTTGCTTCTTGGTTCTTCAACTTCTGATATATCAATATCAAAATCTGCAAAATTCTCAAACTGCTTTGGTTTTTCAAGACCAAGTTTATCATCAAACCTGATATTGATTGATTCTTCAACAATCAATGTTTCAGTATTGTATACTCTGTAGCCTTTAGAGCGTTCAAAATATCCAAGAAAGAAACACTTTTGTGCTTTAGAATCAAACTTACCAAGATGATCTTTAGTATTCAGAATAAAACATACACATCCAAAAGGATGGAAATATGAAATGTTGGGCTTTCTATTCTTCCATAATTCATAAGGAGTCTTATTTAGAATAGGTCTGATAGAGATTCTATTCTGAATATAGCATGCAGTGTTAATTGCTTCTGCCCAGAAATGCTTAGCCATATTGGTTTCATTGATCATGGTTCTGGCCATTTCTTGTAGAGTCCTATTCTTTCGCTCTACAACTCCATTTTGCTGTGAAGTTCTAGGACAAGAGAAATCATGGGCAATACCATTTTCTTTGAAGAACTCCTCAAAGAGTCTGTTCTCAAATTCGCCACCATGATCACTTCTGACCTTTATGATTTTGCACTCTTTCTCAAATTGAATCTGAGTGCAGAATTCAAAGAACACTGAATGAGACTCATCCTTGTGTTTCAAGAACTTTACCCATGTCCAGCGGCTATAATCATCAACGATGACTAATCCATATTTCTTCCCTCTCACAGATGCTGTTTTGACTGGGCCAAACAGATCGATGTGCAAGAGTTCTAACGGCCTTGAGGTAGAAACAACATTCTTAGACTTGAATGCAGGTCTGGAGAACTTGCCCTTCTGACATGCTTCACAAAGAGCATCTGATTTGTATTTCAGATTTGGGAGTCCTCTGACCAGATTTAGTTTGTTAATCTGAGAAATCTTTCTCAAACTAGCATGACCTAATCTTCTGTGCCAGACCCATTGCTCTTCAGAAACAGACATAAGACAAGTCACCTTTTGCTTCTCAAGATCAGAAAGATCGAACTTATAAATGTTGTTCTTCCTCTTTCCTGTAAATAGGATTGAGCCATCCTTCTGACTCACAGCCTTGCAAGACTTTTGGTTGAAGATTATATCATAACCATTGTCACTAAATTGACTTATGGACAATAAGTTATGCGTTAATCCTTCTACAAGAAGTACATTAGTTATGGAAGGAGAGTTACCAAGACTTATGGTTCTAGAGCCAATGATTTTGCCCTTCTGATCTCCTCCAAACTTGACTTCTCCACCTGGTTTAAGCACCAGGTCTTGGAATGTAGACCTTCTTCCCGTCATGTGTCGCGAGCACCCAGAGTCCAGGTACCATGACATTTTGCTTTTTGTCCTCTTTTCCGCCAAGGATATCTGCAATAGGAATAATCTTTTCCTTAGGTACCCAAAACATCTTGGGTCCTTTCTTGTTAGTTCTCCTCAAGTTCTGATTGAACTTGGGTTTAGCAAAATATTTAACAGGAGGAACAACATGATATTTCTTATTCTGAGTTCCATGATATTTCTTAGGTTGTGTCACATGCTTCTTGGTGTGTGTTATGTGAAAACTTTGTGCATGTGATGTGTGCTTAATATCATGGGAGTGGCCAAATTTAAATTGGTTATACAGAGGCTTGTATGATATTTTCATATCATCCACAGATTCAAGCTTGTATGGGATTTCACCCTCATAACCAATGCCAACTCTTTTGTTCCCAGACACAGCATATATCATAGAAGCTAGCTGACTTCTGCCAATACTTCTAGATAAGAACTTCCTGAAACTTAAATCATATTCTTTCAGAATATGATTCAGACTGGGAGTGGATTTTTCTAAATCAAAAGAAGATCCAACATTATTGGATAATTTTAAAACTTTTTCTTTTAATTCAGAATTTTCCAACTCAAGCTTCTTAGTTTCAAATTCAAATTGCTTTTTCAGCTTTTTGTATTTGATACTAAGATGAGCTTTTAATTCAAGAAGCTCTGTTAGACTGGAAACTAACTCTTCTCTAGATAGTTCAGAAAATACCTCTTCAGAATCTGATTCTGATGTAGATTCTGATCCATCATCTTCTGTCACCATCAGCGCAAAGTTTGCCTGCTCTCCTTCAGAGTCTGATCCTGATTCTGATTCAGAATCATCCCATGTTGCCATAAGACCTTTCTTCTTATGAAACTTCTTCTTGGGATTCTCCTTCTGAAGTTTTGGACACTCGTTCTTGTAATGTCCAAGCTCATTGCACTCATAGCAGACAGCCTTCTTCTTGTCAGATCTTCTGTCACCAGAAGATTCTCCACATTCATATCTCTTTGAACTTCTGAAGCCTCTGAACTTCCTTTGCTTGCTCTTCCAGAGTTGGTTTACCCTTCTGGAGATCATTGACAGTTCATCTTCTTTTTCAGATTCTGATTCTTCAGGATCTTCTTCTCTGGCCTGAAAAGCGTTAGTGCATTTTTTAATATTAGATTTTAATGCAATAGACTTACCTTTCTTCTGAGGCTCGTTTGCGTCCAGCTCAATTTCGTGGCTTCTCAAGGCACTGATAAGCTCTTCCAAAGAAACTTCATTCAGATTCTTCGCAATCTTGAATGCAGTCACCATTGGACCCCATCTTCTGGGCAAGCTTCTGATGATCTTCTTTACATGATCAGCCTTGGTGTAGCCTTTATCCAGAACTCTCAATCTAGCAGTCAGAGTTTGAAATCTTGAGAACATCTTCTCAATATCTTCATCATCCTCCATCTTGAAGGCTTCATACTTCTGGATTAGAGCAAGAGCTTTAGTCTCCTTGACTTGAGCATTTCCTTCATGAGTCATTTTCAAGGACTCATATATGTCATGGGCCGTTTCCCTGTTAGATATCTTCTCATACTTAGCATGAGAGATAGCATTCAGCAAAACAATCCTGCATTTGTGATGATTCTTGAAATCTTTCTTTTGATCATCATTCATTTCGCTTCTTGTGAGCCTTACACCAGTAGCTTTAACAGGATGTTTGTAACCATCCAACAGAAGATCCCATAGATCAGCATCCAGACCAAGAAAGTAACTTTCCAGTTTATCTTTCCAATATTCAAAGTTTTCACCATCGAATATTGGTGGTCTAGTATAACCATTGTTACCATTGTATTGCTCAGCAGAGCCAGATGTAGATGGAGTTGGATTTGTTGGAATTTCACCAGCCATCTTTTACTGAAGCGTTTTTCTCTTCCTGAATCTTTTCTAAACACGGTTAAGTGCTTGCACCTTAGAACCGGCGCTCTGATGCCAATTGAAGGATAGAAAAACACTTAGAAAGGGGGGGTTTGAATAAGTGTAGTCTAAAAACTTGAACGATAAAAACAATATGCACAGTTATTTTTATCCTGGTTCGTTGTTAACTAAACTACTCCAGTCCACCCCCACGGAGTGATTTACCTCACCTGAGGATTTAATCCACTAATCGCAACAGATTACAATGGTTTTCCACTTAGTCCGCGACTAAGTCTTCTAGAGTATCCTGATCACAACCTGATCACTCCAGGAACAAATGCTTAGACACAAGCTAAGACTTTCTTAGAGTATCCTGACCACCACGTGATCACTCTAATTACAACTGCTTAGACACAAGCTAAGACTTCCTAGAGTATCCTGATCAACACTTGATCACTCTAGTTACTTACAAATTAATGTAATCAATTCTAAGAGTATTACAAATGCTTATGAAAAGCTATAATCACAACAGTGATATTTCTCTTAACGTTTAAGCTTAATCTCACTAATATATTACAACAGTAATGTAGTGAGCTTTGATGAAGATGAAGTTTGTGAGCTTTGAATTTGAACAGCGTTTCAGCAAGTTAATTGTTAGCGAAATCGTCAACCTTGCTTCTCATCAGAACTTCATATTTATAGGCACTTGAGAAGATGACCGTTGAGCGCATTTAATGCTTTGCGTGTTCCGTACAGCTTTGCATTTAATGTTTCACGTGTTGTCAACTACCTCGAGCCTTGTTCACGTTGTGTCTACTGACGTTGCCTTTAATAGCTTCCAACGTTCCTTTTGTCAGTCAGCGTAGCCTGCCACCTGTACTTTCTTCTGATCTGATGTTTGAATATAATATTTGAATATCATCAGAGTCAAACAGCTTGGTGCATAGCATCTTCTTGTCTTCTGACCTTGAAGTGCTTCTGAGCGTGATACCATGAGAACTTCAGTGCTTCTGCTTCTGATCTCAAGTTCTTCTGATGCTTCCATAGACCCATGTTCTGATTCTGCCTTGACCATCTTTTGATGTCTTGCCAGACCTTGACCATCTTCTGATGTCTTGCCAGACCATGTTCTGATGTTGCATGCTGAACCTTCTGAGACAAAGCTTCTGAGCGCTGATTTGTGCATACTCTTTATATATTTCCTGAAATGGAAATTGCAATGTATTAGAGTACCACATTATCTCACACAAAATTCATATCCTTGTTATCATCAAAACTAAGAATATTGATTAGAACAAATCTTGTTCTAACAATCTCCCCCTTTTTGATGATGACAAAAACATATATAAATGATATGAATTTGCGATCAGAAAGAGCAGACGGCTAAAGACAAATTACACAGCTATAGCATAAGCATGTGAATATGTCTCCCCCTGAGATTAACAATCTCCCCCTGAGATGAATAATCTCCCCCTGAAATATATACTCGAAGAACTTTAATAATAAAAGACTTCCCTGATTATTTCGGTAGAGACGATCACATAAGCTTCTTGCTTCTGATAATTCATAGCTTCTGACTTTTGCTTCCATTGGACAGCTTCAGAACTTGAATTTCTTTAGATCCCTAGAACCCTCACCGCTTCTGATTCCTGCTTCCATTTAGGACAGCTTCAGAACTTGAATTTCTTTGATCTTCAGAACATTCACAGCTTCTGATTCCTGCATCCATTTAGGACAGCTTCAGAACTTGAATTTCTTTGATCTTCCGAACATTCACAGCTTCTGATTCATGCTTCCATTTAGGACAGCTTCAGAACTTGAGTTTTCTGGATCTTTTAGAACATTCACAGCTTCTGATTTCTGCTTCCCTCGGATAGCTTCAGAGCTTTGAATTTCTTCTTACATCACTTCATGCTAGATTGTATCAGAACATTGTTGAATGTACCAGAGCATCATCAGAGCATCTCTACATCCTGAAATGTTACAGAACAAAACTAAACGACAAAAGTCAGCATCAATGAGTTAGAACATAAGATGTGTATCAGAACACAAAATATGTATCAGAGCCATATAAGCCATATAGAATATATCAGATCCAATAGACAATGTATCAAAGCAAATAGACAATGATTTGGATCATATTCTACTATCAGAATTTCTGATCATTCTTTCTTCTTGCTTCTGATTCTGAAGCTTCCTAGCACTCAGCTTGCTTCAAGAATCCAAGAGCTTGATTCTTTAAAGAGTTGCTTCATCATCTCGTTGCTTCTTATGTTGATCTTGAATCTTCGATTCCTGCAACAACACAGCTTAGAAACATAGAACTTTGCAAGTTCTGTTAGTAAAGCAACTGATTAAATCAAATCATTTATCACATATTTCTCCCCCTTTTTGTCATATCATCAAAAAACAGAAAAGATTCAGATACAAACAAAAAGAAACACACGGAGGAAAAAGGATGATTTCATGGAAGTTTAAACAGCAGGTACAGAAGTACACGCAGAGAAGGAAGACAAGATGCACAAAAACAGATGCATCAACAGCAAAAACAAAACAACACAGACTCAATCTAAGACGTGCCTAGCCTTGACAAGATCTTGGCCAGCATCTCTTGAACCCCATTGTTGTATCCTTCTTGCCTCTCCATGAAAGCTCTAAACTCATCCTGTTTCTTCTGAATATCTTCCAGAGTTCTTGCAAGACGAGAAGATTCATCAGAAGAAGCTTCACCGCTTCTAACCACAGGAATAGCATTGTGATCTGTAGCTTCCATAGATAGATCATTTGCAGGGATTTCCTCTACAGGAACTGATTCAGCAACATGATCTTCTACATCTGCTTCTTGCATAGAAGCATCTCCATATTCTGCAGCAGGAATTTCCGAATCTCCATTCTCAAGTGCCTGAAGAATGGCAGCAAGATTCCTGGGAGCAGAAGGACCTTCAACTTCTGGTGGGTCAACAACTTCTGGAATGACCAAGCTTGGGTCTTTCTCAGAAGGGTTTTCCCTCAGAAAGTCAAAGAGGGTCTTGAAATCCCCGAGCAGAACTGGATAATCAGGAATCCAGATAACAATATCCCTACATGGATTAGCTTCTAATGCAGCAGCCAGCCTTGCTTGTTCCAATTCATCCAAAAAGGGCTTCTCCTCAGCAGCAACACAATTTCTGAGAGGATGGTAGTATATACCATTATCACCCTCCAGAAGGTGACCAGGGTAACCAGGAGCAGCAGCCACTAGTCTTTTCTGTACTCCCATTGCTTCTACTTGAAAATCCTTGCGAAATCTTCTCCAGAGATTTCTTGTAGAAACATCATCCAGACCATTTAGAAATGCATCCTTCAGAAGGTCTAGACTGCTAATCACCTCATGTCTGAAAAGTTCCAGGTAGATATAGGGTTCAGGTTCAGGCGGATTGAAGGTGAATTTGTAGTCAGGGTAGAGAAGACAGTAAGGTTTGGATTTTCTGGTAGGTAAGGGTTGGGATATAAAAGGTGGAGGTGCGGTGGATGAGGAAGAAGGGATATCTGAGAGAATGATTGATGAAGATGGAATATCAGAAATGATAGATTGAGAAGAGGATGGAGTATTTGAAAAGGGAATTGGTGAGAAAGATTTATTAGAAGGAGTTGGAGGAAGAATACTTAAAGGTGTGGGGTTTAGAATGGGAGAGGAGACGGATGATGGAGAAGGATTTGGTAAGGTGAAGTTTACTTTTGGTTCAGATGGAGGTGATTGGAAAGATGGTTTAGGGACAGAAGGAGGTGGAGTAAAAACCTGCCTGGAGGTTTGTACAGAAGAAGAAGATCTGGTTCTGCGAAAGGAGTCTCTAATCCTTTTATCTCTTCGTTCTTCAGAGTCCACCTTGTCAGGATCATAGGTGACTCTCAACTTCTTGGCTTTCTTAGCCTCATCTTCTTGGGCTTTTCTTTTTAGCCTAGCCTTTAGTTCCTTCTGATCCTTCTTCAGAAGATCAGCCTTGGACGGAAGTACTCTGCCACGGATCCAGGCAGGATCAATATTTGATTGCTTCCTAACACAATCTTCCAGGTAAAGCTTGACAACCTGATGCCGTTCTTTTTGAAACAAGGAGGCAAAACCTTCAACAGCAACTCTTCTTGACAGAATGTCAGGAAAGCTTGTGCGCACAGAAGGTACATTTTGAATGAGTTCCAGTCTGAACAAATCCACGCCATTGAAAATGGGACCTTGAACTACTCCAAGAAAATGGGACGCATTGAGTTTTCTGATGGAGTCCAGCACTTTGCTTTCAATCAGAATGTCTGAAATCATTCTTCCAAAAGGAATAGTCGTTCTTGAAATATGAGGGTACTTCGCCCTTTCGTCTTCTCTTGACTCAAAGATAAAAGTCTTCAGATTCTCAAATAGAATATGGGAGATGTTGATCTCAGTCTTTTTGCCAATGCAGAAAAGAGTGTACTTGTGATCTGGACTGATGTAGGAGGAGGAGAGCATCCTTTTTCTATGGTGAAGGGAACCCAGAATAATCTCAGCCCATACTTTATAAAACGACCTTAAGGTGCCTGTGTTATTAGAGTCAATTCCAAAAGTCTGAGAGATTTGTTGTTCAACTTTAGACTAATCAACTGATGCATGTCGAAAACCAGTCCAACCTTCTTCATCATTCAGATTGTACAGCTTCCTGATGAGCTTTTCAGTGATAACCACTTCATGCCCTAGCACGAATGAAATGATGGCAGTTGGGGTAACCGTTGCATGTACCCAGAAATCCTTCACAAGTTCAGGATAAATTGGACCAACCAATCTATCAAGATACTTAGACCATCCTTGCTCAAAGATTCTTGCATCACACTTAAAGCCGTTTGCTTTTAGGTTGTTGATGTCCACAGCAGATTCACATAGAACTTCCAGTTCTTTCGTGGGTATTAAGCATGTTTTCAATGGAGCATACTCATATTTTCTTAGAAGAATCTGTGTAGAGGTGAGCTTTTCTTTTGAGTTCGATGAACAAGAAGATGAGTTCATGATGATTATGCTTTGAGATCAAATCAAAAACTAGGGTTTGAAAAGAAAATGCAACGAAGGGAATGCACAAGAGAGAGAGAAAGAGAGAAAAAGAGGGAATGAAGATGAAGCGGGTTATTTAAAAGATTTGAAACAAAAGAAATCAATATGCATTTAATGAGAAATGACATTAGGAGAGAGAACATTGTAAATGAAATGATTTAACACAGTTACCTAGGTCGGCGTCTTTTCAATTGCACGCTTTGTACTAACTGCACAGACACGTGTTCACCATTAGATAATGGATGACAGCTGTAAAATATGAATAGACTTAACGCCTTTTGATTCTGATCACTGCTTCTGATTGTCACTCTTAAGAAATGATCTGGTTCTGATAGGATCATCTTTCTTCTCAAGGATCACATCTTCTGAATGAGCTGAAGCAAGTCTAGGTGATCTTCTGACTGTAGGTTCTTCAGAAATTCTCAAATTCTCTAAAGATGCAGCAACTTGATCTTCTGATCCATTGCTTCTGAGACTGCCAGCTTCTGCAGCTTTGCTTCTTGGTTCTTCAACTTCTGATATATCAATATCAAAATCTGCAAAATTCTCAAACTGCTTTGGTTTTTCAAGACCAAGTTTATCATCAAACCTGATATTGATTGATTCTTCAACAATCAATGTTTCAGTATTGTATACTCTGTAGCCTTTAGAGCGTTCAGAATATCCAAGAAGGAAACACTTTTGTGCTTTAGAATCAAACTTACCAAGATGATCTTTAGTATTCAGAATAAAACATACACATCCAAAAGGATGGAAATATGAAATGTTGGGCTTTCTATTCTTCGACAATTCATAAGGAGTCTTATTTAGAATAGGTCTGATAGAGATTCTATTTTGAATATAGCATGCAGTGTTAATTGCTTCTGCCCAGAAATGCTTAGCCATATTGGTTTCATTGATCATGGTTCTGGCCATTTCTTGTAGAGTCCTATTCTTTCGCTCTACAACTCCATTTTGCTGTGGAGTTCTAGGACAAGAGAAATCATGGGCAATACCATTTTCTTTGAAGAACTCCTCAAAGAGTCTGTTCTCAAATTCGCCACCATGATCACTTCTGACCTTTATGATTTTGCACTCTTTCTCAAATTGAATCTGAGTGCAGAATTCAAAGAACACTGAATGAGACTCATCCTTGTGTTTCAAGAACTTTACCCATGTCCAGCGGCTATAATCATCAACGATGACTAATCCATATTTCTTCCCTCTGACAGATGCTGTTTTGACTGGGCCAAACAGATCGATGTGCAAGAGTTCTAACGGCCTTGAGGTAGAAACAACATTCTTAGACTTGAATGCAGGTCTGGAGAACTTGCCCTTCTGACATGCTTCATAAAGAGCATCTGATTTGTATTTCAGATTTGGGAGTCCTCTGACCAGATTTAGTTTGTTAATCTGAGAAATCTTTCTCAAACTAGCATGACCTAATCTTCTGTGCCAGACCCATTGCTCTTCAGAAACAGACATAAGACAAGTCACCTTTTGCTTCTCAAGATCAGAAAGATCAATCTTATAAATGTTGTTCTTCCTCTTGCCTGTAAATAGGATTGAGCCATCCTTCTGACTCACAGCCTTGCAAGACTTTTGGTTGAAGATTATATCATAACCATTGTCACTAAATTGACTTATGGACAATAAGTTATGCGTTAATCCTTCTACAAGAAGTACATTAGTTATGGAAGGAGAGTTACCAAGACTTATGGTTCTAGAGCCAATGATTTTGCCCTTCTGATCTCCTCTAAACTTGACTTCTCCACCTGGTTTAAGCACCAGGTCTTGGAATGTAGACCTTCTTCCCGTCATGTGTCGCGAGCACCCAGAGTCCAAGTACCATGACATTTTGCTTTTTGTCCTCTTTTCCGCCAAGGATATCTGCAATAGGAATAATCTTTTCCTTAGGTACCCACAACTTCTTGGGTCCTTTCTTGTTAGTTCTCCTCAAGTTCTGATTGAACTTGGGTTTAGCAAAATATTTAACAGGAGGAACAACATGATATTTCTTATTCTGAGTTCCATGATATTTCTTAGGTTGTGTCACATGCTTCTTGGTGTGTGTTATGTGAAAACTTTGTGCATGTGATGTGTGCTTAATATCATGGGAGTGGCCAAATTTCAATTGGTTATACAGAGGCTTGTATGATAATTTCATATCATCCACATATTCAAGCTTGTATGGGATTTCACCCTCATAACCAATGCCAACTCTTTTGTTCCCAGACACAGCATATATCATAGAAGCTAGCTGACTTCTGCCAATACTTCTAGATAAGAACTTCCTGAAACTTAAATCATATTCTTTCAGAATATGATTCAGACTGGGAGTGGATTTTTCTGAATCAGAAGGAGATCCAACATTATTGGATAATTTTAAAACTTTTTCTTTTAATTCAGAATTTTCCAACTCAAGCTTCTTAGTTTCAAATTCAAATTGCTTTTTCAGCTTTTTGTATTTGATACTAAGATGAGCTTTTAATTCAAGAAGCTCTGTTAGACTGGAAACTAACTCTTCTCTAGATAGTTCAGAAAATACCTCTTCAGAATCTGATTCTGATGTAGATTCTGATCCATCATCATCTGTCACCATCAGCGCAAAGTTTGCCTGCTCTCCTTCAGAGTCTGATCCTGATTCTGATTCAGAATCATCCCATGTTGCCATAAGACCTTTCTTCTTATGAAACTTCTTCTTGGGATTCTCCTTCTGAAGTTTTGGACACTCGTTCTTGTAATGTCCAAGCTCATTGCACTCATAGCAGATAGCCTTCTTCTTGTCAGATCTTCTGTCACCAGAAGATTCTCCACATTCAAATCTCTTTGAACTTCTGAAGCCTCTGAACTTCCTTTGCTTGCTCTTCCAGAGTTGGTTTACCCTTCTGGAGATCATTGACAGTTCATCTTCTTTTTCAGATTCTGATTCTTCAGGATCTTCTTCTCTGGCCTGAAAAGCGTTAGTGCATTTTTTAATATTAGATTTTAATGCAATAGACTTACCTTTCTTCTGAGGCTCGTTTGCGTCCAGCTCAATTTCGTGGCTTCTCAAGGCACTGATAAGCTCTTCCAAAGAAACTTCATTCAGATTCTTCGCAATCTTGAATGCAGTCACCATTGGACCCCATCTTCTGGGCAAGCTTCTGATGATCTTCTTTACATGATCAGCCTTGGTGTAGCCTTTATCCAGAACTCTCAATCCAGCAGTCAGAGTTTGAAATCTTGAGAACATCTTCTCAATATCTTCATCATCCTCCATCTTGAAGGCTTCATACTTCTGGATTAGAGCAAGAGCTTTAGTCTCCTTGACTTGAGCATTTCCTTCATGAGTCATTTTCAAGGACTCATATATGTCATGGGCCGTTTCCCTGTTAGATATCTTCTCATACTCAGCATGAGAGATAGCATTCAGCAAAACAGTCCTGCATTTGTGATGATTCTTGAAATCATTCTTTTGATCATCATTCATTTCGCTTCTTGTGAGCCTTACACCAGTAGCTTTAACAGGATGTTTGTAACCATCCAACAGAAGATCCCATAGATCAGCATCCAGACCAAGAAAGTAACTTTCCAGTTTATCTTTCCAATATTCAAAGTTTTCACCATCGAATATTGGTGGTCTAGTATAACCATTGTTACCATTGTATTGCTCAGCAGAGCCAGATGTAGATGGAGTTGGATTTGTTGGAATTTCACCAGCCATCTTTTACTGAAGCGTTTTTCTCTTCCTGAATCTTTTCTAAACACGGTTAAGTGCTTGCACCTTAGAACCGACGCTCTGATGCCAATTGAAGGTTAGAAAAACACTTAGAAAGGGGGGTTTGAATAAGTGTAGTCTAAAAACTTGAACGATAAAAACAATATGCACAGTTATTTTTATCCTGGTTCGTTGTTAACTAAACTACTCCAGTCCACCCCCACGGAGTGATTTACCTCACCTGAGGATTTAATCCACTAATCGCAACAGATTACAATGGTTTTCCACTTAGTCCGCGACTAAGTCTTCTAGAGTATCCTGATCACAACCTGATCACTCCAGGAACAAATGCTTAGACACAAGCTAAGACTTTCTTAGAGTATCCTGACCACCACGTGATCACTCTAATTACAACTGCTTAGACACAAGCTAAGACTTCCTAGAGTATCCTGATCAACACTTGATCACTCTAGTTACTTACAAATTAATGTAATCAATTCTAAGAGTATTACAAATGCTTCTGAAAAGCTATAATCACAACAGTGATATTTCTCTTAACGTTTAAGCTTAATCTCACTAATATATTACAACAGCAATGTAGTGAGCTTTGATGAAGATGAAGTTTCTGAGCTTTGAATTTGAACAGCGTTTCAACAAGTTAATTGTTAGCGAAATCGTCAACCTTGCTTCTCATCAGAACTTCATATTTATAGGCACTTGAGAAGATGACCGTTGAGCGCATTTAATGCTTTGCGTGTTCCGTACAGCTTTGCATTTAATGTTTCACGCTTTTGTCAACTACCTCGAGCCTTGTTCACGCTGTGTCTACTGACGTTGCCTTTAATAGCTTCCAACGTTCCTTTTGTCAGTCAGCGTAGCCTGCCACCTGTACTTTCTTCTGATCTGATGTTTGAATATAATATTTGAATATCATCAGAGTCAAACAGCTTGGTGCATAGCATCTTCTTGTCTTCTGACCTTGAAGTGCTTCTGAGCGTTATACCATGAGAACTTCAGTGCTTCTGCTTCTGATCTCAAGTTCTTCTGATGCTTCCGTAGACCCATGTTCTGATTCTGCCTTGACCATCTTCTGATGTCTTGCCAGACCTTGACCATCTTCTGATGTCTTGCCAGACCATGTTCTGATATTGCATGCTGAACCTTCTGAGACAAAGCTTCTGAGCGCTGATTTGTGCATACTCTTTATATATTTCCTGAAATGGAAATTGCAATGTATTAGAGTACCACATTATCTCACACAAAATTCATATCCTTGTTATCATCAAAACTAAGAATATTGATCAGAACAAATCTTGTTCTAACACGTTATAGGTACGTTACTCAATATACAAGGAAAGTCTAAGGATGGCCTTAACATAAGGAAGTACATGGTAAACATGGGAATGAGAACTGAATTGGGACCCGTGACGAAAGGAAGACGAACATATTTGCCACCTGCTGTTTACACTCTATCTAGAAAGGAGAAGAAAACATTGTGTAAGTTCCTCAGTGAAGTTAAAGTTCCAGAAGGCTACTCATCAGATATTAGAAGAATTGTATCCATGAAAGACCTCAAGTTAAAGAGTTTGAAGACGCATGATTTCCATGTTATAATGGAACATTTTTTACCAATAGGTATACGTTCTATTCTGCCAGAAAAAGTAAGAAGCGCAATAACTAAACTGTGTTTTTTCTTCAGGTCAATTTGCAGCAAGGTGATCGATCCCGCGATCTTACCAACATTGAAAAAAGAGATAGTTGTTACTTTATGTGATCTTGAAATGTATTTTCCTCCATTGTTTTTTGACATAATGGTTCATCTAGTCGTTCATCTTGTGAAAGAGACACAATTGTGCGGACCGGCTTATATGAGATGGATGTACCCTGCTGAACGTTATATGAAAATATTAAAAGGGTACGTGAAAAACAGAAGTCGACTGGAGGGTTGTATTGCCGAACGATACATTGTTGAAGAAGCGGTTGAGTTTTATACTGATTTTCTGTCAAATGTTCAATCATTTAGACTCCCCAAATCTCATATTGTTGAAAAAAAAAGAAGGAAAAAGGCTAATTGGAAATAAAGTTGTGACAGTATTAATGGTCGAGCGGGATCAAGTGCATTTAAATGTTCTGCACAATGAGATTGAGGTTGAGTCGTATGTTGAAATGCACAAGGTTGTTCTCCGAGATTTAAATCCTAATAGAAATGAGAATTGGATAGTACGAGACCACACTCGAAGTTTCATACCGTGGTTTAGGGAACATATTTATTCAAAGTATCATTCAGATCCTGCTTCAGTAACAGAAAGGTTGAGATGTTTAGCATATGGTCCAAGTATAATTGTGTTTTCTTATAGCACATACGCAATTAATGGATACACATTTTATACCAAAGAACAGGATGATAAAAGTACTATGCAAAATAGTGGTGTTACCTTGGTAGCTGAAGCAATGCACATATCAAGTGCGAATGACTTAAATCCGAAATTTGCAAATTTGTCATATTTTGGGGTTATCGAGCGCATTTTGGTGTTTGATTACGCGAAGTTTCAAATTCCTGTATTTGGTTGCAAGTGGGTTGAAAATAATAATGGCATATGAATGGATAAGTCAGGATTTTTGCAAGTGGATCTCAATAGGGTGGGGTACAAAGATGAGCCTTTCATTCTAGCCTCTCAAGCTAAACAAGTGTTCTATGTCAATGATCCGACAAGTACGAAATGGTCTATAGTGCTTTTATCTAACAAAATAATTGATGAAAACATTGGATATCAAGGTGATATTGGTGTTGGCATTGAATCTTGTACAAGAAACGATCAAAATGAGAATGAATCTTGTACTAGAAATGATCATAATGAGGGTATTTGGATCAATCCAACCGTCCGCGTTGTTAAGAGACGCGTAGAACACAATCCTACCAAGAAAAGAAATAGACGTTAGTGAAAAAGGTAATAGTATACATATTCCGACTAATGTGCTTTATTCAATTTGTACCGATTGTTATATATTCAATTTGTATAGTTTTTTTCAATTTGTATTCCGATTGTTACAATACTTATTCAATTTTGGTGCATATTTTCGTTTTGTACATAACTTTTGAACCATGTATCCGTTTGTCGACTTCTTTACATGTAACTATACTATTTTGAAGATTCTGAAGCTGCTCATGCACTTATCTTTGCATTTCGGGACTGCTTTTTTATCGGTTTTGCTTCTGCCCGTAATCAAAAGTTGGGCTTAGGGTCTGAATTTCAGAAAACCGACTTCATTTTTGAGTCCATGAGGACGTTTTACCATAACCATGTAAATTTCGTTCAATGCCGAAAACTTTCTTTTTTGACACTTATTTCGATTTCACCAATTTCGATTCCGATTTACTTGTACAATCATGGTTACTTTGACTTCCATTTGACTTGTATAGATTGTTAACTTATTATTATTGTACTAATGTGCTTTAGTTTGTTTGATACAGGTCAAATGGCTAGTAATCAAGAAAACACACAAGAAAACTCACAAGATAGAGATGCTCCGGATACAAATCCTCCACCTGATACATCATCAACAGAAGTTGCACGAGGCATCACCATTATGAAGGGAATCGTTCGAGATAGGGACAAAGGATTAATATATAATTTAGAATGGAATTCTGATAAACAAGAAATTGGTTCTAATGATGCAAAGTTGACAAGCTACATTGGTACACTTGTTCGTTTGTATATTCCAATCTTCGTATCTAAATGGAATCTGAAAAGCAAAGCGTTGGACGAGAAAAAAGATATGATTTGGGATGAACTTAAGGTATCATATATGGTTGTTGTTATTATCTTGACGATAATTTGTTTAAATTACTTATACTAACACACTTTATGCGTATGTTTTAACATACCAGATGAGCGTAAACGCTACATACTAATTAGTTTGGTCGGAAAAAGATATAGAGGGTGGAAAGCTTTTTTAACCAACATCTATCTTAAGGATAAAGATGGAAACTTTCTTGAAGAGGCACCGGGACGGCCAAAAAAATATGAGCTCTTCATTAAAGATGAAGATTAGGCTGGGTTTTTAGATTAAAGAGATGAAGCTTTTCGGAAAAGGAGTGCCACAAATAGTGCGAGAGCATCAAAACCCGCGTATCCGTACAAAAAAGGGCGTTTGGGATATGCACGCTTAGAGGAAAAAATTGTAAGTAAATAGAAATGCCACGTTCTTATTAATTGTCTAAATGTGTTTTAATTGACGATTTTATCATTTGTGTCAATGCATAGTTAGAGGAGACGAAAAGTGAGGAAACTTCACTTCCAGTACATGTGTTGTGAAAGGAAGCTCGTGTAGGCAAGAATCGAGCTGTCGATCCCGATGTTCAAAAATTTTATGATGAATGTGTAAGTATAACACTGTGTCTTTAATTAAATCAATTTTTTTAATATATAGTTGATTTTTTATCTCCACTAATAATTATTGAAATGTAAATGAATTACAGGAGACCATGTCGCAATCGGTATCCACCGGTGAGGACCAGGATAATAGGAGCGTACTTAGTAGAGCACTAGATGTTCCTGAGTATCCCGGTCGGGTGAGGGGTAAAGGTCATGGTGTGACTCCAACCTCTTTCTATAAGCATTCTAGGAGAAGAAGTCCTTCCAATGAAGAAGTGTTGCAAAAATTGCAGGAATTACAAGCAAAAGTCTCTGAATTGCAAAGAGATAAAGAGATGTATATGAGAGAAAAGTGCAATACTTCATCGGTGAAAGAAACTAGTGATAAAGCTAGTATCAACTGTCAAAGAAAATTTCCCGAGGTAATTATAAATTATTTTTTCTTACAAATATAATTATCGTCACCGAATCATCGCCTAATTGGCAAGGGAGAAGTGCACAACACCTTCGGTGATTTACTTCACCATAGACCGCTCCCGGATGGACACCTGAAAGTATCAGTTGATGTTGTATTAGATCATGATGCGGTGCTACCGGTACCCGACATGGTCTCGGAGACAACATTGTTGCGAGATGCAATAGGGTCATTTGTTGCATGGCCCTCAGAGCTAATTTTCATTGGTGATGAGGTATGTTGAAAACCATTATGAATCATTTAGTTTTCGAATGTCAATTCTGAACATTACGTTAACTATTTTTTACATGATAATTTTAGACTACTCCTACAAAACCCGCAATTAAGGGTAAAGGGATTTTGTAGGAGGACGAGTCTGTTGCATCACTGAAAGAGATACATTTAAAGTGTTAATATATGATCTGAATCTAAAACTGCATGATTTCATAATTTACCTAAGTTATATGATTTTTAGGTATCTTCTTGAGGGTCACAACAAGTGACGCAACAAGTTCGTAGCGTACCGCCCAAGGAAAAGGGTCCTCCGAAGGCCGTGGCAAAAAGAGGTGTTTTTGTGCCTCAATACAGGCAGACGCTTGGAAAACTTGTTGATATGTCATATTTGAAGTGAGGTTGTCTCCGTGAAATTGTTATGGATGAAGCAGTCTTTGGTATTGAATTCTCCGTGCATGTTGGACTAGACGACATGAAAGAGATTTTACGCAAGACCAATTAGGCGTCAGTAATGTTCACTCATACATCTGGTAATCCGATTTATTATTTACTTAGTTGTGAGATTGATCTAAATATATTATTTAATTAGTTGAACAATTTATTTACACATTTCAATGAAAATAGTATAATGTTTATTATGTTTTTATTTAAGGTTGTTGTATGACAAATGGTTGCATGGGACTGAATTGTCAAACAGATTCTAGTTCGTGTCTTCCTCCCATTGCAGCGGACAGACAATTTCTACGGAACCAGATTCAGTTAGACAGCACTTAGTCGACAGATTTGTGTGGTCCGGCAGTACAGAAAGCCTATGTCTCTGGGTGTATAATACCTGACCAGTGGGGTTAGTTTTTCATTCTTGGTTCATCTAATCTTTGTTTCTTTTACGTAGCAAATATTTCATATAAACTATTGTTTTAATTTATAGAGCACACTGGTTGTTGCTTGCTATCAACCCTAAAAAAGAAGTGGTATATTTTCTGAATTCGGTTGATGGTGAGTGGACAAATTATCCGGCTATGAAGTCAACAATTGATACGTAAGTGAGATCATTCTAAATATTCGTGTATATTTATATATTTAATTATTTGTGAGATTGATCTAAATATATGCTTTTATATTTTTGTTAGATCAATACAAGTGTTCCGAAGTCAAAGAGACGCACAAGTATCCCGGACTAAATCAAACAACATTACTTGGATCAAAGTGCAGGTACATTAATTTTTACAATTTTGCTATTAATAGTTATGCTACTTGATAAAACAAGAAAACTAAAAAATGTTATTTGTTTTTCTATGTAGTGTCCGCAACAGCGAAACAGTACAGATTGCAGATACTTTGTTTTGAGGTTTTTGAAAGAAATCCTTCAAACGAATCAATTAGAGATTCCAATCACGGTATGAATTCTTAACTTAGGATAATTTCTTATAATTTATTACATTTAACTAAATCATGCATATTATGTTTTTGTTATGTAGTACTTTGATGACTTCTATGCTGCTTCTTATACGAAACTTAAGTTGGAAGAAATCAAAGAGGAATTGTGTCAATTTTATATTCAGCGACTATTCATATAGGTATGAATACAATATTGTGTGAAAAGTTTTATGAATACATTACTGTGTGTTGTGGGGACTGTTTCGAAACTTTGTGGGGACTGTTTTAATTAACCGTGTTGTTCTGTTCATACTTTGCAGGACCAGGACCGTGGTCTCGTCGGACTTTGAGAATTTCGGGCTTATATTCTGTTGATGATTTAGTTATATGTATCTGTTGTAAACATGTGAATTGAACTATATTAATGGTGTATATATTTTATTTTGGTATATAATGGTATTTTAATTTGTCCATGGTATATAATGGTACTATATTGGTATATAATGTTCTACCTATGGTTGAAAATATTACAGGTTGAAAATATGTTTGTCATACCCCAAAATTTGCCCACTATATTTAAAGATAGTTGGGCTCAAATAGTCTCCACAGACTCATGCAATCCCTGACTGAAAGCATGATCATTTTCCTCCTAAGCAATAAAGACCAAAACTAGGGATTGGATTCTCTCAAGGTCAAATCAAATTCTAAGATCTCAAATGGGCTCCATAGCTTCTCATATGCCTCAAAGGACCCTCATGCCAAATTTCAAGCCTTGATTCATAGGATTGCTCATTCAATGGCTCAAATGATCAACAATCGACTAGTTTGACCTAAAAGAACTATGGTCAAAACACAGTCAAAACTCCTGATTTTGGTCAACATCAACATTTTTATGTTATATTCATCATTTGATCAAGGGTTGATCATGATTCATCAGGAAAAGCTCAAAAAACATCAAAAGGGAAAGTTTCTAAATTAGGGTTTTAAGGAGAAAAGTCAACCCAACTTTGACCAGCCATAACTTTCACATGGAACATCAGAAATTTCCAAACCAAAGCCTATTTTGAAGGAAATTGAATTCTCTACAACTTGGTCTCTCAAAAGACAAGGCCAAAAATGCTTCATTTGGGAGATATGAGCAAAAACATTATAAGTCATTTCAAAAGTCAACCAAAAGTCATCTTTTTCAAATGAAGCATACATGAACATGGAAGACTCTATTGAGATGAAACAAAAAGGGTCATTTAGAGCACTCTTTGAGCTTTCTAAAAAGTATAAGAATACCTCCATATGATTAAAAATGAGAGAGATATGATTGGCGCAAGTTGGTCGATTTTCAAGAAAAGGGCAAAAACCTAATTAGCAAATTTCCAACTTTTTGAGTATTGGGCCTTTATTATTGAAGTATCCACGTGAGTTTGAGCCCAAAGAGAGTTTGTTGGCCAAATGTAATTTATTTTATGAATTTATTTCATTCATATTTGATTTTATTCAAATAAAGTTAAATAAAATCATCAAAATAATTATATAATTGGTGCATTAAACTTTTTATTTGATTCAATCCAATCAATTCTCATCCAATGGCCAAGATGGAACAAGAAATATGCATGAAATAGCATGGAACTTGAAATATAAATATTTGATAACAAAATCAAATCAAATTTTTCTTAAATGAATGTTTGATTTTCTTCCAAGACTTTTTACCCTAATTTGGTCTCTTATAAGTACACAACACTTGCAGCCAAGGAGAGGACACAACCCTTGCCTCCAAGCAACTTTCCCACACTTGCAAAAAGTCAAAAATAAGGAAAAATTTGTATCACTCCTTCCAGCAAGTTTCAGAGATTTTCGATCATTCCAGTTTACTCTGAGGGTGTCAAAAGATAAGATTGGATCAATAGATAAGCCATGACATGCCTAAATGCACCTAACATGTTCATCATAATCGTAAGCATCATGATCCTTATAATTTGTGTTTTATGTTGTTTTAAGTCAAACTAATCGCATGCTTGGATCCCTGGTACCAATTAGAGAAGCTTTGATCCATTGGTGGGGAGATTTATAGCCTGGAACGCCTTGTGCCGATGTTAGGGCACGAAGGTATATTGCTTGCGTTCTGAAACTTACAGGGATCTTCAGACCGAACTAAGGCCACCATCGTATTCAGAAGGAATTTTATAGTCGAACCATGTCCTTTGGTGCTGTTAATATGTCTTGTTTCGTGAATTTGAAATGTGCAGGTTTTAGCTACCAAAAATCCTAGTCGGTCCGTGTCGGATTCGTAGCTATTTTTCTGAAAAAATTTCAGGTGCTCAAGGTTGAAGAAGACGAACGCGTGGCAGTTTGGCCCTCTCTGATTGGCCTGTTCGTTGAGCGCGGGGCCAGTCCATTTGGCCAAAGGATGCATTGGATACCAAGACAACCAGGGATCGAGTCCCAGCAGCTCCCTTACATTTTATTTTCCAGATTTTTACTTACAGATCCTGCACAGCCAACTAATGCAAGCTTACCATACACCTCCAAACGCCAACCGCTAGATCACCGTGGATGCGGATCTGACACCACTGGAAACGCAGGCACACCATGGATTTCATAAGTACGTCCACACAGAATCCAGAGCTAAGTTTTCTAATTTTGTTTTATATTTAATTACATAATTCCTTTTCTAAAAGCTATTTCTTTTACTAATTATTGTCAATTATTTTTTTCAAAAAAATTATATTAACTAAGTAATGTTTTATTTTAATTATTAATTTTTAATCGAAAACTTGTTTTTAATCGAAAATTGTTTTTTAACATTTAAAAATTAATTGTTTTGCATGTGTTTTTTTATTAAATAATTAATTTAAAACATCAAAGTTTATTTTTTAGGATTTAATTGATTAATCGAGAATAAGATAAATAGATCCTTCATACACTAATCTTTTTTTTCATTCTTGATTTTCAGGCTTGATCGAAGGTTCGACGACGATTCAAGCTATTTAAATATTTTTTGAATTAATTATAGTTTCTTTAATTTCCGTCTTTATTTTCCGCATACCCCCTACAGGGGTTTATTGTAAATCCCTCATCCCTAAAACTGTAATAGCTTAGGATTTTACTTTTCCGCACTTTAATTCTTGCACAATATTTATTGCGTGGTTAGTAAATTAGGGAGTGCAAACCATGAATTGGATCTAGAATGAGTAATTTTACAAGATAAATATAATCGAATTAAATTACGGGATTGCTACACACACACACCTTTAAGGTAACCACTCTTATGCTGCCTTCTCGATCAAAAATAGTCAAGTTCCTCAGATATAGGGATACCTTAGCTTGCTGCCTTCGATTCAAAATCACCGTGTCCCTCCGATAAAAGATCATAGTCCCTTCGAGTTTCCTACGATAAATATGATCCCGTCCCTCGATAAAATGGTGATAGTCCCTTCGAATGCTAAGGTATCCTTACTGTTGCCTTAATGACTATTATGTCCTTCCCCGAGACTACCTGCCCTCTTTATGGTAGGGACAGTCTCGTGGCAAACGATTGTTCTCGATGACCCTTCGATGACCCGCACATCCAATTGAAAGACTTCCTGCCCTTTTCATGGTATGGATAGACCCTTTCGCCCGAAAGACTTAAAGAACAAGAAAGACAATCTTAGGGTAGGTGTTCTTAAATGCTTGCTCACACATTCAAACTTTTAAATTACTTTTCACACATTCTTTTCAAAAAAAATTCCAAAAGGCTACGCTTATTTACAAGCTAAAGTCCTTGTTCAAAACTTTTCAATTCACACATGACACTCTTTCAAACAATTCAAACAAACAAGTGAGCTAAGAACTTAAGAGCCCATGGATAACCATGGATACAAAGGGTGCTTAAACCTTCCCTTTGTATAACCTACCCCCAAACTCAAAGTCTTTTCAAAGTTCTTTCCTGTTCTTTTTTCCTTTCCTAATTGGCTTAAATAAAATTCGGTGGCGACTCTTTCTATCCGCAACATTTCTAAAATGTCAGTTCTCCCACCGTATTACAGAACTGGCGACTCTGCTAGGGATATTCGAATAAAAGAGGGGTTACCTTAAAGTTTAGGATTCACTTTAAAATGTTTTCTATCGTTTGCTTTGCTTGCTTTATTTTTCAGGGCTGTTTTGGGAATTAAATGAAGGACGAATCCTACACCCGGATTCAAGTAAACTTAAGATAGGAGCGGCATAGTCATGGAGACCTCCCTTGTGCATGCTTGGGATTGGTCAATATGAAGTTCGCACTTGAGTTAGGCCTCCACTGGTTATTGTGTACCTCTTTTGCATGAGAGAGGTTTACGCATGTATCTTTGGGTGCGTCGGAGCTCAAGGACCTTTAGTCACCTTTAACCCATCTTAACTTTTAGGAACGTAGTGGGAGGGCTATTCTTGGTGCATTCCAAGTTATGGTCGCGACCCAATACAACAGCTCAGATAGGTTTCTTCCTAAAGTATCATTGCGTGGAATGCATGTACCATGTTCGACGGTGCTTTAGAAGGGGCTGACAATTCTGGGTCACTGGTAGAACCCGTTGCTGATATCATCCTTATCCTTAGAAGTACCTTTGGGGAAGGGTAGTTACCTAGTTAAAATCCATGCAAGCCTTTAAACCTAAGGACATTTGTGTGCTTTGCTTGTGTGTGCTACTAACCCTTCTATTTCCTTGCAGGATTTGCTTGTAGGATATTTCGTCCTTATTACCTTATGCTTCAACTATTGTATTACATTCGCATAACATCATGACATCATAACATAGCATGATTGACCAACCCTTTCAAGGATCTTAGGGATTTAGGGCGCACAATTTCAGGTGCTCTTATCAAGGACTGAAATCCTATCAAGGGGCAAGGGGATTTATTTTCCTCTGGCCATTTGCCTTTCAATTCAGAGACACGATACCTATCAAGGGGCAAGGGGATTTATTTTCCTCTACCTATATACCTTTCAAGTCAGATATCCCGAATCACAGGCTATGACCCACTGGATATGGTGAGCTCGATTCCCAGAGAAGAACATCCAAGAATCAGAGTTCTTAAAACAAAGATGCGACCAAATCATTTTCTAAAAGTTGCTAACTAAATTCCTAAAGATCCTTGAAAACATTGAATTTGCATTCATAACATAGCATAACAGGTCTCCTATGTTGGGTTTCTCATCCTTCCTCGCTGTTTATTTCAGCATCATGAATCTCGAGCAATCAGTCATAGACGTTCAGGCTCAGAATGATGAGTTCCAAGCCTTGATTCTGAACTTAGCCAAGGGGCAAGAAGAGCTGAAAACCATGTTGACTAAAAAGAAAAAGAAAGGCAAGAAGACTCTGGGGAAAAGGCTTAGAAGACCAATCTTGCAACTCAGGGAAGCCGAAGTCTTTGAAGACACTAACGATGATGAACAAGATGATGATGCTAGTATCAAAACTGATGCAAAAAGTAACCATGATTCTGCCAAGCCCTCCGAAGAAGAAGAGGACCATTACCATGAGGATGAACATCCATACGACAAATACAAGCTGCTGGAAGAACATATGAAAGCCATGGAAATTCAGAAGGTACATGGGTTGGATTTTGAAGAGCTAAGACTCATCTCAGGGGTTGTCATTCCTCCAAAATTCAAGACTCCGACCTTTGCTAAGTATGATGGAGTCTCCTATCCTAAACTGCACCTGAAATCCTATGTGAGGATGATTCAGCCTCATACTGCTGACAAGATGCTATGGATCTACTTTTTCCAAGAGAGCTTACCTGGAACCCAACTCGAATGGTACTATCAAGTGGATGGTGCCAAAATTCGTACGTGGGAAGACTTGGTCGGTGCTTTCTTCAAGCAATACCAATACAATGCTGATCTCGCGCCAACCTGCATGCAACTATAAAGCATGTCCATGGGACCTAATGAAAGCTTCAAAGAATATGCTCAGAAATGGAGAGACTTGGCTGGCAGAGTCCAACCTCCCTTGGCTGACCGAGAGTTAGTTGACAGGTTCATGAATACACTGACTGGTACTTTCTATAGCTATTTACTTGGAAGCTCCTCATCTGGTTTAACCGACCTCATACTGACTGGAGAATGTGTTGAAAGTGGTATCTGAAGCGGAAAAATTCAGGTGGCTACTTCTTCTGGTACTGTAAAAAAGCCATACAATGGGAAGAATGACTTGATTGAAGAAGGGATCATTGAATTTTTCCAACCAGAGGAGCCACACAAAGTCTAAAGGATGGCTACTTAGATAATTAATTTACTCGCATTCGCAATTTCTTTCCTGTTTTTTTAAACATTTGTCTTATGTCAGACTCTATTTATTTTATCATAATCATTAATGCATTGCATACGTTTGTCTTGACTTATTTCTCCTCCTATTGCTATATTAAACTTTGTTTTTACTTGGTTTCCTTTATGATATTTAACTCTCGCTAAAGCTGTGAACCTTTTAAGGGAGGATGACGAAAATGATATTGCAACCTCATACAATATGCTTTCGAACAGACTATGCTGACGATGTACAGGCATTGTTTCAATTCCTAAACAGTGGAGATATAAGGATGTTAATCCCTCGTCAACCCCTTTGATCCTAAGGTGTAGGAGTTTTCATTAACGTGCAAATTGAAACCCTTTAATCATAACCTGGGACAGGGTAGTTACTCAGTTAACTTAATTACACTAGCTGTTGTTTACACAAAAATGATGGGTTCCCGCAACCAATAAGTCATGCAGTCAATATCCACCAAAAAGAAAAATCTGCTAAGTCAAAACCTATGAAGGAGTCTTATCGAAAATTGAGACATCCCGCTGACTGTAATCTCAAAATAAACAGTTCAGGCAAAAGTTAGGGATATTAAAGTAAAAAAAAGAGGTCACTACAAATCCTCGACAAAAGAAAAATAATTATAAAAAAGGATGACTGCCTTTTCAAATAAACTTTCGGTGCTTCAACCATCATCAAATGTCAATGTTATGACATCAAGACCTGCTAGAACTTAAATGCAAAGTTAATTGAGCATAAGATCGAAGAACATCACGAAGATTGGGATGGGTACAAATAAACTTTGAGCCATTATCCTTTGTTTCTTAAACCGTGCACCAAGCCACGTTATAACCCTCGAAAGTCCTAATTGAAGCATGGTTAGTTTGAAAGTGTACTGTTACCAAAGGTATCCTGACTCCTTAAGGTTTACCATAAACATTGAGCTGATATCATGTTTTTACAAACATCGCTTTCTTACATCTTTTGTTTTACTAAAAACCGTTTTTAAACTTCAAGACAGACATATGCATTACATTTTTATGAGTGTCATTATAAAATATTTTCGTCTACATAAGTTCAAATGTTTGGCATCAGGAAGAATTTGCATGGGGCATAACTAATGACTAAAAGTCCTCCCGACAAATAAATTTGCAAAGACGCCTCGTATGCATGACTCGATCATCTAAAAGCTTGTTTATACAAGGGGCATGACATATTATTATCCCATCTACTGGGGGAAAGCTAGTCACGATTCATAGAATCTCTCAGAGGCACTGAACCACCAGAGAAGTTAGTCCATCACTAGGGGCATGTCACATCAATCACAAATCTCAACAAATGCTATTTAGCTACTAGCATCAGATGATGTCAGTATCTGTCTCTCCTTTGAAGTTCTAATTCCAAACTCAAGTATCAAGCATATCAGGCTACTGATTCTAGGGGCAGGTATATGCCCGCAAGTGAAAGACCATATGTGGTTAAAAGTGTTTTCCAACAATAAGTACTCAAAGACAAGGGGCAATGAAAAGTTGAAAATCTCTGGGAACCTTCCCCACAGAGCAGTTTTCATAATATATCCCCGCATAGAAATCCTTAAGAAGTTATCTTCAAGCGATCTCTTCCTAACAGAGACTTGGTTCCCCAACGGAGTTTATACCTCCGACATTGCCGGTTCTCCGACACAATCTTCTTCTCTAGCATGGTTTATTCAAACTCTCTATTTCCATTAAAGCTGACACTCAAAAATCTGGTCAGATAGTATATCAGAAGACTATTCTTCTCTCTTGTCCCCGGAATACATCAGGGTAAGATTACTCAAATTACTTTCATCCCTAAGCGAAGATCAAAAATCCCCAGTCGGATATCCTCGAATGGGAGACAGGAATTCTCAATCCTCTTGTCATCATCTCCAGTAACACACAGAGATTTATTTTTTCAACCAACAGTTGCTATACAAGGCTACTAATATGCTTCGACTATATAGTCCATCCCTGCATTATTCATAATACATACATAACATTCAGCATTCTCATTTATCACATGCATCATGACATTGCATAAAACTAATCTCGCCTTTTCAGGTCACTTCATACTCAAAAGAATATTATCATCCAAGAACGGTGCAAAGATAATCGTATCAACGATTCAATCTTAACATTCATTCAAGACAAATACAATTCTGATGCTTCATTCCAGGTCTTTCTTCAAAGATGATTCAGAAACAATCAAAGAACTTCTCATCCTTTCTAGGAACCTTTCTAGGTAATCTTTTCTAAGATGTTTCATATCCTTTCTAGGAACCTTTCTAGGTAGTCTTCTCTAAGACATTTATCATCCTTTCCAGGAACCTTTCTAGGTAGTCTTCTCTAAGACGTTTATCATCCTTTCTAGGAACCCTTCTAGGTAATCTTTTCTAAGATGTTTCATATCCTTTCTAGGAGTCTTTCTAGGTAGTCTTGTTTAAAACGTATCATATCCTTTCTAGGAGCCTTTCTAGGTAGTCTTGTTTAAGACGTGTCATATCCTTTCTAGGAACCTTTCTAGGTAGTCTTGTTTAAGACGTGTCATATCCTTTCAAGGTTATTCTTATTTAAGACACATCTCAACCTCTTTAGGTATTCCTCCTTTAATTATTTATCCAATCTTTTCTAAGATATCCCTTACCCTTTCAGGCCTAAATCTCCTTTAAATCAGTAATCATAGTCTTCTTTAGGCCAGTGATCTACCCTTTTCAGGAACCTCTCCAGATAGTCTTCTGTAAGACATTACTTCATTTTGATGAATCTCTCCTTCAGATACAATCAATGCATATAACTCAGTCTGAAAAGCATCTGCTTCAGACAAATATCTTGTCAACATCTGGATGGCATCTTTAAAGCCCGTCTCAGACAACTTTCCGCCAACATCCGGATGGCATTTTTAAGCCCATCTCCTACAAAAGGTCCTTATCTCAGCAAGGGCAAATTTCTCGGTATTCTAGTGTTCAATCTCCTTCAACCTTCAGATTCCGACTGGCACCCGAGCCAATCTACATCCTCAGGTTTAAGAAAATTGAACAGGGGCAGCTGTCATACCCCGAAATTTTCCCAATATATTTCAAGATAGTTGGGCTCAGATAGTCTCCACAGACTCATGCAATCTTTGACTGAAAGCATGATCACTCTCCTCAAAAGCAATAAAGACCAAAACTAGGGATTGGATTCTCTCAAGGTCAAATCAAATTCTAAGATCTCAAATGGGCTCCATAGCCTCTCATATGCCTCAAAGGACCCTCATGCCAAATTTCAAGTCTTGATTCACAGGATTGCCCATTCAATGGCTCAAATGATCAACAATCGACTAGTTTGACCTAAAAGTCAACTATGGTCAAAACACAGTCAAAACTCCTGATTTTGGTCAACATCAACATTTTTATGTTATATTCATCATTTGATCAAGGGTTGATCATGATTCATCAGGAAAAGCTCAAAAAACATCAAAAGGGAAAGTTTCTAAATTAGGGTTTTAAGGAGAAAAGTCAACCCAACTTTGACCAGCCATAACTTTCACATGGAACATTAGAAATTTCCCAACCAAAGACTATTTTGAAGGAAATTGAATTCTCTACAATTTTGCCTCTCTAAAGACAAGGCCAAAAATGCTTCATTTGGGAGATATGAGCCAAAACATTACAAGTCATTTCAAAAGTCAACCAAAAGTCATCTTTTTCAAATGAACCATACATGAAAATGGAAGACTCTATTCAGATGAAACCAAAAGGTTCATTTAGAGTACTCTTTGAGCTTTCTAAAAAGTATAAGAATACCTCCATATGACGAAAAATGAGAGAGATATGATTGGCGCAAGTTGGTCGATTTTCAAGAAAAGGGCAAAAACCTAATTAGCAAATTTCCAACTTTTTGAGTATTGGGTCTTTATTATTGAAGTATCCACGTGAGTTTGAGCCCAAAGAGAGTTTGTTGGCCAAATATTATTTATTTTATGAATTTATTTCATTCATATTTGATTTTATTCAAATAAATTTAAATAAAATCATCAAAATAATTATATAATTGGTGCATTAAACTTTTTATTTGATTCAATCCAATCAAGTCTCATCCAATGGCCAAGATGGAACAAGAAATATGCATGAAATAGCATGGAACTTGAAATAGAAATATTTGATAACAAAATCAAATCAAATTTTTCTTGAATGAATGTTTGATTTTCTTCCAAGACTTTTTACCCTAATTTGGTCTCTTATAAGTACACAACACTTGCAGCCAAGGAGAGGACGCAACCCTAGCCTCCAAGCAACTTTCCCACACTTGCAAAAAGCCAAAAACAAGGAAAAAATTGTATCACTCCTTCCAGCAAGTTTCAGAGATTTTCGATCGTTCCAGTTTACTCTCAGGGTCCCAAATGGTAAGATTGGATCAATAGATAAGCCATGACACGGCTAAATGCACCTAACATGTTCATCATTATTGTAAGCATCATGATCCTTATAATTTGTGTTTTATGCTGTTTTAAGTCAAACTAATCGTATGCTTGGATCCCTGGTACCAATTAGATAAGCTTTGATCCATTGGTGGGGAGATTTATAGCCTGGAATGCCTTGTGCCATTGTTATGGCACGAAGGTATATTGCTTGCGTTCTCAAACTTGCAGGGATCTTCAGACCGAACTAAGGCCACCATCGTATTCAGAAGGAATTTTATAGACGAACCATGTCCTTTGGTGCTGTTAATATGTCTTGTTTCGTGAATTTGAAATGTGCAGGTTTTAGCTACCAAAAATCGTAGCCGGTCCGTGTCGGATTCGTAGCTATTTTTTAGAAAAATTTTCAAGTGCTCAAGGTTGAAGAAGACGAACGCGTGGCAGTTTGGCCCTCTTTGATTCGCCTGTTCGTTGTGCGCAGGGCCCATCCATTTGGCCAAAGGATGCGCTGGATACCAAGACAACCAGGGATCGAGTCCCAGTAGCTCCCTTACATTTTATTTTCCATATTTTTACTTACAGATCCTGTGCAGCCAACTAATGCAAGCTTACCATACACCTCCAAACGCCAACCGCTAGATCACCATGGATGCAGATCTGACGCCACTGGAAACGCAAGCACACCGTGGATTTCATAAGGACGTCCACACAGAATCCAGAGCTAAGTTTTCTAATTTTGTTTTATATTTAATTACATAATTCCTTTTCTAAAAGCTATTTCTTTTACTAATTATTGTCAATTATTTTTTTCAAAAAAATTATATTAACTAAGTAATGTTTTATTTTAATTATTAATTTTTAATCGAAAACTTGTTTTTAATCGAAAATTGTTTTTTAACATTTAAAAATTAATTGTTTTGCATGTGTTTTTTTATTAAATAATTAATTTAAAACATCAAAGTTTATTTTTTAGGATTTAATTGATTAATCGAGAATAAGATAAATAGATCCTTCATACACTAATCTTTTTTTTCATTTTTGATTTTCAGGCTTGATCGAAGGTTCGACGACGATTCAAGCTATTTAAATATTTTTTGAATTAATTATAGTTTCTTTAATTTCCGTCTTTATTTTCCGCATACCCCCTACAGGTGTTTATTGTAAATCCCTCATCCCTAAAACTGTAATAGCTTAGGATTTTACTTTTCCGCACTTTAATTCTTGCACAATATTTATTGCGTGGTTAGTAAATTAGGGAGTGCAAACCATGAATTGGATCTAGAATGAGTAATTTTACAAGATAAATATAATCGAATTAAATCACGTGATTGCTACACACACACACCTTTAAGGTAACCACTCTTATGCTGCCTTCTCGATCAAAAATAGTCAAGTCCCTCGGATATAGGGATACCTTAGCTTGCTGCCTTCGATCTAAAATCACCGTGTCCCTCCGATAAAAGATCAGAGTCCCTTCGAGTTGCCTACGATAAATATGATCCCGTCCCTCGATAAAATGGTGATAGTCCCTTCGAATGCTAAGGCATCCTTACTGTTGCCTTAATGACTATTATGTCCTTCCTCGAGACTACCTGCCCTCTTTATGGTAGGGACAGTCTCGTGGCGAACGATTGTTCTCGATGACCCTTCGATGACCTGCACATCCAATTGAAAGACTTCCTGCCCTTTTCATGGTATGGATAGACCCTTTCGCCCGAAAGACTTAAAGAACAAGAAAGATAATTTTAGGGTAGGTGTTCTTAAATGCTTGATCACACATTCAAACTTTTAAATTACTTTTCACACCTTCTTTTCAAAACAATTTCCAAAAGGCTACGCTTATTTACAAGCTAAAGTCCTTATTCAAAACTTTTCAATACACACACGACACTCTTTCAAACAATTCAAACAAACAATTGAGCTAAGAAATTAAGAGCCCATGGATAACCATGGATACAAAGGGTGCTTACACCTTCCCTTTGTATAACCTACCCCCGAACTCAAAGTCTTTTCAAAGTTCTTTCCTGTTCTTTTTGCCTTACCTAATTGGATAAAATAAAAGTAGGTGGCGACTCTTGCTATCCGCAACATTTCTAAAATGTCAGTTCTCCCACCGTATTACAATGTTACAGGTCGAAAATATTACAGATTGAAAATAAGTATAAATTACGAGAGCGCTTTTCTGGATAAAAGCACTGCTATAGGGGAGGCTTCGAGAGCGCTTTTCTGGAAAAGCGCTGCTATAGGGGGGATACGAGAGCGCTTTTCTGGATAAAGCGCTGCTATAGGGGGGGCTACGAGAGCGCTTTTGGAGTTTCAAAAGCGCTGTCGTTACCTACGGCAGCGCTGGCTTTGGCAGCGCTTTAAAAGCCGAAAAAAGCGCTTTAGAAGCCCTTGTACGTTGTAGTGATTTTTTAAAATAAGAAATAAAAATACATAAATATTTTCGAATTTTTTAGAATATTTGTTTAAAATGATTATATGCAAACAAACATTTCAAAAAATCCTAAAGTTAAACGGATATTTTGAAAAATACGAAAAAAGTAAGACATTATGTATGGTTCGATTGCGGTAAACAGCGTGAACTAGATGGAGTTGGGAGGGGTCGAGATAGGGGACGTGATGTGGAGGACTCCCATCTCCGAGCAGGGAGAGTGGCACCGACCGATTCTCACAAGAGGCGATTAGAAAATCACACTCAGTTTCGTGCACCCTATATTATTCGACGTAGAGGATTTAGATTTGCTTCTAGATGGACGGGAGATGATGTGGATGAGCCAGTTCAGGTACTATGTGCACTGGTTTAGATGACGTTCAGATGGTGGTAGAGGCAGATATGCCTCATCTGGTACAGGTGCCTCATACTTATGAGGTAGAGGTAGTAGCGACTGCAGAGGTTACTACGGAGACAATTATTGAGGCATATACTCCACATACAACTGATGAGGTTCCACATGCCGATGATGTGTATGTTACTCCACTTGTTGAGACATATGTCACTACTCTTGCTTCGACAGACCCGCCTGTACACACAGATGGGGGGTTCCTGGTGAGCTATTGACACTTCTCTTCTCACAAACTATGTGGATCATGTGGATTTTAGGTTATGGCAGGGAGAGGTATGTATATGATATGTCTCTAATTTGAATTTATTTGTTAATGATACGTTGAAATTAAGTGTTTTTTTTTTAATTTTCTTTGTTACAACAACATATGCTACTTAAGGTGCCCGCCCATGGGATGAAGCAGAAGAAGTTCTCTATTGTCGTGCTGCCACCGGAGGTGAAGGTGATAGTTGAGGAGTTGGTCTCTTTCCATTGGTTGACTGTTCGTTTACCTTGCTCGACGGTCAACTATTGACAGCCTTTGTTGAGCAACGCACAAGGGGACGTCTTCCTTTCCTCTTTTATATGGTGAGATGACGATCACATTGGATGATGTCTCTTCGCTTTTCCATATTCTGCTGGCAGATAGTTTCTTCACCGCTCCTATCATTAGTTAGGAGACTGCACGTATGATAGTTGTGCAATATTTAGGGGTCGCCGAGGAGAAGGTCGTAGAGGATTTTAGGTTTATCAGTGGTACTCACTCTCCCCTATCTTAACTGCGTGATATATACGGCGAGCTAGTGCAGCAAGGTATGTTTGAGGAAGCCGCTGGGTATACATGATATATAACACCCTAATTTCTCCGAAAATATTAATATAAAATCATAATACATTTTTTCATAATAATAAACATGCGATAAAACATGCAATTAGGATGTCACATTTTTCAAACATATAAAACCTGCTCAATTGTTTATAGATACATAACACGGTTTCAGATGAATCAAAACAACTTCATAATCCTCAATGTTACTTTTACTACGCAGCGGAAAGAATCATAATCAATATTAAAACCATTTGCATCCAACAAACAAATGATATTTATTCAAATAGCATGGAGTTCATAAGATTCCAAACAAATCATAAAAAACAAACATCAAAATAAACTAAGCGTCCATCCCCCAAGTATTACGTATCAGAGCAATGACGCCGGCTCGAAAGGAATAAAGAGCAACCTCCTCCAAACTCCACAGCCTCATAACTACTCCTGATTATCTGCATGATGTCGTATAAAGCATCATTCCAATAGAAGGGTGAGATATCACAACAATATAAAAGAATGTATAATAATAGGCATATAGTAATAAGATCATGCATAGTATACATTCCACTTCTCACACATTCACACCATTCAAAACAATCATCATACCATTCACACGTCAATCTCACAACTTATTTATCAACGCCAAACAATGATGCAATGCAATGACACCGACTCACATAATCAATGCATGTCGTACCGATATCACTCCTGAGTCCATTCCATCTAGGACTAGAGCCAACAATCGTGAACAATTTGGTTCAACTCGCTCCAGATCCACTCCATTTAGGAAAGTCACACACCACCTATAACTTATCAATTGCAGCTTGATTTTCATCAGAAAAGGATGCAATCAACGAAAACACTTGAGCCTCCTCTTGCATCAACTCAATCAACTTCCTAGTAGTCAATAAACCAACTTTCTCCTCCTCATCAGAAGTAAGAAACCAAACAGACTTGTTGTAGCAATTAAAATGAACATAATTAAATTCCAACCAGTTCGTACCTAAGATCGCATCCAAAATACTCAATGGTAAATATCCACAACAAAATCTTTGTCGAAGATTGACAAAGTGTTAGAACAAGATTTGTTCTGATCAATATTCTTAGTTTTGATGATAACAAGGATATGAATTTTGTGTGAGATAATGTGGTACTCTAATACATTGCAATTTCCCTTTCAGGAAATATATAAAGAGTATGCACAAATCAGCGCTCAGAAGCTTTGTCTCAGAAGGTTCAGCATGCAACATCAGAACATGGTCTGGCAAGACATCAGAAGATGGTCAAGGCAGAATCAGAACATGGGTCTATGGAAGCATCAGAAGAACTTGAGATCAGAAGCAGAAGCACTGAAGTTCTCATGGTATCACGCTCAGAAGCACTTCAAGGTCAGAAGACAAGAAGATGCTATGCACCAAGCTGTTTGACTCTGATGATATTCAAACATTGTATACACAAACATCAGATCAAAAGAAAGTACAGGTGGCAGGCTACGCTGACTGACAAAAGGAACGTTGGAAGCTATTAAAGGCAACGTCAGTAGACACAGAGTGACCAAGGCTCGAGGTAGTTGACAAAAGCGTGAAACATTAAATGCAATGCTGTACGGAATACTCAAAGCATTAAATGCTCCCAACGGTCATCTTCTCAAACGCCTATAAATATGAAGTTCTGATGAGAAGCAAGGTTAACGATTTTGAAAGAACTTATTCTGAAAAACTTGCTGAAACGCTGTTCAACTCAAAGCTCAGAAACTTCATCTTCATCAAAGCTCACTACATTGCTGTTGTAATATATTAGTGAGATTAAGCTTAAACACTAAGAGAAATATCACTGTTGTGATTATAGCTTTTCAGAAGCATTTGTAATACTCTTAGAATTGATTATATTAATTTGTAAGTAACTAGAGTGATCAAGTGTTGATCAGAATACTCTAGGAAGTCTTAGCTTGTGTCTAAGCAGTTGTAATTAGAGTGATCACGTGGTGGTCAGGATACTCTACGAAAGTCTTAGCTTGTGTCTAAGCATTTGTTCCTAGAGTGATCAGGTTGTGATCAGGATACTCTAGAAGACTTAGTCGTGGGCTAAGTGGAAAACCATTGTAATCTGTTGCGATTAGTGGATTAAATCCTCAGGTGAGGTAAATCACTCCGTGGGGGTGGACTGGAGTAGTTTAGTTAACAACGAACCAGGATAAAAATAACTATGCAATTTGTTTTTATCGTTCAAGTTTTTAAGACTACACTTATTCAAACCCCCCTTTCTAAGTGTTTTTCTATCCTTCAATTGGCATCAGAGCGTCGGTTCTAAGGTGCAAGCACTTAACCGTGTTTAGAAAAGATTCAGGAAGAGAAAAACGCTTCAGTAAAAGATGGCTGGTGAAATTCCAACAAATACATCTGCATCTACATCTGGCTCTGCTGAGCAATACAATGGTAACAATGGTTATACTAGACCACCAGTATTTGATGGTGAAAACTTTGAATACTGGAAAGATAAACTGGAAAGTTACTTTCTTGGTCTAGATGGTGAACTATGGGATCTTCTGATGGATGGTTACAAACATCCAGTGAAAGCTAGTGGCGTAAGGCTTACAAGGCAAGAAATGAATGATGATCAGAAGAAGCTTTTCAAGAATCATCATAAATGTAGAACTGTTTTGCTGAATGCTATCTCTCATGCTGAGTATGAGAAGATATCTAACAGGGAAACGGCCTATGATATATATGAGTCATTGAAAATGACCCATGAAGGAAATGCTCAAGTCAAGGAGACTAAAGCTCTTGCTCTAATCCAGAAATATGAAGCCTTCAAGATGGAGGATGATGAAGATATTGAGAAGATGTTCTCAAGATTTCAAACTCTAACTGCTGGATTGAGAGTTCTGGATAAAGGCTACACCAAGGCTGATCAAGTAAAGAAGATCATCAGAAGCTTACCCAGAAGATGGGGTCCAATGGTGACTGCATTCAAGATTGCCAAGAATCTGAATGAAGTTTCGTTGGAAGAGCTTATCAGTGCCTTGAGAAGCCATGAAATAGAGCTGGATGCAAATGAGCCTCAGAAGAAAGGTAAGTCTATTGTGTTAAAATCAAATGTTAAAAAATGTACTAACGCTTTTCAGGCTAGAGAAGAAGATCCTGAAGAATCAGAATCTGAAGAAGAAGATGAACTGTCCATGATCTCCAGAAGGGTAAACCAACTCTGGAAGAGCAAGCAAAGGAAGTTCAGAGGCTTCAGAAGTTCAAAGAGATTTGAACGAGGAGAATCTTCTGGTGACAGAAGATCTGACAAGAAGAAGCCTGGACATTACAAGAACGAGTGTCCAAAACTTCAGAAGGAGAATCCCAAGAAGAAGTTTCATAAGAAGAAAGGTCTTATGGCAACATGGGATGATTCTGAATCAGAATCAGAATCAGACTCTGAAGGAGAGCAAGCCAACTTTGCGTTGATGGCTACAGAAGATGATGGATCAGAATCTACATCAGAATCAGATTCTGAAGAGGTATTTTCTGAACTATCTAGAGAAGAGTTAGTTTCCAGTTTAACAGAACTTCTGGAACTCAAGGCTCATCTTAGTATCAAATACAAAAAGCTGAAAAAGCAGTTTGAATTTGAAACTAAGAAGCTGGAATTGGAAAATTCTGAACTGAAGGAAAAAGTTTTAAATCTATCCAGAGATAGTGGATCTCCTTCTGAAACAGAAAAATCCATTCCTAGCATGAATCATATTCTGAAAGAATATGACTCGAGCTTCAGAAAGTTCTTATCTAGAAGTATTGGCAGAAGTCATCTTGCTTCTATGATATATGGTGTTTCTGGAAACAAAAGGTTTGGTATTGGCTATGAGGGTGATACCTCACATAAATTTGAACCTGTTGATGATCTGAAGATCACATACAAGCCATTGTATGATCAATTCAAATATGGCCATGCACATGATATTAGGCTCACTTCACATGCACAGAGCTTTAACACTGTTCACACCAAGAAGCATGTGACACATCCTAAGAAATATAATGCTGACAAACCTAAAGAATATCATGCTGTTCCTCCTGTTAAATATTTTGCTAAACCCAAGTTCAATCAGAACTTGAGGAGAACTAACAAGAAAGGACCCAAGAAATTGTGGGTACCTAAGGAGAAGATAATTTCTGTTGCAGATATCCTTGGCGGTAAAGAGGACAAAAAGCAAAATGTCATGGTACCTGGACTCTGGATGCTCGCGACACGTGACAGGAAGAAGGTCTATGTTCCAAGACCTGGTGCTTAAATCTGCTGGAGAAGTGAAGTTTGGAGGAGATCAGAAGGGCAAAATTATTGGCTCAGGAACTATAAAGTCTGGTAACTCTCCTTCCATAACTAATGTACTTCTAGTAGATGGATTAGCTCATAACTTATTGTCCATAAGTCAATTAAGTGACAATGGTTATGACATAATCTTTAATCAAAAGTCTTGCAAGGCTGTAAGTCAGAAGGATGGCTCAATCCTATTTACAAGCAAGAGAAAGAACAACATTTATAAGACAGATCTTCAGGATCTTAAGAATCAGAAGGTGACTTGTCTTATGTCTGTTTCTGAAGAGCAATGGGTCTGGCACAGAAGATTAGGACATGCTAGTTTGAGAAAGATTTCTCAGATTAACAAACTAAATCTTGTCAGAGGACTCCCTAATCTGAAATACAAATCAGATGCTCTTTGTGAAGCATGTCAGAAGGGAAAGTTCTCCAAACCTGCATTCAAGTCTAAGAATGTTGTCTCTTCCTCAAGGCCGTTAGAACTTTTGCACATTGATCTGTTTGGCCCAGTCAAAACAGCATCTGTCAAAGGGAAGAAATATGGATTAGTCATCGTTGATGATTATAGCCGCTGGACATGGGTAAAGTTCTTGAAACACAAGGATGAGTCTCATTCAGTGTTCTTTGAATTCTGCACTCAGACCCAAACTGAGAAGGAGTGTAAAATCATAAAGGTCAGAAGTGATCATGGTGGTGAATTTGAGAACAAATTCTTTGAGAAGTTCTTCAAAGAAAATGGTATTGCCCATGATTTCTATTGTCCTAGAACTCCACAACAAAATAGAGTTGTAGAACGAAAGAATAGGACTCTACAAGAAATGGCCAGAACCATGATCAACGAAACCAATATGGCTAAGCACTTCTGGGCAGAAGCAATAAACACTGCATGTTATATTCAGAATAGAATCTCTATAAGACCTATTCTAAATAAGACTCCTTATGAATTGTGGGAGAACAGAAAGCCCAACATTTCATATTTTCATCCTTTTGGATGTGTTTGTTTTATTCTGAACACTAAAGATCATCTTGGTAAGTTTGATTCTAAGGCACAAAAGTGTTTCCTTCTTGGATATTCTGAACGCTCTAAAGGCTATAGAGTATACAATACTGAAACATTGATTGTAGAAGAATCAATCAATATCAGGTTTGATGATAAGCTTGGTCTTGAAAAGCCAAAGCAGTTTGAGAATTTTGCAGATATTGATATTGATATCTCAGAAGTTGAAGAACCAAGAAGAAAAGTTTCAGAAGCTGAAAACCTAAGCAGCAAAGAATCAGAAGATCAGGTTGCTGCATCCTTGGAAAATCTGAGAATTTCTGAAGAACCAACTATCAGAAGATCATCTAGACTCACATCTGCTCACTCAGAAAATGTCATTATTGGAAAGAAAGATGATCCTATCAGAACAAGAGCATTCTTCAAGAACAATGCTGAATGTCAATTAGGTCTGGTTTCTCTGATCGAGCCAACTTCTGTTGATCAAGCTCTAGAAGATACAGACTAGATAATTGCCATGCAAGAAGAGTTAAATCAGTTTACAAGGAATGATGTTTGGGATCTTGTTCCAAGACCTAAAGGATTCAATATTATAGGAACAAAATGGGTTTTCAGAAACAAGCTGAGTGAAAAAGGTGAAGTGGTAAGAAAAAAAGCCAGACTGGTGGCTCAGGGTTATAGTCAGCAAAAAGGGATTGACTATACAGAAACCTTTGCACCAGTGGCCAGGTTAGAATCTATTCGTCTATTAATTTCTTTTGCCACTCAACACAACATCACTCTTTATCAGATGGATGTTAAGAGTGCCTTCTTAAATGGTTACATAGATGAAGAAGTTTATGTCCATCAACCTCCTGGTTTTGAAGACTCCATGTCTCCAAATCATGTTTTTAAATTAAAGAAATCATTATACGGATTGAAACAAGCTCCTAGAGCTTGGTATGAACGTTTGAGTTCTTTCCTTCTGGAAAATGGTTTCACTAGAGGAAAAGTGGACACTACTCTCTTCTGTAAAACATTTAAAAAGGATATTTTAATTTGTCAAATATATGTTGATGATATTATCTTTGGAACATCTAATGCTACACTTGGAAAGGAGTTTGCTGAGTCTATGCAGGCTGAGTTTGAGATGAGCATGATGGGTGAACTCAAGTATTTCCTTGGGATTCAAATCAATCAAACATCAGAAGGAACGTATGTTCATCAAACCAAGTATGTGAAAGAACTTCTGAAGAAGTTTAATCTTTCTGACTGCAAAGAAGCCAAAACTCCTATGCATCCAACATGTATACTAGGTAAGGATGAGGTAAGTAAGAAGGTAGATCAGAAGTTGTACAGAGGTATGATTGGATCTCTTCTATATTGAACTGCTTCTAGACCTGACATTCTGTTCAGTGTTTGTTTGTGTGCTAGATTCCAATCAGATCCTAGAGAATCTCACTTAACTGCTGTTAAGAGAATTCTAAGGTATTTGAAAGGTACTACTAATGTTGGTTTAGTCTACAGAATATCTGAAGAATACAACTTAGTAGGATTCTGTGATGCTGACTATGCTGGAGATAGAATTGAAAGGAAGAGTACTTCTGGAAGTTGTCAATTTCTTGGAAGTCACCTAATCTCCTGGTACAGCAAGAAGCAAGCAACCATTGCTCTTTCAACAACAGAAGCAGAATATATTGCTGCTGCTGGTTGTAGCACACAAATGCTCTGGATGAGAAGTCAGCTAGAAGATTATCAGATATATGAGAGTAACATTCCTATTTTCTGTGATAATACTTCTGCTATATGTTTATCTAAGAATCCTATCTTGCATTCAAAAGCTAAACATATTGAGATTAAACATCATTTCATAAGGGACTATGTTCAGAAGGGTGTTTTATCTTTAAACTTTGTGGATACAGACCATCAGTGGGCTGATATCTTTACAAAACCCCTAGCTGAAGATAGGTTTAAGTTCATTCTGAAGAATATCAGTATGGATTTATGCCCAGAATGAGAAGATGAGAAAATCTTATGTATGGCTATCTTCTGAAATGAGATTGGATTAATGTTTTATAAGAAGTTCTGATCTTAAATCAATTAGAAGTAGTGACTCGTTTATTACTAACGTCTCATTGTCTAAGTTGATTCAGAATATCTTTTAAAGTAAATACAGCTGTATCTAGCTTTCCAGATGGTAACACGTGTCTACCCTATTTGGACAAGCATGCGTGCAGTTGAGGGGACGCCTACTTAGGTAACTGTGTTAATCACTTCTTTTGTCATTATTATCTCTCCTCACGTCATGTAACATTAAATGCTATTCATCATTTCAGTTTAATGTTTTTTATTCTTCAAACGTTTCTTTTCCCTCTATTTATTTCTCTCTCTCTCTCTCTCTCTCTCTCTCTCTCTCTCTCTCTTTATCTGCATTTTGCATAAACCCTAGTTTATTCATCTTCAACCTAGCATTCATCATGAATCCTTTTTCAAGTTCCTCCCAACAAGCATTCAACAGACAAGAGGTTTCTCCACTGAAAACTCGCTACATTCCTCCATCAGAAATGGAAGTTTTGTGTAAATCTTCTGTGGACTCTGATGACTTGGGTGCTTATGGTTTCAAACCAAAAACGAAGACGAAGGCTCAAGGGTGGTCGATCTATTTGAATAGAACGGTTGGAAGGGTTGTCTGGTTCCAGGTTGAGAAACAAATCTCGGAGATCGCTGACATTGATTTCAAGACGGATCTCTCAAGATTCCAAGAAGTCTCAAGTCAGATCTCTTCTGTGATGCTGTTATCAACATTTATCCAAAGGAAGAAGACTTTCTTGAGATATTGGATGAAGTTAAGCATCATGTTCTTGACTTCTATGTTAAGGGAAAGCCCCGTTTGAGACATTAGCTCTCTTCCTGTGAACTGTCTTTCATGGCTAGACAAACTGAGATCACCGCAGGGATTCATGATATGTTAGCTAAGATTATGTCTAAGCTAGGGTTGTAGTCCTTAAGTCCTTGTAGTTTTCTTTTTTTGTTGCATCTGCTTATTCTGCATACATCTTTTGTAATTCTGTTTGCTTAATCAATGAAAAGTTTGATTCTGTTTCTTTCCTTTGTCGTTTTCTACATCTGAATCTTTTATATTCTTTTTGATGTTATGACAAAAAGGGGGGAGAAAATATATGATAAATGATCTGATTAATATTATCAGTTACCGGGTAAAAGACCCCACATTACTAACAGAACTTGCAAAGTTCTATTTTTTAAGTTGTGATGTTGCAGGAATTGAAGATTCTCTTTAAAGATCAACATAAGAAGCAACAAGATGAATCAAGCTCTTGGATTCTTGAAGCAAGCTGAGTGTTATGAAGCTTCAGAATCAGAAGCAAGAAGGAAGAATGTTCAGATATTCTGATGATAGAATATGATCTGAAACATTATGTCTATATGTTCTGATACATTCTATATTGGCTCTGATACATATTATGTGTTCTGAAACATATTCTATGTTCTGACTCAGTCATGATGACTTTTGTCGTTTAGTTTTGTTCTGTAACATTTCAAGATGTAGAGATGCTCTGATGATGCACTGGTACATTCAACAATGTTCTAATACACTCTAGCATGAAGTGATGAAAGAAGAAATTCAAGCTCTGAAGCTGTCCAAATGGAAGCAAGAATCAGAAGCTGTGGATGTTATGAAGATCTAAAGATATTCAAGTTCTGAAGCTGTCCGATGGAAGCAAGAATCAGAAGCTGGGAATGTTCTGAAGATCAAAGAAATTCAAGTTCTGAAGCTGTCCGATGGAAGCAGAAGTCAGAAGCTGTGAATGTTCTGAGGATCTAAAGAAATTCAATGTTCTGAAGCTGTCCTATGGAAGCAGAAATCAGAAGTCATGAATGTTCTGAAGATCAAGCACTGTGAACCTCTCTGCTGAAATACTCATGGAAGTCTTTTATTTATAAAATTCTTCTAGTATTAATTTCAGGGGGAGATTATTCATCTCAGGGGGAGATTGTTAATCTTAGGGGGAGACATATTCACATGCTTATGCTATAGCTGTGTAAATTGTCTTTAGCCGTCTGCTCTTTCTGATCGCAAATTCATATCATTTATATATGTTTTTGTCATCATCAAAAAGGGGGAGATTGTTAGAACAGGATTTGTTTTGATCAATATTCTTAGTTTTGATGATAACAAGGATATGAATTTTGTGTGAGATAATGTGGTACTCTAATATATTGCAATTTCCCTGTCAGGAAATATATAAAGAGTATGCACAAATCAGCGCTCAGAAGCTTTGTCTCAGAAGGTTCAGCATGCAACATCAGAACATGGTCTTGCAAGACATCAGAAGATGGTCAAGGCAGAATCAGAACATGGGTCTATGGAAGCATCAGAAGAACTTGAGATCAGAAGCAGAAGCACTGAAGTTCTCATGGTATCACGCTCAGAAGCACTTCAAGGTCAGAAGACAAGAAGATGCTATGCACCAAGCTGTTTGACTCTGATGATATTCAAACGTTGTATACACAAACATCAGATCAGAAGAAAGTACAGGTGGCAGGCTACGCTGACTGACAAAAGGAACGTTGGAAGCTATTAAAGGCAACGTCAGTAGACACAGAGTGAACAAGGCTCGAGGTAGTTGACAAAAGCGTGAAACATTAAATGCAATGCTGTACGGAATATGCAAAGCATTAAATGCTCCCAACGGTCATCTTCTCAAACGCCTATAAATAAGAAGTTATGATGAGAAGCAAGGTTAACGATTTTGAAAGAACTTATTCTGAAAAACTTGCTGAAACGCTGTTCAACTCAAAGCTCATAAACTTCATCTTCATCAAAGCTCACTACATTGCTGTTGTTATATATATGTGAGATTAAGCTTAAACATTAAGAGAAATATCACTGTTGTGATTATAGCTTTTCAGAAGCATTTGTAATACTCTTAGAATTGATTACATTAATTTTTAAGTAACTAGAGTGATCAAGTGTTGATTAGGATACTCTAGGAGGTCTTAGCTTGTATCTAAGCAGTTGTAATTAGAGTGATCACGTGGTGGTCAGGATACTCTAAGAAAGTCTTAGCTTGTGTCTAAGCATTTGTTCCTAGAGTGATCAGGTTGTGATCAGGATACTCTAGAAGACTTAGTCGTGGGCTAAATGGAAAACCATTGTAATCTGTTGCGATTAGTGGATTAAATCCTCAGGTGAGGTAAATCACTCCGTGGGGGTGGACTGGAGTAGTTTAGTTAACAACGAACCAGGATAAAAATAACTGTGCAATTTGTTTTTATCGTTCAAGTTTTTAAGACTACACTTATTCAAACCCCCCCTTTCTAAGTGTTTTTCTATCCTTCACAAAGGACATCTCAAGCACACTAGAGAACTAGTCACTGATCCCTTAGCTGGAGTATCGATAACCATCTCTCCATTCATAGAAGACAATACAAGATTCATCCTTTTCACACAATCAGTAGCAATAAAGGAATGTGTAGCACGAATATTAATAATAGTAATTAAAGGAGTATTATTAATGAAACATATACCTTTAATCAATCTGTCTTCACTGGATGTCTGACTCCCTGCTAAAGCAAAGACCTTCCCGTCGGAGTGAGCTTGCTTTGGCTTTTGACAATGAGTACTGATATGCCCCTCTTCACCACAAGTGAAACATATCATTTCCTTGTGTTTACAATCAGCCATCACATGCCCACTCTTTCCGCAACGGTAACACTTCTTCACATCAATAGTACATTCACTGATCTGATGTCCTCGCTCACAGCATTTGAAACATCTAAGGTTATAAGGAGCACCTCCATCACTTGGCCTCTTACCTTTAGCAGCTTGCTGTTTTCCCTTTCCAGCGGGAGCACTATATGGCTTCCTACGGTTCTGTTGTGGTTTTCCACTCCTCTCGCTCATAATATTGTAATGAGTTTTACTATCCTCTTCATAAATCCTGCAGTTGTTCACCAACTATGGGAATATAAAAATCTTCTAATATCCAATAACCTGTTTGATTTCCGGATGCAACCCATTCTCAAACTTGATACACTTTGGGAATTCAACAGTGGCCTCGCTATATTGCAGATGAAACTTTGCCAATTCAATAAAACTAGCAATATACCCAGTTAGAGACAAAATCCCTTGTTTTAAATCTAGGAATTCAATCTCTTTCTTCCCACGAACATCCTATGGAAAATACTTCCTTAGAAATTCTCTGTTGAACACAGCCCAACTAACAACCTCGCCTATCGCTGTTAGCCTATGACGAGTACTATCCATAAGACACCAGCCTCTCCTAGTAGTATATGTGTACCAAACTTTACCTTCTGTGCCTCATATTAGTCCATAACTCGACAAATTCTCTCAATCTCCTTGAGCCAAATCTGCGCCCTGTTAGGATCATACCTACCCATACAAGTAGGAGGAGGATTCCACTAATATGTTCCTAATGCACGATATCCATCATTCCCGCCATCAATGGGATGTTGTTACACAGCCTGAAAAAAAGTCTGCATTAAAGCATACGCATTCACAGATTCTCACTTATCACACATTCACTCCATTCAAAACAATCATCATACGATTCACACGTCAATCACAAAACTTATTTATCAATTCCAAACAACAATGCAATGCAATAAAATCGACTCATAGACTCAATGCATGTGTGTCATACCCCAATGTTTGACCCTAAGATCATACATCATTTGCATCTCAATCATTTATCAAGAGCTTCATCTTGAAGCTTTGTTTTAGGTATTGTGCTTACTTCATCTCTGAGGGGAACCATCAAGCACCTATATTTGTTTAATTTGTTTTATACTAACCAAAATCATAAAATATGCATTTTGTTTCTTTTGTTTGTGTTTTACAGTTAAGAGATCGATCAAGAACCAAAGTTGTTCAAAAAAGAAAAAGTTTTGAAAATTTTGCTGTGGAAATCGATTTACAAATATAGGGAAATCCATTTCCCCGAACGAAATTTGAAAAAAAAGGGAAACATGACATCATTTTGGCACCAATCTCATTTCCTTGATTATTTAGTGTCATTACCAATATTCCACATCATTATCATAATAAATTTCCTTCATTAACCCCATTTTAATCCCCTCTTACCAATTAAATTCAAATTAATCTCCAAGGGACAATTACCAATTTGCCATTACCTTCACTTCCAATTCTATAAATAGAGGTCTCCCCCTCTTCATTTCACAAGCTTGGAGAGCCAAAAGAACTCTTGCAATTTCTCTTCTCATCCTTTCCCAAACCACTCAAAGCTTTTCTTCCATAAAAAAGTTGGTGAGATTCACATTGAATCTCACTAATCTTTGAGCAAATCCTTCATCCAAACACTGTTTCTTCATCTATTCTCGGTAGATCAAGGCTTGTTGGTGTTTGTTCTTGAAGAAGTTGATTTCAATTTGGTAAATCTCTAGATCCACTTCCATCCTTCAAGATGTGATCCTTTGTTGATTATGTGTGCTACATATATGGTGTTATTTGGTGCTATTTGATGGTGATTTGATGGTATTTTCGTGCACAATTGTATCCAAGATCATAAGGTGTTTGATGTTATGTTTGAGCAAATTTTCTCTCTTAAAAGGCTGAATTTTTGAAAATTTCGTGCAGGAAATCGTTTCCTGTTTGTCGAAATCGATTTCCCCAAATGTTTTTTGCAAAAACTTGTATAGGAAACCCATTTCACTGTTTTGAGAAACTCGTTTCTGTGACACCCCATATTTTCCATTTATTAATTTAATTAGGATTTAAATTATTATTTGGATTATTTGGCATTTTAAGTGAATTATTGGAGAAATTGAGGAATAGAGTAATTGGGCTAGTGTTGTGTTTTGTAAAAGGAGGGTGTTATTTACTAAGCCGTTTACTAAGTGGAATTCTATTTTTCATAAAACAAGGAAATTGAGAAATAGAAAGCAGAAGAAGAGAAAAGGGAAGAACTTAAAGCACGTGAAAGAGCAGAAGAAGAAGGAGAAGAAGAAGAAGAAGAAGAAGAGGGCTTTCAAGAACTTTTGCTAAGGTAAGGGGTGACAATCCTTTTAGCCTATATTATTAGTTTAGAAAAGATAGGACTGATTTTGTGTGTTGTTCATGTCAGTTGTATGTTTTGGGGTTTGGGTTTTGTTGGGGTTTTGGGAGTTTCATAACTTTTGGGTGATTTGATGAAATTGGATGAGGATGATTGTGTCTGATGTTAAATGGCTCCTAAAACATGTTAGAATTGTGCTATAATATGTGAATTGGTATTGTTTTAATGTGGTAATCATTTTGACACGAATTGGGTTGAGTTGGAAATGGAAAAGTGCTGTCAAAAAGTGATTTTTTTTAGGTTGCAGGTACGTGGTAACCGGTTACCTGACATTACGTAGGCAAGGGAGGCCTATTCGTTGTGAAGTAACCGGTTACTTGAGGCGTGGTAACTGGTTATCTCTGTTGCATTTAGCGCTTTTGGGTTGTCTGGGAGGCAGTAACCGGTTACTCTGTTTGAGGTAACCGGTTACCGCTGTTACGAATAGAGATTTTGGCTGCTTCGTCAAGCAGTAACCGGTTACTCCATTTGAGGTAACCGGTTACCGCTGTTGTGATTTTGAAAAATACTTGTTTTATTTGTAACTTTCAAACCGTGTATCCGTTTTAAGTGTCGCTTCAAGCATTGTGAAGATAATTAAATAATTGGCTTAATTCCAATTTTGGTCCCCATGTTATCATTTTTTTTGAGTTTTGGTCCCCCTGTTTTAAAATCTGGAATTTTAGTCCCTATATTTTAGTTTTTTGAGGATTTTGGTCCCCCTGCAAATTTCGAAGACAATTTTAAATGAAATGACGCTCATATTGATGATATGTCAGTGCTAGTTCAACAGCGAAATGTTCAAAAAAACTAATTTTATTTAAGATTTATGTTGAACATGTCATCAATGTGAATTCCATTTCATTAAAAATTGCCTTCGGATTTGCAAGGGGACCAAAATACTCAAAAAACTAAAATAAAGGGACTAAAATTCATGATTTTAAAATAGGGGGACCAAAACTAAAAAAAATGATAATAGGGGGACCAATTTTGCAATTAAGCCTAAATAATTTATGTGATAAATGGTGAAATGGGCAGAGGCTCAAGTTTATTTTTTTAAAATTTCGTTTTAATTATCTTGGTTAAATTATACATTATGTGCATGTATTGTGAATTGTAACAATGTAGTAATGTGGTGATGAGGTGATTTTGTTGTTATTGTGTGATTACTGTAATGATGTATGATTAATTATTGAATGATGCCTAGATATGTACATACTGAGTTCGGTGTTGATGACGGTGAGTTATATTGAGATGTAATTGTTCATTGAATCGGTGATGACGGTGAGTATGATATATGTTTTTGCATGCATTCATAATCATTTTGGTGGCTAAATCCCGATGACGTTTGGATCAGTGGATGGCATAAATCCCATTGTATGGAATTAGTGCTGGCAGAGCCATATCTCGATGATGTTTAGATCGGTCGGATGGGTTAATCCCATGACGAATTGGTACCACATGCATAGTATCATTGCATTTGCATAAGTATTGGTATAACATGATTGGAAGAACTCCTATGTTATTTCGTGGTGATGTAGTTGGTGGTATTTTGTGTTAATTGGTGAATATTTTCTGAATATCTAACTACATTGCAATTGGGTGAATAGTGTGTTGATGATGTTTTGTCGTTATGAACTTATAATATAGTTTAATTAAGAAATGTCTCACCCTTACTGTTGACATTTTTCAGATTGAGGAGTAGCGGCTATTGAGCTTGGTGAGGATAGCTTATAGGCTAGTCCGGTAGTTGCGTCGGTGTCATGCTCTGATCTATAACATTGGGGAACACTTGTTTTTAGAGTTGATACTTATACTTTCAGTTCATTGGTTTTGTTGGATTACGTTATTTGGTTTATGAACTGGTGATTGGTGTTTATAACTAATAGTTATGTTATTCAGTTTTTAAAATTATTTCCGCTGTGTTGAACATGGTTCACTAAAAATGAGATTTTTGTTCCTCGTGAAGCATGACAAACGATTTTATAATTGATTTATTTTGAATTGTGACACCCTTGTTCCATGTTACTCTGAATTATTTATATATATTCGCGGGGGTTTAGAAGGGTGTTACAGTTTCCTGACAGCAATATGTTGTTTTTGCCTTTTTAAACTTATTTTTGGTTCTAACTCTTCTCCTACTCCTTCCTTTTGATATTTTATTTGAATTACAAGTTAGAGGTCTAATTACTCTTCAAATTCAATGGACTTAGGGCGTTTATGAGATGAGAATCCTAATCCACAATATTAAGTGATTGAACTTGAAGATGGAAGGAACCATCCACGTGGTGTAGATAATTGACCAATCAACAATTCTACTAGTTTTTTGTCACTTATTAGGAATGAATCCGCAAAAATCGGTAACATTTTATCTCATTTTTTTATTGTTTTTTCATGTTATTGTTGCTTTTAGCATTTCCCTTCCCGCATTGTTTCTGTTATTGGTTTATGTCTTTTTGTTGCATTTTATGCATTTTCGTGGTAGTTCTGTTTGTTTTTAGATTCAGCAAAAAATCATGAAGGACTTATGCAAAGAAAATCAGATTCTGGTATTTCTTAGAATATTTTTTTGAAGAATGCAAAGGCCTTGACACGGCCACCCGTGTCACATGACACGGTCCGTGTCAGAGAAAGGATTGATCCAAGGGATTTGTAGGAATGGCAGAGGGCTAATTGGGTGCCCGTGTCAGCAAGTCTGAGTGTGAAATGTTGTAATGCCAAAGCCAAGGGGCCAACACGACCAGCCCTGTTGCCTGACACGGCCTGTGTTGGCCAGTGCGCTAAAATTTTCAAATTTTCTTGGAGTCTCATGTTAGTAATTCCCGAGGGTGTTTTGGGTATTTGCTACAACTATTAAGTGATTTGTGACTATTTAGACTACTTTTTGAGAATTGAAAGACACTTTTGATTGTACGAAAGAATTTGAAGATAAGGAATCAAGATTTCAAGGGTTTCGGAGAATGGAGATCTTCAAGAGCCTTCGCGATTGAAGATCAAATCAATCTAATTACCTTATAATATATAATATTCTTATTGTAATTTCTTTAAATACTATGAGTGGCAAAACCTTCAATGCTAGGGGCTGTCCCTGAATTGCTATTCTGATGAACCTAATTTCCCTTATTTTGTTATATATATGTTTGTGTGAATTTGTTTTATTGTGTAAGACTGCTTAATGCTTTTTCTATTGAACAAATGGAATTTGATTTACGGTTAAGGTTTAGGTCGGACAAACCACCTTATCGCTTTTTGCACAATCATATTACGATAGATATTACCTAGGAATAGGGATACACCATAGTAACCGTAATATTCTTGTTAAAATATATTGCTTGATATCATCTTGAACCGCTAAGGAATCATGTTATACGGTGAATATCAAAGGTTATTCAGCTAAGGAATTAGGGAAAATTATCCTAGAAATTCAGTAATAGTTCACTCTAAACCACGTTTAATAAATAAGGACTAAAGGTTGTTGCAAGGCAATTCATACACCTTGCCCTGACATGATTTCTCATATTTGTTAAAAGACATTTTTATTCTTTTGCCTTATTTTCTCGTTGTTAATTATTATTTCCTAAATAAACTACAAACCCCAATGATATTTTGTTCAATTGAATCATTATAAGAGCTTGTATTTCTTATGCATTCCTCGAGATCGATACTGGGAATAAACCCCTATTATTACTACATCGGTGAAAATAGTACACTTGCTATTTTTTCGATAAACGATGCTCAGCGCCAAAATATGATTGTATTCATTATGGATAACCTCATGGATTTGGTGAACCAAAATGGCGAGGTTCATAATTTTGCAGCGCAGGTAGCACACATAGCCCGCGGGGGACCTATTTATACATTATTATTATTATTTTATGTATTATATGTATATTATGTGCAATATTACTCAATACTCATAAGAGGTTAGACGATGAGGTTTTTATTTAGAAGGATGACTTAGCGAAGACCTCTAATATCTACTTCGAGAGGACCAAGGAGAAGATATACATAGACATGCATGGTCCCCCTCGCTTTATTATTTTGCCCCATTTTTGAAACTGCCCCTCGAAATTAGGCTCAGGGACATTTATGTAACTTTGAACATCTCCTCTAAAGGCTTTCATGAATTATGATTTTTTTTTATTAAGATTTAGCCATTATCATGTTTTTTCTGTTTGGTCCTGCACGCTCAACCAGTGGCTCCATAGGTTCCGTTTGAGGCTAGTATTTGTCTTGATGTGAGGACTTTCCCAAATGGATTTAGAAGGTTTACTAGAATTAAGAGGAACAAGGATTCCTAGGTAAGGATCCAACATATTTAATAGCCTTACGTGGTAGCAAAGATTTCCACATAAGGATCGAGAATGTTTAATAGCCTTAGGAGGCTACAATGACTCCCATGTAAGGATTTGATATGTTTAATAGACTTAAGAGACGGCATGGAATTCCACCTAAGGAACCACCTTATTTAATAGTCTAAAGAGGCGGAAAGGACTCCCACGTGAGGATCCATAATGTTTAATAGTGTGACAAGGTGTAAAGGAATCGATGTAAGGATCCAACATATTTAATAGCCTTAAAAGCGACAAAGATTCCCACATTATAATCCAGCATGTTTAATAGGCTTAAGAGGCGGAAAGGACTCTTGTGTAAGGATCCATCGTGTTTAATATCCTTAAGAGGCAACAAGGACTCCCATTTAAGGATCCATCATGTATAATAGTCTTAAGAGGAGGCGAGGACTTCTACATAAGGATCTAACATGTTTAATAGGCTTAAGATGCTACAAGGACTCCCACATAAAGGATCCAACATGTGTAATATCCCTAAGAGGAGGCAAGGACTCCCACATAAGGATCTAACATGTTTAGAAGCCTTAAGATGTGGCAAGGACACCTACATAAGGATCCAGTATTTTTAATAGTCCTAAGAGGCGGTCTTGATCTTGCTCCTTTGCCTTTTGAGATCATGCAGGGAAATTAGTAACAATCCAACATCCATACAAATAAAGATGTCTCATTAAAAACTGAGTGTTCTTACATCAGTTTCAAGAAAAAGTGCCCCCTCGAAAAACATCAATATCATTAAGAACATGGTCGAGATTATAACTTGCCTAAACAAATAAGCATCAAAGAAACTAAACTAAACATCAAATAATCATTAAACCAAATTGAATGTATAGCTCGTCAAGGCGATCATCTCTCTTTTTCCACAAACTTGTCTATCTATTCCTTAGGATTGGCGAGGGTTTCCCTAGCGGGAGCTTTCTCTAGTTGTTTTATCCCTAACTACATATTCACGTGCTTACGCCTATTGTACTTCCCCTCTTTAACTTTAAGGTTTCCTTAAATTGTTTTCTGGTGATCTCTTGATTTCCATGGCTAAGGCATACCTCCCATCATGGAGAAGGTACTTCGTACATAAATTTAAGGTGGAACACGATCCTCACATGGTTAAAAGTATGTCGCTCTATGATCATATTATATGAGGAAGGCACATTAATAACTAGAGATAATCTCGCCCTTGTCATAGACTTGTCTATCTCTTCCTTAAGATTGGCGACACACTCCCTAGAGGGAGATTTTTCCTGTTATTTTATCCCTGACTTTGTATTCACGTGCTTACACCTATTGTGCTTACTCCTTTTAACTTTAAGCTTTCCACGAAGCATATTTTTGGCGATCTCTTGATTTCCATGGATAACGCCTACCCGCCCATCTGGGAGAGGTACTTCATGCATATATTTAAGGTGGAAGATGATCCTCACATGGTTAACATCATGCCTTCATATGTTCATATTATATGAGGAAGGTGCATCAATAACTACATACCTTACCTTGATCTCCCTAGTGTTTTCTCCTACTCCAAAGGTAGTCTCCAGTGTTATGTAGCCCTTTACCTTTACTAGCTCACAAGAAAAACCCAACTAGTGATCTCTGGAAGGGCTTTAGGTCATCCATGTTCAGATGAAGCCTCTAAATCTCATACTAGTAAAGTATGCCTATGGAGCTTCACTAGTCAATTGAAACTCCGTTGATCTCTAAATCATCACAATGGAAAATGATAACCATGAGGTGATAGTTTTTAGGGTGAATCCTTGCAGCATATGTGGATCTATAAGCTTTTAAGTCTAAAGTTGACAATCTCTTAGAAGATCCATCAAATATTTTTATGACGATAATGATTATTAAAGTCGGCAGCATCCACTTTTCAACCTTGATGATGGTGATCTAACCAGAGAAACATCACATACCTCGTCATTCAAAGGAGCTCAAGATCAAAGTGCTTATGTGATTAGAAGCAATCTAGGAAAGAACCTTGAAATCATGTGAAAGCTCGCTAGATCATGTCTGCTTGTTTGTCCGAGTGACCCGAGTATTGTAAAATTAAGTGAGTAAATTAGAAGTACTAAGGCAACTCACACACAAACACATCTAAAAATATCTTTTCAACTTTTTTTATCATGAAAATTATTTTCTAAGCCAAGACAAGTGACTAAAAATAGTCCAAACCTTTTCCAAAATATTTTTTAACTGACTAATCGATTGGCAAAACTTTTCAAAGCCAACCAATAATTGGAGCATTAAGCCAGTCAATTAGAGAATAGCTAATTGATTAACTAAAACCTATGACAACATATTAATGATGTGCACCGACTCTAAATCCATTATTTCCTTTTTGGGATTGCTAATCGATTATAAATTAGTTGGCCAATTAATTGGAGGTTTGTGCCACTCTATTGAATCATTAATTTGGCCCGTGGAGTGTTTTTGCTTTTTGGATTTTCCAACTCTCCAATATAAAGAAGTCTCGCCTCTACTTTCATTACACACCACTTTCCAATGTTTTACAATTTATTTGGAATTTATCTCCCTACATTATGTCTCTCTCTCTCTATCTCTCCCTTCTCTCTATTTTGAAAATATTTCTTTCACTTGATATCGCCTTAGTGCTTGTAAGTGAAGCTTTTCTTGTGAGGAAGAATTTTGTAATTGGTTGTGTTGTTCTTTTACTCTTAAAAGTGTGATACTCTTGAGAGGATTGAGTTTGGTTTGTTAAATAAATCAGTAAAAAAATCTCTACTGTGGTTTTAAGGTGTTTTAAATTGGCAGTATTTTGTGATAAAACATTCCTGGTGTATGTATGTAGAATTATGCAGGATCATATGTTTGAACCGGTAAAACTTTTCAATGGATGTCATGCTTGGTGTCTTGACATTGGAATCTGACAGAAGTAGCTGTCATCTTTTAGTTGTAAGGTTTCCTTTTTTATCTCAGGTCTCTTTAGGAAACTATATATTGTGCGATGTTTGTTTTGTGCTAAAATCAATTGAATCACAACGTATGTGATCATCCTGATGAAGTGGAAATTAGGTTTACATGGGTAACCCTAATTTATGTATGAAAGGCCCATGGCCCAAGTCCTTCAGCCAGCTGACTATATATCGACTGCAAATCCTACTTTCAGAGGTAGAGTTTTTGAGCATAAAAGATTATTAAACTCTCCGTGTTTCCACCGTGTGTGTTTCTTGTGATCCAAACAATTATCATGTTGATAATTGTTCTGGAGTAGTTTATCTGTGACTGTGTATTGTGAAGAACTGTAATTCTGTTTTTGTTACTTGTGATCCACGCTATTATCTTTAATGATTGCGTTGGAATTAGTTTGTGTTTTTGTTGTGTCACTTTAAGCTTTTAAGCACGAGTGTATGTCTCTTGATTGAAGCTTTTTAGCAGATCAAGGTGTGTTTTGAAGTGTGTCTTCTATTTGTAATTGTTTATTGTTTATGTGTAATCACTGTTGTGATTGAGGGGGAGTGGAATGGAGATATTCCATATCTAGGTAGAACCTAGGTAGAAGGGTCATTGGGTAGTGATTAAGTGAGAAGTTGTAAACGGGGGAGTTTAGCTTTGAATTGATACTACTGATAGTGGACTTCATCCCTGGCTTGGTAGCCCCCTGAGTAGGTTGTTTGAACCAAACTGGGTAAGCAATTCTGTGTGTTCTTTACTGTTTTATGTTGTTTGTTATTATTGTCTGTGCTGCGTAATTGTGGATGTCATAACATCCAGTTTGACATCGAGCGGGTGTTACTAGAATTTTCAATTGGCATCAGAGGAGGCACCCTTCCTGTTTACATCTGGGTGAGATCTAGGGACAGCAAAATTCTGGTACTATGAACAAGAATAAAGAGGACACTGCACAATATGTCACAGCACTAACGAGTGCTTGTGAAGCTGATGATGATTCCAGTGAAGATGAATTAACCTTTGATGAGCTTGCAACCTCCTACAAAGAGCTATATGCCAAAAGTACTGAAGTATGTAAGCAAGTGGAGAAGCAAAAGAGGCTCATAAAGGAGTTGAAAACTAAAAAGAAAGAACATCTTGCAACCATAGAGTCACTCAATGATGAGATCAACATGCTAAACTCCAAGATGGATCAAATGTCAAAATCTGTCAGAATGTTAAATTCTGGAACTGACTCCCTGGAAGAGATACTGCAAATTGGACAGAGATCAGGAGACATGTCTAGAATAGGATTTGTGGGAAGATCAGAATCCATCTTAGGTTTCAAAAGTCCAAAACCTGGAGTTCACATTCCAGGTCGGATGTCTTGACCAATGTCACAACATCATAAGCACAGAAGGATAAATCATGTTAGGAGGAAATTTAATCAATGGGATGTCATCATTATGGAAGATTTGGTCACATAAAACCTTTTTGTTTTAGATTGTATGGCTATCCCAATCAGTTGCCTCAAAAGAAAACCAAGCAAAGCGCCTCAATCAATAAACAACAATGGGTTCCTAAAGGCATTGCCTTAATGGCTCACACTCCCCTGCGAGTATCATCAAAAGAAGACTGGTATTTTGATAGAGGCTACTCAAAACACATGACAGGTACAAGAAATCTGTTAATAGATGTCAATCCTCATTCCTCTAACTATGTCACGTTTGGTGATGGAGGAAAAGGAGAAATCCAAGGGATTGGAACTCTAGAATATCCTAAAGGTCCAAATCTGAACAATATTCTTCTGGTAAAAGGGCTGATTGTGAATCTAATTAGAATCAGTCAACTGTGTGACCAAGGCTTCAATGTCAGATTCACCAAGAATGAATGCATTGTCACAAATAAAGACCATACGGAAGTCATGAGGGGCTCTAGGTCTAAAGAAAACTGCTACTTATGGGAACCTAGTATTTTAAACTGTTCCTCTAAAGACTCCATGACAAATGAAGAGATCGAGGAAAATCAACAAGAAAGATCAGTTAAAAATGTAGCTGAAAATTTGAGAGAATCAGATAAAGAAACATCTGCCGGCGATCTCACGGCCAGAGAACTTGCTACTATTCTCTCTGAAAACTATCTAAGAATTGAGAGACTATATGCAAGAATGTTAGGGGATAGAAGTACTTACACTCTCCTTCAAGAAGAAAACATAAGCCTTCGGTCAAACATTGATGCTCTCAAAGAGAAGTTGTTGAACAAATCTCACAACAAGGATGGAGAAGTGAGAAATCAGACTTACTTGATGGACCAGATGATGCCTAATCAAAGGATGCAACATAAAAGGCAACATCAAGAAAGGAGCAAATATTTCCCATATAAGAGATGCTATCAATGTGGCAGGACAGATCACTTGAAGCCCACATGTCCTGAAGCTCATGCTCTTACTAGAAGGATGATATATCAACAGAGAAATCGCTTAAAAGCTGAAACATATCTCCTCGAGCTAAGTGATGAAACTGAGTATCCAAGTTTAAATACAAAGATTTCAGGAAGAAAAATAAATAGTGTAAAAAGGAGAAGACCGTATCAATCTTCTAGAACTTGGTATGAAAGAAAAGCTGGAAATGGATACGAAGAAGAGATACTCAAAACCTTCTTTGTAAAAATTGAATGTGAAAAACTAATGATATCTGAATACAATGTCACTCAGAATGTCATGACATTGTACTATGAGAGGGGTTCTAATGTGTCAAAGAAGACCACCCAACTCATCAGAACCAAGCACATGGACACAACATGTCTCTCTCCCAGGAACCTTGCAACTAACAAAGTGTTTATCATGAAGCATGAAACTTCTAAGCTACCAAGTGGAGACATTCTTCCTGAGAATCTAAGCACTCTCCAAATTGAAATCTCGAAGAAAAAATTAGGTATTTACTCCTGTGAAGTGTTATAGCAATTACAGTGTCTAGGGAACTATTTTTTGAACAAAGAAAATAACTCCGATTTAATGATTGGTCAAAATTTAAATTCCCCCCTCCAAGTACTACCCTTTTCTCTATTCCTTCATTCCCTCTTCGCTAGTCTCTTACACTTCTCTCATCCCTCATCCGACAACAAAAACAACCAGACATTAGATCGTCTCCAACATCTTCCTCAATGTCTCAACAATCTATTCCTCAGCCTTCGTAAAAAATGTCCACTTCTGCTGCTCATGAACAAGACGCTTCCAATGCTCCCATTAACCCTAGTGAGATTCTTGAAGTCACTCCTTTATAGATGGTAACCCCTTTCGATCTCGTGACAAAACGACTCAGAACAATGCATGCACGAAGAACCAAAGAGACTGCAAGAAGACCTAGGAATCCCAACTCTGGTCAGATTTCTCAATCGTTTGTTCCTTCCTATAGGGAAGAGCCAACTAAAGAAGGCTCAAGGTCTAATCACATCACTATTGTCAAAATTGTTACCCAAATCCTAAATGAGGACAATGTTTCATCCAAGATCCCTGGTTCTGAGAATCCTGTGCTTCCTAAGTCAAATATCATTGGGGATGTTAGTGACACCGCTGGCACCTATGTCCCAACAAAAGATGAAATGAATGAGAATGTGCATGTGAGTGGCAAGAAAATAAATGATGTTAGTATTGATCACATTGAAATTCCTGGTGGTGCTGAACACAATGAAGAGATCCCCAGCAATGTTTCTACTAACACGTGTATAAATCACACTAAGAAGGGCCAAACAAAAGAAAAAGAACCAGAGAAAACTCAGACTGACAAAGTAATCAACCTTGATGATCTCTCTAATGATGACCTGGTTGCTTCCATCAATCCGAGCATAGCCAGAAGGCTAATGAGGAGGAAAGGAAAGCAAGTTGTAGATGAGGTCTCTCAAAAAAAGAAGACAGTGGCTAAGTCCGTTTCTGTTAGACCAAAGAAGGCTTGGAGCAAAGTGGTGCCTAAGAAGAGAAAGGCCATAAGAAGTTCTGAGAATGAGTGAGATTATGATGTTGCTGCGGATGTCAATGACATTCATCCCAAGAAGAAGGTCTCTACTAGCAAGCTGGTTGCTAGTGTTCCTGAAGTACCTATTGATAACATTTCTTTTCATTATCCCTCCAGTGTACTCAGATGGAAATTTGTTTATCAGAAAAGACTGGCCTTAGAGAGAGAACTTGCTCAGAATGCTCTTGAGTATGATGAGATTATGAATCTTATTCATGAGGCTAGACTAATGAAGACTGTGACTCAACTCTCTAAGTGTTATGAAGTCCTGGTGAAGGAGTTCCTTGTGAATCTTCACGAAGACTGTGGCATTAAGGAAACTGAGGAGTATTTAAAAGTATTTGTTAGAGGAAAATGTATTAACTTCTCGCCCACTGTGATCAACAACTTTCTGGAAAGGTCAAATGAAGCTCAGCTAGAGCTGGAAGTGTCTGATAATCAAATGTGCAAAGAGATTACTGTTGGTCAAGTGAAGACATGGCCTGTCAAAGGGAAGCTGACTGTGAGCAAACTAAGTGTGAAGTATGTTGTACTTCACAGGATTGGAACTGCCAACTGGGTGCCAACTCAACACAAGTCTACAGTTTCTGCTCTCCTAGGTAAATTCATCTTTGCTATTGGTACTAAGTCCAAAGTTGATTATGGAACTTATATTTTTAAGCAAACGTTAAAGCATGCTGGTAGCTATAGTGTCAAAGGTCCCATTGCCTTCCCTTCCCTCATTTGTGGAATCATCTTAAAACAATTTCCCAATATTTTGACTGACAAAGATTCTGTGTGCAAAAGAGCAAGCCCTTTAATCTTTCATCATAAGCTCTTCCAAAGAACTCATGTTCATGATGTTAACACAACTTCGGCTGGACCATCAAATGAGAACACAATTATGAGTAAAACTGCCATGATTGCTATGCTCTGAGAGAACTGTAAGGAGCTGGAGTCCAGAAAATTGGCTCTTGAAAGATTGATCAGCTCTCTTGAAACGAGTGAAAGTTCTAAATCTGCAGATACTGATGTGGAGGAACAGGGTGAAGATGATGGTGGATCAGACAGTGAGATTGAGAAAGAAGCCAATCCTAAAGATTGCACTGATAACAGTGTAGAATTCAGTAGCTTTGAGTCTGAAGACTAAAGCAAGTGTGTATGGTGATCCTCCCTAGCGTTTTTATTCTGAGGATACTTTGGTAACATTTTTGGTAAAAAGGGGGAGTAATGATATGGTTGGATATGGTTGGTGCTGTAATGATGGTACTGTGTTTTGTGTTTTGTTTTGGACATCTAATTTGTGTATTCGGGATAAATCTTTAGGTAACTGGTATGTGCCGGTAAGCTGCTTTTAATTATACAATCTTCTATATTTGTGTGTTTGTTCTCTGCTGCAAAGAATCTCTGATATCGTGGTAACAAAATGTTCTAACCAAAAATTTGCCAAAGGGGGAGATTGAAGGTGTTTTAAATTGGATGTATTTTGTGATAAAACATTCCTGGTGTGTGTATGTGGAATTATGCAAGATCGTATGTTTGAACCGGTAAAACTTTTCAATGGATGTCATGCTTGGTGTCTTGACATTATAATCTGACAGAAGTAGTTGTCATCTTTTAGTTGTAAGGTTTCCTTTTTTATCTCAGGTCTCTTTAGGAAACTATATATTGTGCGATGTTTGTTTTGTGCTAAAATCAATTGAATCACAACGTATGTGATCATCCTGATGATGTGGAAATTAGGTTTACATGGGTAACCCTAATTTATGTATGAAAGGCCCATGGCCCAAGTCCTTCAGCCAGCTGACTATATATCGACTGCAAATCCTACTTTCAGAGGTAGAGTTTTTGAGCATAAAAGATTATTAAACTCTCCGTGTTTCCACCGTGTGTGTTTCATGTGATCCAAACAATTATCATGTTGATAATTGTTGTTGAGTAGTTTATCCGTGACTGTGTATTGTGAAGAACTGTTGTTCTGTGTTTGTTACTTGTGATCCACGCTTTTATCTTTGATGATTGCGTTGGAATTAGTTTGTGTTTTTGTTGTGTCACTCTAAGCTTTTAAGCACGAGTGTGTGTCTCTTGATTGAAGCTTTTAAGCAGATCAAGGTGTGTTTTGAAGTGTGTCTTCTATCTGTAATTGTTTATTGTTTATGTGTAATCACTGCTGTGATTAAGGGGGAATGGAATGGAGATATTCCATATCTAGGTAGAACCTATAGGTAGAAGGGTCATTGGGTAGTGATTAAGTGAGAAGTTGTAAACGGGGGAGTTTAGCTTTGAATTGATACTACTGATAGTGGACTTCATCCCTGGCTTGGTAGCCCCCAGAGTAGGTTGTTTGAACCGAACTGGGTAAACAATTATGTGTGTTCTTTACTGTTTTATGTTGTTTGTTATTATTGTCTATGCTGCGTAATTGTGGATGTCATAACATCCAGTTTGACATCGAGCGTGTGTTACTAGAATTTTTATGGTTTATTCAGCTTTGTCGAAAAAAAAATTGTTCTTGGTTTATGAGATCAACCTAAAAATCTCTAAGAAGGTTCGTTAGCTTAGTTTGTGGTAAAAGCTATTTGTGGTTGTAGATAAGCCTGTAAAAATCCCAAGTTCAGTGTGTATAAAGGTTCATGGCCATAACCTTAAAAAGCTCAAAGTTTATAGGAAAACTCTCAATAAGACCTCATGAAGACAGAACTAGGCCAACATTCGGTCAAAGTTGTATAATCTCTAACTCTAATCCTATATTTTTAATTTTTGTCATTTAAGTTTATTATCTACTTCCCCTACAATTGACTCATTCTAAACTACTAACACAATCTTAATCAAGAAATGTATAAAAGTAATCACAAATTTTAAATACCCCTCCCACTAGTGCTTTAAGTCACTTATCCAGCAAGTGGCATCAGAGCCTAATTCTTGCAAGGAATAATCATATCAGGAGAAAAAATGACTTCAACATATTCACAAAATAAATCTACATTCTTTAATGTAGATGGATGTAGTTTGTGGAAAGAGAAATGAATTTTTTCCAGAGAAGGGATGGATCATAGTATTTGGAAGGCTATAAATAAAGGTCAATTTGTTACCACACACAATGTTAATGGTGTTGTAGAAAACTAACCTAAAAAGGATTGGACCAATTTGTTACCATAACTTGAAGGCAAAAGTTGTCATCTCTCTTGATCTTGATGCGTTTTTGCGAGTTTCTCACTGCGAGACTAGAAAAGAAATGTGGGACATCCTCTTAAATATCCATGAAGGAACTATTTAGGTAAAGAGGGAAAGGTCGGGCACATTAAGCCATGAGCATGAACTCTTCTGAATGAAACTTGAAGATAGAATTAATCAAATGTAAACACGATTTACCCATATCTTGAGTCATATGAGAACTCTGGGAAAAAAATTTAAATGAGGAACTAGTCGTAAAACCTATTAAAGTTCTAAACCGTAATTGACAACCTAAAGTCACTATGATTTTAAATCTAAGGATTTAGCGACTATGGATACACACACTATTTTTGGAAGATTGCAGGAACACGAGATGAAACTAAAAAGACTCGCCGATAAAGAAGAATATGACCCAAAAAAAGAAGAAAAGTATTAGACTAAAAGTCACAGGTAATAAAGATATGGAACCAAGAGATAAATAGTTTCAAAGTAAAAGTAATGAATTCATATAATTCATGTTTCATAAATTAAAAAAAAAATCCTAAAGAATGAAAAAGAAACCTCAAGGCTCCATAAGCAAAGTGAAGAAAGTTCCTCGTCCATTCCTACATGTCATCAATACGGATAAATGGAACATAAGATCAAACTGACCTCAAAACCTGAGAAAAAACCAAAATAAAAAGTTCAAGAAATCCTAAAAGAGAGCATACATGTCGGGGGATAACGATGACATGAAATCTTCAGATAAAGAAGTAGCAAACATTTGTTTCACGAAAAAATCATCAAGACAATGGGGTAACCTATCATTTTTAATATCAACATTTATTTTGACTTTGTAAGAAGCTAACAAATGAAATGAGTAAATTAGAACAAATTATATCTACCTCCAAAGACACTATCTCTTCCCTTTAATTGAAAAATAAAAACTTGTTTGAAGAAATAGAATGTCTTAGAGATAGACAATATGATCTAGTTCAAAAGTCTTCCTAATTTCATAAAGCCTCAAACGAATTGATTAAGTGTGATCAATGTGATATTTTGAAAAATAAAATTGATGATCTTTAAAATACACTTGATAAATTCACTAAAGGGACAAACAACCTGAATCTTTTATTAGGAAACCAAATGGCGTCTTACAATAAGGCTGGTTTTGGTTATGAATCTAAGAGCAATAGTAAAAGCTTTAACAATGTTTATAATTCCCAACAAACATATAAATGCAAAACCCTAAATGTAATTACTATAATAAAGATTACCATATTGACATGTTCATTTTTATCAAAACAAGTCAGGAGAGCAAAGAACGACATTCTCCTTCATACTTTTATAAAGAGCATTGTGAATGTAAAAATAGAAATATTTTTTCTCATAATATGTATTTCACTAACATCAAAGGATCCAAAAAGATATGGGTACCAAAGTTAAAAAAGTCGAGTTATATTGCAGATGACGATACTGATAGTTTTTCTTTAAGTGACACAATAGAGGAAATATATGTTGTATTATTCCACCCCTACGAGGGAAGAAATCTCTTTGCATAATAACAAGGAAAAATTATTGAATCTTTGAGTTTTGATAAGCTCCATAATCTTACACTTTAGTTGTTGTATTAAAGCTTTATTGCACAAGTTACTTAGTATTAAGTTAGTTGTTTAACAAATATAATAGAGTATGTTCAATTCTTTTATGGAAGAACTTATATGCAAGATATTTAAAAACCTTAATGTAAAATATTTTATACTTCTTTTCGAAAAGACCATGACTATAGAAGAAACTTTTGGTGAACTAATTCCTAGTAGGTAGAAGTAGAGGTTGTTAATTTTGTAGGCATACCTGAAAAGAACATCCTTGGAATTTGATGACCAAAATAAAGAAAAATCCATAATCTTACGCTTTAGTTGTTGTATTAAAGCTTTATTGCACAAGTTACTTAGTATTAAGTTAGTTGTTTAACAAATATAATAGAGTATGTTCAATTCTTTTATAGAAGAACTTATATGCATGATCTTTAAAAACCTTAATGTAAAATATTTTATACTTCCTTTCAAAAAGACCATGACTATAGAAGAAACCTTTGGTGAACTAATTCCTAGTAGGTAGAAGTAGATGTTGTTAATTGTGTAGGCATACCCGAAAAGAACATCCTTGGAATTTGACGACTAAAATAAAGAAAAATATCAAAGACAAGAGGATGTCCGAAGTCCAAATGGAGAGACTCAAGTTGAAGAAGATGACTTAGATAATCAATGTCTAGGGGTGTGTTGGATTTGCAAAAAAATGAGGTATTGGAAAGAACAACATTTTTATATCATTTTTTATGTCTAAATCAGTCATGGGACATGAAAAAACATATATTGAGTTGACTAATTCTTGTCTCTCACTAAACCATGGGACAACTTTCTTCCCAAGCACAAATTATAAAAAAATAATAATCAAAATGTCATTTATCTCTCTCTCTCTCTCTCTCTCTCTCACACATACATATTATTTAATATTTTGATTATAAATATGATATTAATATTTTATATATCAATAAATAATATTATAGTTAAAGTTAAAGTATTTTTGTTTGGTGCATCGACTTATCATACCTAGTAAAGTAATACAAATCTCCCTCTTCGTGCTTTTTCTCCTCCTTCTCATTATTTATTATTTTGATTTATAAATATCAATACTTTATGTATCAATAAAAATTATTAGAGTTAAATTTATATTATTTTGTCTATTACATAAACATATAAAGAAAATAGAGAAAAAATTATCATTCCATCGACCATCAAATACAGTATAATACAAAAAGTTATCTTGTATTGTTTACTATTGTTTTGTCTAGTTCTTCATATTTTGTAAATCAAACGCATCCTTAGAACGAATGGCCATAAAGAATAATCTCATTCAGGATGTTAATGAAGATATTTATAAGAAAATTAGATTTCAACACTCCTTTAGGAAGGTATGTAACCTTATGACTTTTTCTTTACAAATTGAGCCTTAGAAAATTAATGAAGCCATCATCAAATAACATTGGTCTAATGGGATGCGAAAAAGGTTAAATTAAATTGAGAGAAACAACTTTTGGGAACTTGTTCCTAAAGCTTCGATTAATCTAGTGATTAAAACCAAAGTGTGACTTTCGCAACAAGCTTGATGCTTGTGAAATGTTTGTTACAAAAGTTTTCAATCAACATCAAATTATAGATCTCAATCAAACCTATGCCCTTGTAGCTAGATTAGAAACCATAAGAATGTTATTGGCTTTCTCTTGTATCATGAATCTCAAATCTTCCAAGCACATGTAAATATTGCATTCTTGAACTCTTACTTCCATAAGGAAGTGCATGTTGATCATTCTTATGATTTTGTAAAACTCTTATTACTCATGTTTTAAAAATGAAAATGGATCTCTATGATTTGATAGTCTGGACAATTTCCTTGAAAACATGTTTCCAACAAGAAAGGATGATACAAATCTTTTTCAAATCTAACATATGTCTTCTTATGCATGCTTTTGTCGATTCGTTGCTTCTAACGAATCCTTGTGCAAGGAAGCTTCTGATATGATGCAGATTAAAATCGAAAGACGGGAGATCATTTTTTACTACCTTAGGTGTTGACCGTGATAGTATCATTTAGTGACTGCAATCATGGAACATATTAGAAGGATAAAATGATTCATTTATCAGCGCCATAGTTGGACAACTCTCATATCAAACGATTCGTAAAGAAGTAAAATCGACAATGGTTAAATTGAGATTTTAAGTTACACTTAATAGAGATTGTAAAATAAGAAAACTCTCATTGATTCTCTAGTAAGTGATTTATTAATAACCTAGTCAATCAAATTTATTTTATACTAACTCGTGGTTGAGTCTTTAAGTGCATTTGGAGCAAAGGGGTGCCAAATGCAATGCACCTAAAACCCAAAATTAGTCTAAGGCCCAATGAGAATGAAAAGAGATTTTCCAAAACACTCCTAATTGAAAATAGTTATCCCTTGGATAAATACGATCAAGAAAGGAGTAGAAAACATAATTCCCTTTCAATTTAGAAAGCTTCAAAGATTTTTGAGTTTTCTTCATGAAAGAATCAAGGGAAATAAGACCTCGAAAGCTTACCTACCAGTTGATTTTAAAAGTGGATTCTACCTTCCTTGGATAGAAATAAAATCTTTGGCCTATTTTTTACTCCTTACTCTGGACTGCTCCTATCCAAATTTATAAGGTAACTTTTTTCTTTTATATGGGATCTATGTAATTTTATTTTATTATTACCTTTTTGATTATGACAAAAGGGGGGAGGAAGTATACTCTCAGGGGGAGTAAAGTATACTCCTTATTTAATTGAGGGGGAGTTTAATCACTCTAAGTATGCTTGTTTATTTCTTTTACCATTTTCCCTGAAAGAAGTGTTGTCATCATCAAAAAAGGGGAGAATATGGATCTATGTGCTTGCAGGTATTAAGTTGGCAATTGTCATACCCCAAATTTGTCCTACCCTTTAATTTCTAACTGGCTTAGACTTTTACATCTCATCTGCATATATCCATCAGGTCATTTAATACTTCATGCATCACTAACCAATAATTTGAGACATGGGATCAGAGGTCTTCTAGTGAATTGGGGTTGTATTGGTTTGAGGCTTCTACTTCAGATAAACTTGTTTCAACTGGTTCTTCTGTGTGCACTGAATTATGGATTAAGGGTTTTCATCATCAAGACTACAAGGCATATTCAAGAGAAAAGATTAGAAACATGAAGGGACTTATGAATCATTTCAAGCTAGAAGATACTTGACAGAATTGTTACTTTTTATCAAAGTCAATCATGGGAGGTTGACTTCTCAACCATGGCTTATCTTTAAAACTTGAGGTTTTCTATCCATTCAAGGTTTTAGAAAATAAAATAAAAAGGTTGATCATGAGAGTTTGAATTTTGGGAAGGAGGGGAAATACATGTCCAATCCCATTACAAAAGGCCATACACTTACATCATTCAAAAGTTCCTAAATCACATTGTACATATTATTCCATCTCAAATTCCATCACAAGTGATCACAAGTTATTCTCGATTTCACAAAAAAATATAGAACAATTACAATGTCATTGCAAATCCACTATACATATTCAATTGTCCATATTCCACAAATATCCAACATCCATCACAAAAGAGGAAAATTAAACCATCACATTATCATCCAAAAATCCATCACTCCATTACAAAATCTCACAAACACCATTCAAATCCAAGATATCTATTACAAAAAACCATCATCCATTACACTTCGTTACAAATCCATTTATAAAAATACACAAAAATCAGTTACAAAGAACAAAAGAAAATCTATCCTAATGGTCAATTGTTCTTCAATCCCCATGTTAATCTTCAATCTCTCTTCATCTTTGAGATTTTGCTCCCATTTGTCCCATGCTGCCATTAACAAAACCTGCACCATCATAAATCCAACCATGTTCAGATCACTTCACTACTAAACAAAACCAGCCCCATACATTCAAACACATCCTGCACAATACAGAAAAAAATTAAGTTCAAACCACAAGCCACATTCAATAAGCAAGGTCGGTATGCATATGTTCACATCAATCAGCATGCTAACATATAACAGCATATTCTACAATACAAAAATCCCTCAATTAATCCCTGCATACAAGCACTCAGTAACCTTACATAAACCTTTCAAACCAGAATAAATAAACAAGCTTCAAAACCAAGCTGATTCAACCATGAAAAGCCATATCGAACAGCCATCACTACTTGCATTCTACCATTCAAACCACTACCCTGCAGCAGAACTGTTAACCCAAACTCCCTAACTTTCAAACATAGTCCCTAACAGAATTTTCAAATAACAGTTAACTAACTGATTCTCCTATCAATCAATCCCCTGTTTTTAATTCAATTTCAGCTTAACTGTTTTGTAGCCGAACACTTTCTAACTGTTTTTCTAAACTCTACTAACCTTTCATAACCATCTTCACTGACTACCTAAATGCCCTATAACCGCTCTAACAGAATCAGTTATCCATATAACTGACTTCACAAAAACCTAATTGAACCTATAACAACCTCTAACTAATTCAGTTTCCTCCATTCCTAGTCAGCATCTCCTAACCTCAATCCTCACCTACCTAACTGAAACCGAACCTCACTCCAAGCCTCACACTCAACCGAACCTAGCTCATCACCTTCTCTATATAACCACCCTTCCCTCCACAATTCAAATCACGCTCATTCATCACACTCACCAATCATCTTCATCTTCTCTATGCTCACTCTCTGCAACCACATCTTCTCCATCCTCACCAAAGCACAACCACCAATCTTCATCAGAGTTCCATCTTTGAACTCTGAATGAAGGTGTGCTAAGCCTAATCTCCATCATCTCCCTCGGCACTCTCTCTACGCACACAACAATCACTCAACAGCGACATCACACAGAAAAATGAAAATAGAAGAAGAAGAAAACGATTGAATTGAAGAAATAGAAGAAGAAGAATCGAAGAGAGATAAAGCATTAAGATCAGAAGCTCACCTGAAGATTTTCTCCGTTCCGTGCGTTCATTTCGCACGCGTACGAGCTCTGGCTTTCGTCAACGAATCGTCTTCAACGCACGCTTCAGGTAAGTCCTCAAAATTCTCCTTCTTGCTTGTTCTCATCGCATATCAGTGGAATTAGGTTTGCTTCGAGCCTCGAATGAGAGTGGAGTAGAATTAAGACTGAGTTGGAGAGGACATGATTGCGTTGGTGTGGTGACCGGAGATTTTGGACGGTGACGATGAGAGGAGTCGCGCCGTATGAGATCACCGCACCGTCGCCACTGTGAGAGAGAAAGTTGAGCGTAGAAGTTCAATAGTCACAAGACTCAAGGCTAATTTTACTGAACCCTAATTTCCTCTTTCTTCTCTTGTTAATTAACCTTAGTTTTAATTGAGTATTAAATGCGATTAACTGTAGTTAATGTTAATTAATCTAGTTAATTGAACAAGAAAAAGCATTAAAATCTGAGTCTAATCTGAAAATAAAATGCCAAATGGACTGAAGCAAATAACCATGGGCCAGGTACGAATTTCTGATACACCCCCTGAAGGCCCATCACACCGGTTTTTTTTGCAAGCAAATCTGAACAAAAAACAAACTCTACTGGGCCAGTCCCTTTGGGCCCAGAGCCAATTGCTCTTCACACCATCAATTTCAGTGTTCACCCCCCTGTTTCCTTTTATTTTTCATTAACAATTTAGATGTTAATTAGTTTTTTTTGATTATTTCTTTTAGATGATAAAAAATACTAATTTTTCTACTATCATTTTTTTTTAGACTTTAATCCATTATTTTTGACATATAAAAATAATAATCACAAATATATTAGTTTTAGGCTATTTGTTTTTTAGTCTTCTACTTGATTCATTTTCTTTCATAAAAAGTCATATAAAAATAATAGTGCTTTTAATTCACTTTTGTGCTATATTTTGACTTGTTCTTTTTCATGCTATTTTCAATATTCTAGTTAGTGCTTTATTTTTCATGTTTCTTTTAAATCCTAACCTTAGGTAGAAACCATGATAATATTAGGTAGAAATTCCCTTCATATTAGGCTAGTTTACTTAGGCTAGTTTCTTTTTCTTTTACAACCATAAAACATCTAAAAATATTCAAATAAACTCCCATTAAAAAACACCAAGAAAACACTTAAAACACTAATAATCAAAGTGAAAATTCTTAAAAAGGGAATGGAACCTTGAAACATCCCTTGCTTAAGGGAATGTTCGAGTGCTTGGATCTCCCTTGCTTAAGGGTCCCATTCAGGCGTAAGTTCCCAAATTCTAAAAAACACAAACCATAGAGTAACTCGAGTTTCCCTTGCTTTAGGGATTTCCTCGAAACACTCAAACTCTCTCTCTTCTCTCTTTTCTTAAGGGCATCGTTATCTCCGCTCCATTGCATCCTAGGCTGTCCCCTTATGCAAGAGCGCGAGCGTTAACTCCGCCCAACTAAAAAACACAAAAACAAACAGAAAATCTGGAGCCGAACTACGGCGCTTTGATTCCTGAAAAGGATACGTAGGCATCAAGTCGCGGGGCTTGAACGAGCACATTTGTAAATATTCCTTCTTTTCCCCGTATTTCTTTTGCATTCATTCACATATAGATAGACATAGTACACACCCTTTAGATAGAAACAAACATAGGTGGATACCATCGAGTACGATGGGCGTGAGGGGTGCTAATACCTTCCCCTTGCGTAACCGACTCCCGTACCTTGATTCTCTGGTCGCAAGACCCTGTTCCTTCCTTTGTTAGGTTTTCTGATATTCCTTTCCCTTATGGGATAAATATATTGGTGGCGACTCTGTTCATTTTTCGCGAGCGTGCGACAGCAATCTCTTAGAAGATCCTTCTAAAGTTATGATGAGGACAACAATTATTAAAAATGGTGGCAACAACTTTTCAATCTTGATAATGGCGATATAACCAGAGAAATATAGTAAAGAATCTTTCAATCTAGCAAAGAATCTAGCAAAGAGAAACATCACATACCTCATCCAAAACCCTAAGACTGTTGCAACAATAATTCTCCTTATTTTCTTCGTGTGTTGCCTTAGGTTTATTCGTCTCCTTTTATACAAACATTGGGGTTGGATATTTAATCTGGCTATAACCTTTTGCAAATCAAATCTTGAACTGCAATGTACAAGGTTTCAACATCCAATCAAGCAAATCAAATATTCTATTATCTCTTCAGCTTTGAAACAAATCTTCAGAGAATCCAATCTTCAATGTGCAACTTGATTCACAAATAACAAAACAAATTTTCTAGAACAATAGTAACTGATTTTCCAGAAATAGAAACAACACAAGCTTCAATGTCGTAAAAACATGTTTGCGACATCTTGTCCAACATCTTGTTGAACATATTATTTTACCAAAATGCAGCCAATAAATCAAAATCTAACAGGGTGAAGTACTCCTTGTACTTATTTTCTATATATACTAAGCTATCCAAACCCAATTACTTAGTAGATAATTAACCTTATACAAACTCGTTACTATAATATTGTTTTTTATTTAATTTGGTATGATATTATTTAATTTATCATCTCAATTATTTTGATTATTTGACAACTTTTATAATTGTTACTCTCCTTTTTCATAAATGTTTCATTGATATATTTTTAAATAAAATTAAAAATTAATTCTTCTATATATAAAGCGGGTATCTTACGTGCAATTTCAATGACAAACTCATTGAGCCGAAGAAAATTACAAGAGACAACACAATTCTCCTTCAAAAGATTTAATATGGATGCATTCTTAGGATTTATGTTCAAAATCTAAAGAACAAAGAGAATTTTACCATTTCATTCGAATGTTGTTTGATTAACAGTTTAAAATACTATACAATATATTTTTTTTATTTTACCTTTATATACTTTTGATTTCATTTCCTTTAACTATTTCACTCAACACATATAATAAATAAGTTAAATATCATTATTCGTCTCATATTTTTATTTGGGATTCAATTTGATCCCTAATTTTAAAAAAACATTTTTAATTCATTGATTTTCGAAACTGAATCGCGTTAGTCATTTTTGTCTAGAATATCAATAACGATATTACAACATTCAACTTTTGTGATTGATTTAGTAATAGAAAAATCGATAACTAAAATAGATTTCTTGAATGCTGATATATTCTTCGTATTCATCAAAAACTCAAATTCAGAAATTGTATTCGAAACACATAACGAAATAGTTTTCTTATCTAATTCTAGATTTTGTTTCATAGAAATAGACAAAGCCAGGATTTATTTATTATCTTTTGATGAGAATAAATAGGGGAGAATTTCTTTGTACACCCATATAATGTAAAAAAACGTTAATGAAAACTCTAAAATACGCTTCGAATATACATATTTGAACTCACCCCAAAAAAATTGGAATATTAGTTAATTCAGAGATGGATATCTGAACTCTCCCCAAAGAAAATTTGGGATATGGGCTAATTCGAACATGCATATACAAATTAATTCCTATCCTGAATTTCTTTTGTTTTATTTTAAAAAAATATTTATTAATAATATAGTTATAATATAATTAAAATATGTTATTATTACTAGAGAATAACTTAAATACAAATTTATTATTAATAAGGAATAAATAAATTTTAATTTTATAATAATTTATCTGTCACAAATTGTTTTAAATCATAAAAATAATTATTTTTTAAATAATTACAATATTATGCATTATAATTAATGAAATTATCATGTTAAAAATATACTCCTATTAACATTATAATTTTAATTTATATATTTTTTTCTTTAATTATCTTTATATAAAAATAATGTGTTGATTTAAATATTTAATAGGTTGATATTATTATATATTGATTATAATTATATATATATATATATATATATATATATATATATATATATATATATATATATATATATTTTATTATATATTTTGATTAATACAATTAATTATATTATTAATACAATTGATTCACCTTGATTTTAATTTTTTAATAAATATTGGGTTATTTCATAAATGTAGCTTCTATAATACACAACATCAAAAATTGAGTTATTTCAGAAATTCATTTTCGAAAACACCAAAAATAATAAATTTAGTTTGTTTGGAAATACATCTCCGAATTTTATGGACAAAATTTCGTCAAAGAATTCTTAAGAAGATATATGGATCTATAAAGAAATTCCGTAAACAGTGCCATAACTGTAGAGTTCAAACACGAGATATATGTTGTAAGAAATGAATGAACCTTCAATGGAGATTCGAAAGTTGCCTTTTCATGTCTGCCTGCCTAGTATTGTTTCCATTAACATGTTGCATGAGTTGTTGTCTAATTTCAATGGAAAGGTTGGCTTTTTAATGGACTAGATTAATTCTTTTAAATAAATATCATTATTTTGCCAAGAATCCTTTCATGTCCCTACTTATATTTTAGTTATTCATTGATGAAGATTTAATGATAGATACAGATTTTAAAACATATTTAAAATTTGTCTCTTTGTATTGTGATTTGTGAACATATTTGTGAGTTTTTCATTCCGCATCGTCCAAGCCCCAAGGAGCAAAATTGCATATCTTCCATTATTGTTCTTCATGAAAGGAACAGGTAACAAAGAAAATAGAAGCCACCAGATCCTAATAAAATAGATTTGAGAAATTACAATTCAATGGAACACAAAGAGTCCCATCCATTTCATGAAAATAACAGTTCCGTCTATTTCATGAAAATAACCACTCCTTGGATAGTCTTCCATTTTGTGATATAATTATTATGTCTGCAGATTCCAACCTCTCCTAATGTAGATTTGTCAATGACAATGGAGTAGGTGTGGGTATGTATCGAGAATATTCCTTGTCACTCCCAAATTATACTTCGCATTTCTCATTTTTTTATTAATTCAGAAATATCCTTGATGAAGGGAGACAATTTTCCCAAACAAAATTTTTGGTAGAGCAAACAAAATTTCTGGTAGTTGAAATTTCCTGTAGTACATTTGAAATTTTCAGTATTAATAAATGTTTTTCGGAAATTTCAAATTTACCACTTAATACCAAAAATTTAGTGGTATATCGAAATTTCCAGTAGTGTGTTAATTTGGAATTTTACAACGATCAGGATTTTGCCGACATGTTTGGAGGGTTCTGATTGCACCGACAAATTTGTGTGGTCTAGAATGAATCGTCATTTGTATAAATAGGAGCATTAGTTATAGAAAAATACATCTCCAAAAATGTTTCTTCCTCAATTTCAGATTAAAGCGAAAGTGTATTTCAACTAAAACAACCCTCTGGTTGAATTCAAGCTTCTAGATGGCACCACATCTATCGCTAATTTGACAGACAAGTTGAATGAATTATTGCCTGATACTGATAACAGAAGGGTGAGGAAGATCGAGTTTCGTGAAGAATGGATTTATAGTAATGGAATGGTGAAATACAACTTGATTGCTTTGAAGACCGGCGAAGATGTCAAGGCGATGTGGAAATCATTTTTCCGTAGGAAAACTAAAGGTCCGATTGAGTTGGATGCACTTATATAGGATCTGTCGACAACATAATGAAGATGTTGAAACGTCCAAAATCATCTAGTAGTACCTAAATTTTCTTGTTTAGTGTTTTTTTATTTATGTTTGTTGTATAAACAAGTACGGTGATAACAAATTTGGGTCACAAAATATACATATACATAAAATATATAATACACCTACATATGCCCCCCACAGGCTATGTCGACTATTCTAGATAAACTAGTAAAAACCTCACCATCCGGGTTTACCAAACCCATGAGGTTATTTGCAAGAACGACAATAAACTTGAGTATTGGTCCCCTGCGGGAGATGGAGGTGGTGGCTGAAGTAACTAGAAATGTCACGAGAAGGGGGGTTGAATTGTGACCCTTTTAAAATCTAGCTTTACCTTAATAAAAAAACACAACCTCTCAAGGAATCATTGGAGAATAATGGTTAGAGTAAATCTCATATAATATTTAGTGTGGTGTGTGTAAAAATGTGATTAACAATATATAATAAATAAATAGAGTAGAGTTTAAGAGAGATCACACAAGAGATTTATCTTGGTTCACCAATGTGGTTAGTCCAGTCCCCACACCTTGTGAGATTATCCTTTATTTAATCTTCTTACAATAACTTTTTCTTCTATGTGTTCTTAGCCTCACCGGGCTTACACTTCTGAATGGTATAGCTTACAAACAGCTTACACAATAATTGATTTTGTATATCTTTGTTGTGATACACTTTGTGATCTCAGGATGTTTACAATAAGTTTCTAGATACTCTCTATATGGCACTGAGTATATGAACTGAGATTTAGAATGATAACTCTAAAATTTATGTGTTCACTATTTGGTAGTGAGTATTGAAAGTAATTTGTAGAGTGAATGATAATGTTGGCTTTATGATTTTGACTTTCTTTGTGTGCTTCAACAAATCGGTAGTGAGAGCATAGAATGTGTCTTCTATTTATAGAGCCAAAGCTTGAGTGCAACTACCAGAATAACCCTTGAAATATTTGTATGAGAAGTACCGAGAATTACTTGAGTAATGCTAGGAGCTTTGTCTTATTCTGGAAGGACTTAGTCTTATGCTGGCAAGACTTGGTCTTTACTCTGAGTAATGCTGGCATCTGGTAATTCTGACCTTTGACTCATTCTTCAAGGACTAATTCTGAGAAAGTAATTCTGGGAGAGTAACTCTGGGAAGGAAACTCTGGGACGGTAACTCTGGGAGAGTAACTTTGGGAAGGTAACTCTGAGACAGTAACTCTGGGAGAAAAACTCTGGGACGGTAACTCTGGGGACAGAAACTCTGGGACAGTAACTCTGGGACAGTAACTCTGGACAGATGCTGATAATTACTCTTAACTTGTTCTGAGATTTATTCTTTGTAATGGTGAGAGTAACTCTAGACTTTTCATAATGTTATTCTTTTAAGGATCATAGTATAATATCTTGAGTGAGAATGAATGAACCTGCCTTATTTATTTCCACTAAAGAGCGCACGTCAAATAACAAATAAGATCATAATCTTAATTATATTTAGACAAGAGTTTGTTATCTTCAAAACATCAAAAAGGATTTTTCCTCAACAATCTCCCCCTTTTTGATGATGACAAACTTCTTGTAATTAAGATTTTGATTTTTCAAATTGGAGAAATTTTGTGCTCCCCGTCAATTTATGCATCAATAAATAGATTGTGCTCCCCCTCTATTTAGGCATAAAACATTGATGATTTTTATATATTTTGATTTTAAATTATTTCTCCCATAGTCATTCTCCCCCTTTTGTCATCATGCAAAAAGTATGGGGAAATGCATGAAAAAAGAAACGGGCAAGATATGCAATATCATGGAGAAAGAGAGGAATCATCGAAAAATCTGAGCTAAATGCATATAAGTTAGACATAGAAATAACATGTACCTTTTGTTTAGTGATGTTTCTTACTCTTAGAATCAATGGTGAAAACATCTTCAATTTGTATTTTAGATTGTCCTCAGGCTCGTTTGTTAATTTTAGCTTACCGAGAGATAATGATCATATTGTTTGAATCTTCTTTAAAGGATTGTCTTGTTCTAACTCCATCATAAATATTTCCAATAATTTGATCTTGAGGATGATATTTGATAATTTTCCAACTCTTTGGAGGATCTTGTGGGAATGGAGTTTGTATACCCTCACTATTTTTGCTGATATCAAAATTGTAGTGTTGTTCATCTTCATCATCATTTTCCTTTATTTTTTCATCAAAACCATTAAATTCATCAAAAATAACATGCACATTTTCTTCTACAGTTTCATTTTTAAGATTGTATACCCTATATTTTTTGGAGGATGTAGAATATCCTAAAAATATACCTTTGATTGATTTTGAGTCAAACTTCTTCATCCTTTCTTTATTTTTAAAAATATAACAATTGCATCAAAAAATATGAAAGTATGATATGTTTGGTTTTCTATTTTTCCAAAGTTCATATGGAGTTTTATTCAAGATATCTCTAATTGAAACATGATTCAAAATATAGCAAGCAGTGATAATGGCTTCGGCCCAAAATTTTTTTTCGACATTTGATTCAAATAAAAAAATTCTAGCCATTTCTTGCAAAGATCTATTTTTTTCCTTCAACAATTCCATTTTGTTTAGAAGTTCTTGGGAAATAAAAATTATGAGTGATTCCATTTTGATCAAAGAAAGATTTAAAGGATGAACTTTCAAATTCTTTCCCATGATCACTTCTTACAGAAATAATGTATAAATTTTTTTCATGTTGAACCCTTTTGCAAAAATTTTTAAATGCTTCAAAAGAATCATCTTTTTGTTTTAGAAATAAAATCCAAGTAAACCTAGAGAAATCATTAACTATTAAAAGACCATATTTATTTCCATTAAGACTTGTAGTTTTGATAGGACCAAAAATATCAATATGAAGAAGCTCAAGAGGTTTATTTGTAAAAATTGTATTTTCGGATTGAAAACTACTCTTTACTTGTTTTTCTTGGATGCAAACTTCACATAATTTTTCTTTATCAAAATTGATTTTGGGAAGACCTTTAACTAGATCAAGAATGAATAATTTGGAAATAGTCTTCATACTTATATGACCAACTCGTCTATGCCAGATCCATCTTTCTTTTTCAATGGATATAAAACATGAATTAATTGAGAGTTCATCTAAGTCTAATAAATACAAATTTTTCTTTCTTGATCCAAAGAAAATGGTTTTTCCCGAGGATGATTGTTTTACTTCACACATGTTAGGTTTGAAAATAACTTCAAAGCCATTATCACATAGTTGACTTATACTTAGCAAATTATATTTCAAATCTTCCACGTACTGAACATCCTCAATCTTAATAGAATAAATCTTACCAATGATACCAATACCTTTGATTTTGGATTTGACATTGTTTTCAAAAGTTACTAATCCACCATCTTTTTCTTTGAATGATAAGAAGCATTTTCTATCTCCAGTCATATGTCTTGAGCAGCCACTGTCCAAGTACCAAAGCTTTTTCTTGTTTGCCAGAAGATATTCCTGTATCACAAGTTAGTAGTGATTTTGGTACCCATAATGATTTGGGTCCTTGATGGTTAATGCCTTTATGAAATATTTTCTTACTATAACACTTTGATTCATGATGACCATGATTGTTACAAAAAGACATCTTTTCTTAATTTTGTCAAATGATTTATAATAACACTTTGATTCATGATGGTTAGACTTGCCACAACGAGAACATCCCTTTTTGAAATTTCCAACTTTTTTCTTATGATAGCAATCTAACACAACATGTCCAATTTTTTTCCCGTAAGATCATATCTTTTTGAACTTTAAATCTTCCTTTTTAGGTACAAAATTTTTTTCATAAAGCTTTTGTTTTTGTGAGGTTCTAAAACCTATTCCAGCTTTGTCAAATATTCCAACTTGAGATCCCATACTTTTTTGTAATGTCTCTGTGGATTTCATAAAGCTAGTAAGATCATTTGTTAGTTCTTCAACTTTTGTTTTCAAAGAATTGTTCTCTTTTTGAGTTTCATAAATACTTTGAGGATGAACCTTACTTATCCTCTCATTGAGGATCTTATGTTGCTCAGAATTGTTACACTGAGTCAGTTTCATATTTTGAATGATTTTAAGATAATTATCATTCTTAATTTACAAATTTTCTTTTTCTTTATTTATCTTATAAAGTTGATTTTTTAGAGATAAACATATTTTAGACAAAGTGTTTGAGTCATTTAAAAGATTATCAAACTCTATTTCAAGATGTTTACATAAAGAGCAAGATTGAGAAACATCTACCTCTTTGATAATGGTCTTTTATGCATTTGTTGAATTTCTTCTGAACTCACTAACTCGCCTTCATCCTCAACGTGTTGTGTGTAACGTTGATGCTCTGTCTTTCTATTTCTTTGGGAGTGTTTTTTATTCTTAACCATTTCATTCGAAAATGATGGTATACTTGAGGTTCCAACTACATGTACACACTTTGTTGGTTTTGAAATTTCATCCAGGATCTTTTCGTCTTACACGGTTAAGTGCTTAAACTTAGAGTCAATGCTCTAATACCAATTGAAGTAACTAGAAATGTCACGAGAAGGGGGGTTGAGTTGTGACCCTTGTAAAATCTAGCTTTACCTTAATAAAAAACACAACCTCTCAAGGAATCCTTGGAGAAGAATGGTTAGAGTAAACCTCATATAATATTTAGTGTGGTGTGTGTAACAATGTGATTAACAATATATAATAAATAAATAAAGTAGAGTTTAAGAGAGATCACACAAGAGATTTATCCTGGTTCACCAATGTGGTTAGTCCAGTCCCCACACCTTGTGAGATTATCCTTTATTTAATCTTCTTACAATAACTTTTTCTTCTATGTATTCTTAGCCTCACCAGGCTTACACTTCTGAATGGTATAGCTTATAGACAGCTTACACAATAATTGGTTTTGTATATCTTTGTTGTGATATAATTTGTGATCTCAGGATGTTTACTATAAGTTTCTAGATACTCTCTATATGGCAGTGAGTATATGAACTGAGATTTAGAATGATAACTCTAAAGTTTATGTGTTCACTATTTGGTAGTGAGTATTGAAAGTAATTTGTAGAGTGAATGATAATGTTGGCTTTATGATTTTGGCTTTCTTTGTGTGCTTCAGCAAATCAATAGTGAGAGCATTGAATTTGTCTTCTATTTATAGAGCTAAAGCTTGAGTGCAACTACCAGAATAACCCTTGAAATATTTGTATGAGAAGTACCGAGAATTACTTGAATAATGTTGGGAGCTTTGTCTTATTCTGGAAGGACTTAGTCCTGTGCTGGCAAGACTTGGTCTTTATTCTGAGTAATGTTGGCATCTGGTAATTCTGACCTTTGACTCATTCTTCAAGGATTAACTCTGAGAAAGTAATTCTAGGAGAGTAACTCTGGGAAGGTAACTCTGGGACAGTAACTCTGGGAGAGTAACTCTAGGACGGAAACTCTGGGCGAGTAACTCTAGGACAGAAACTTTGGGACAGAAACTCTGGGGCAGTAACTCCGGGACAGTAACTCTGGGACACTAACTTTGGGACAGTAACTCTGGACAGATGCTGAGAATTACTCTTAACTTGTTCTCAGATTTATTCTTGGTAATGCTGAGAGTAACTCTAGACTTTTCATAATGTTATTATTTTAAGGATCATAGTATAATATCTTGAGTGAGAATGAATGGACCTGCCTTATTTATTTCCATTAAAGAGCACACGTCAAATAACAAATAAGATCATAATCTTAATTATATTTAGACAAGAGTTTGTTATCTTCAAAACATCAAAAAGGATTTTTCCTCGATAGTGGCGGCGACACGTCATCAGATCGTACCTTAGCATCAAAAACTCTAGAACTAGAAGTCCCCAGGACATCAGAAGACCCTGAAGTCGGTGGTATGAGGCGAGAGTGTGATATATAGCGATACCACTCCAAGTAACCATCCTCGCATTGTAAAGGATGTTGTACCAAAACTGCGTTATCTCTAATCGCACGGGCAGAGTTGATGATGTGGCTATGAAACCATATGTCAATCACACCAGTTGTTGCCTCAGGAACAGGAGGATGGATGCCATGGACAAAACCAAATTTTCGCAAACACCTCTCAGGAAGGTGTCTAGCCACGTGGTTTCCCACCTCATTTTCCCTGAATACAACGTTGCATCGTCAAATGGGAGACGGGGACAGTGCACCGAGTATGGTGTCCAGACGACATTATTTATTGTCAATGCATCAAGCCTCTTCTTGTACTCCATAACACCACCACGACAACCTTTTTTTCTCGTCCATCTCGTTGACTGTCGAGCACTCGCTAGGACATCCTGTAGTCTCCTGTCACAAATACAGGGGAAATGCTTGTATATCTAGCAGAAAACAAATAAAAAATGATTAATATGAAATTTAACAAATAAGTAATAGACTAAAATAACAAAGTAAAAATCAAAAAAGAAATGTTAGTATACCTGTAATAGGCTCAAATAATCAACTAGTTGTTTGGTCTCAGGCTAGGAAGCAACTCCAAGTGTCGTGTATAGCATACTCAACTCCGTCACTCCCCAAGCGTAATTTAGAGTGTCTAGGCTACTGAACAGCCAAAGGTAGTGAACATCTATATAAACACCAAATTTGTCCGCAAAGATAACCTCATACATCTCTTCCTCCACAAGCTCATCGTACCTATCCTTTAGCTAAGACATCCGAAGGTATAAGTCTCTGTTAGTGGCAGACACCTCAAGCACCACATCTCGGTAACAATAAGCCTGGCCTTCTCAAGCATATCCCCATCTGGGAAGTTCTTCAACTTCAATCTATGGGATTCGAACTTCAGCGTCAGACGCTCTCTTAAGAAACCTAATTAAAAAAATAATAATCAATAAACTTTCAGATAGTCAATCGAGCCATGATAAATAATTTGCAAAAAAATAATAAAACATATATACCTCACCCTACCATATACAGAACGTGATGTGGTCAGCATATCTTGTGAGCACAGACCTGTCATTAGGTCCTCTTGGAAAGGCTCAATCACTGTAAACTGATGGCTTTGTAGACGCACCTGTCGTGGCATCTATATCAGTAGGAGACACCTCATCAACTACCGCATGAGCCTCCACAACAATAACCTCGATAACGGGTACCTGCTCCTCCACACCGGGTACCTGCTCCACCACACCGAGCACCACAAGAGAGGGCTCCTCCATAGTTGGTACCTCCACAGCTGGCTCTTCCACAACAGTACCTGCTCCGCCAGAAGCACATGTACAGGTGCCTCCTCCATAGTAGTATCTCTAGCAGTCTGGCGTCGGGGTGCGCGAAACTGCGCCTCCTCATCCAACTGTTCCCGGTGAGAATTGCTCGGAGGATGTCTTACAGCCCGTAGTTGGGAAGTCTCTGCCTTATCCCTCTGGGTCTAAGCATCCCCTCTATCAACAAGCTTTCCCGCAAGGGAACCGTCTCTACCCATGTTCCTCACTGAAACAAATAAATAAGGCAAATAAAAATAAATTAAAAAATGAACTTCTGGAAATTTTAAAGTTTCACATATTTTCAAAAAAATATGAACTATCGGAAATTCAGAAATTTCCAGTATTTTTCAAAAAGAAATTGAACTACCGGAAATTCAGAAATTTCCAGTATTTTTCAAAAAGAAATTGAACTACCGGAATTTTCAAAATTTCAGGTACAAATGACTCTAAAAATTAGTACCGGAAATTTTGAAATTTCCAGTAAGAAATACCGGAAATTTCTGGAATTTCGTTGAATATCTACTGGAAATTTCGTAAAATAACAAAAAAATCTTACTGTTTTGTGAAATTTTCAGTATTCCCTGGAATTTAAAATTTTCGGTGAATGCCTATAAATTTTGTGAAATGGTGAATTTTTTGTTTGAGTATTTTAATCTTTTCATATGCTTTAGGGTGTGCCATTTAAACTGTTGGGGTGACAGGTAAATTTCTCGTATGTACCGATACGTTGTGAGGCTTAAGGCGAAAATTGATTTAAATAATTTTAAAAATAATATTTAATTAAAATTAAAATTATATATATATATATATATATATATATATATATATATATATATATAGTTTTTATTATTAATTTTGTTGTTTAATGTAATTTATTTTACACCATGCTTATCCATTAAGGGTAGGGATCCTCTAGAGAGAAAAATGGACATGATCTTGACCCATCCATCAAACTCTTGTTTTACACAGGTTCAAACATGTGTGTCAAAAGATAAATGCCTAGACCTTTCACCACCAAGCCAGCATTTCATTCTATTTTAAGGCCTCATTTTTTAACCTTGAAAGTCTATTTTTAGGGACAATTTTTTTATAGACCCATGACTTAGGAACCTGTGGCAAAATTTCATTAATGCCCCTATTTTTGGAAGTGCATTTCTGGATACACATTTTTCTGAAAAAAAAATGATTTCGGATGTGCACATTTGAAAAAACGATTTTTTAAGAAAAAAAGGTGCATTCGAAGATGCACTTCCGAAATCACCCCTTAGGATATTTCGAAAATGCACTTCCGAAATATCATCAAGCCATAAACAACTCCCTTTTCGCTCTAAATACCTAGTGATTTCACAAACATAAGCAGTAAATACTGATTCACAATATCACCATCACTGCATATCATAACCTTTTCAACCTATAAGCACAAATTATAACCTCCATACTCACCCAACCAACTGATACCCATCAATTTGTGGATCCACCTCTTCGTTGGTAACTTTTTTGCATCTCCGAAATAATTGAAAATGTGAAAATGGGTGATTTCGGAGATGCATCTCCGAAATCTAAGAGTATTTTGGGGTTTTTAGCAGGGGTCTTCACTCCATGAGAGTCCATAAAGAAATTTTCTTTAAAGGTTCAAAAATTTGAGACCTAAAGCGATATGTTAGCTTTGGGCTTGGCCAGTCTTAGTGATAAAGATTTTAATATTAATTTTTTTTAGAGTTTAGAAGAACATGAAAAATAATAATTTAAATGCATAAAATATTTTAGGGTTAAGTATGCTTTTGACCCTTAAAAATATTTCAAATTTAATTTTTTGTCCCTATTAAAAAAATAACATATTTTAGTCTTAATAAAATTTTTGTGCATTTAATTTTAGTCCTTTCTATTTTTTACAATTTTGTAAATTGTTTAATTATCTTTAAACTTTTAAATTTTTAAATAATTTTTTTAGACTTGTTTAAAATACTATAAAATATTTTGCCAAAATATTTCTTTACCACATTATGTAATTTTATAAAATGATAAAAATTAAATATAAATTTTTTAAATTTCAAAAGAGAGTGATAAAAGTAATGCAAATCCCGACTTAAAAATTAAATTTTGAATTCTTTTTATTTAGAGGAACTTTTAATGACGTTCTAAACATGTCTGTAAAATAATCATTGAAAAATACACATTCATTTAACAGTAAAGACTAAAACTAAGTTCATAACAATTCAATTTTGTAGGGACCAAAACATGTCATTTTTTTAATAGGAACAAAAAATAAAATTTGATAATGTTATATCAACCAAAAACATATTTAACCCAGTATTTTATTGATTAATATTTCCGACACTAAATCAATTATAAAACTAGTTTTAATAAGGTGATTGACATTTCACATCAGTGCGACGTAATTTTGTAAATTAACTTTGATATTAAAATAGATAGAATAAATAAAAATGACTAATATGATTTAATTTGCAAAATTAAGGATTAAAATAGTCTTTTTTTAAAAATTTAAGGGACAATGCTAAACACTAAGAAAAAAATGGTAATTAACGTGCATATTAGGTGTTCCATTTATAATGTTTGTTCCCAATTCTTTAATGATAAATTCAACACAACTAATGCAATATTTAATAAATTTTTAATATTATATGCTCCAAGACTAAATGTTCATTTAATCATAATTGATTATATATATATATATATATATATATATATATATATATATATATATATATATATATATATATATATATATATATATATATATATATATATATATATATATATATATATATAAGATGCTCTATTGATTTGTACAAATAAAACAAATTCCCACAACTGATTTCAGTTTTGCTCCTATCAGCATCAGAATTTTATTTAGAATGAACAGTTGTCGAACAAACCAAAGTAAATAAATAATGCATGTGAGTTGTTTGCACGGGCTGGAATGGCGCCAAAAATAAAATATGCCAAATTTTATATGTCATCCTTATTGTCTTCTTTGCATTAAATTATGTACAGCTGCATTTTTCGTCCATTTGTTTAAACCCGTGTAAGTAAGGGTATATGTTGTTGACTGTTCAGTATCTCGGTGCTACTAGGGGTATCAAAAAAAAAGTATGATGAAGACATAAAATTATGTGTGTTGGGTGCTTGCGATTCGAAATTTTCAGTGAGTTTAATTTCAATACATTATGATCGTCAGAAAATATTATGATCGTCAGTGAAAAAAGAATTGAGCGTTAGAATCAAAAAACTTATTTCAAATAGTAAATGATATGCAGAAAAAAAAATGTTTGAATAAGTCCTAGTAATCACAGTACATACAATATAAATATATAGCGTATATGGTAACAACAAATATCTATAGTAAGAAACGAAAATTATTAATATTAATCGTCGAATTTAATTAACATTTAAAATTTAAAACTTTTATATAAAGACTATATTTTTTCACAATTTATTTTGAGTAAATAAACTGTTCAAGACTTAATTTTAACACCAAACATGTAATACAATATTTTATTATCAACATAATAAAGATTACTAAGTAAAAATTTTAATACTAATTACATAGTTCATTCCTTAAATTATCAATCATTAAAAATGATAATTTCAATAAATACCAATTATTTAGAAAATCAAATTATTTTATTTTTTGAGTTACTGTTAATTCAAGGAATGAGATATGTAATTAGTGTTAAATTTTTTATTAGTAATCTTAGTTGTGATGATTAAATTGTTACCGAAATATTAAGAGTCTTGTTTGGTTTCAAAAGTAATTTTAGAACAGTTTACTCAACAAAATAAATTGTAGAAATATATACTTCTATATTTAAAATTCAAAATACAATGGTAAAATAGTTTTTTAATTAAATTAATTTTCTCAGATATAATTTTAAAAAAATAATTTTTTCACTAGGAAGAGTAGTAAATAATTTATATTTCTAACAATTTTAAAATTAATATAATTTTGTCCTTTTAAAAAAAACAAAAAGAAATTAAAAATATTTTTCTGATTTTTTATTTTTGAATTCTTCTGTTAATATTGAAAAATAATTAAAGTTTAGATCATTTTTATTTTAAATAAAAACCATGAATACATTTGAATTATATTTTGTATTCATAATATCCTAACTGAATATTATGTTTATAAAAAATAATTTAATAATGATTTAATAAAAAATTATTTATGGTAAGAAATCTTTTTATTGAATATTTAAATGTTAAGCTAATAAAAAATAATTTAGTATGTTGTTATTTATATGAAATTTGTAAATCTTAGACATCTATTATATTTGACGACTGATATTAATAGTTCTCATTTTTTATGAAATATATCAGTTCTCACTGAATACACTTTATATATATATATATATATATATATATATATATATATATATATATATATATATATATATATATATATATATATATATATATATATATATATATATATATTAAACTAATAACTACATTCATTTATAAACGTTGATATTATTTTAATCTAATGGTTAAAAATGGCTAGTTAGTGACTCATATATTTTTCTTAAAATAGTTTACTTCTATTTTTGGTACTAAATAATTTTTTATTTTATCAAATCATAATTTGTTTTTCTAATAAAATTAAATAGATCTCTCCCACATTTTTTTAACAATTAAATAACTGTTCATACAAAAAAACATGATTCTAAATATATTCAAAAATAACTTCTTCTTATTTTTAAACAAACTTACTTTTTTATTTTCTTTAAATAAAATCATATTCTATTATTTAAAGTAGATAATGAAGAATTTTAACTAGAATAAAAAATAATGCTCAAAATGTGTATCAATACATAAATATTTAGGTGAGAATAAAAAAAGTAAAAAAAATTATAAAATAATTTTTCTTAAAATGTTTAAAAATGATAGAAAACTTACCGGTTGTTGTTCACTTTATAAATATATTTTTCGGGTTATTCATTATTCATTATTTATTTTTATTTTTATATTATACAATTTAAATGATATTTAAATATATATCAATTTTATAGTGTATTTTAAGTAAATATAATATTATTTTATTAAAATAAAGATAGTAGAATTTGTTTAGAGTTCAGAAAAAAAATATTTTTTTAACTAAAAATAATGTTTGTTATAAATAAAACTTAAAATTTTCGTTTTTGTAAATTAATAGGAATAAGTTAATCAAATATATATTTTTTAGTAAAAAATCTGATTTGTCTAAAATTGAGAGTAAACAATATTTTATGAAAATAACATTTGTTAATTAGAAATATTAATAAAAATTATGTGATTTTGATCAGTATTTTTTAAATACGTATAAAATTATATAATAATTCTATACATCTACCTTAGTCAAGCGCCCTATCAAATTATATAATAATTCAAAATATTTTGGACATTTAGTTCAAGACCCATTAAAATGTATTAGTTACTTTGGTTGTAGCCTATACAAGGCAAGGCAGGACTTTTAATGAATGAACTAGTAACAAATCCGTGCATACGCACGGGTTCTGTTTGGTAACGCGCATTAGGATACATCATTTATTTTAAATAAAATGTTAAAAAAGAAAAAAATATATTTAGATAAATAATTGATTATTTCGTATCTAAAAATATTTAGATTAATAATAGATTTTTTCCCGTATAGCATTTTTGGATAAAATTTTTTTGATTATAAATACCATTTCTCGTATATAAAAATATTTAGATCAATAATAGATTTTTTTTCCATATACAGACTTCATTTTTGTTTAGGTATCATTTACAAAAATAGTTGGATCAAAAGTAAATTTCATATATAAAAATATTTAGATCAATAGTAGATTTTTTTCCCGTATATCATTTTTGAATAAAAATATTTGAATCATAAATACTATTTTTTGTAAATAATAAATTTTTTCCGTATATAAATATAATTTTTTTAGGTATCATTTACAAAAATATTTGGATCAACATTAAACTTTTGTATATAAAAATATTTAGATCAATAATAGATTTTTTGAATAAATTATTCCCGTATACCATTTTTGACTAAAAAATATTTCCATCATAAATATCATTTTTCGTATATAAAAAATATATATCAATAATAAAATTTTTTCCCGTATACAGACTTCATTTTTGTTTAGGTATCATTTACAAAAATATTTGGATCAATAGTAAATTTCGTATATAAAAATATTTAGATAATAGTAAATTTTTTCTTGTATACTATTTTTGAATAAAAAATAATTGGATCATAAATATCATTTTTCGTAAATAATAAATTTTTTTCCGTATAAAAATATTATTTTTATTTATGTATTATTTGACTAAAAAATATTTCCATCATAAATATCATTTTTTGTATATAAAAATATATATATCAATAATAGATTTTTTTTGGAAGAAAGAAGTGGGAAAGTGATGAAAGAGAAAAAAAATAGAGAATGAAGAGAGATTTGATAATTTTGATAAAATATGAGAGTTGTATTATTTTAATAATAAAATTAAGAACTTTATTGTACAAATACCAAATAACCACAATTTTAATGTGGTGACAAAAAATCAAATAAAGATATTGTAAACTTTTTCACAACCACTAATATTCCTATATTATAGATAACAATTGGGTAACATTTTGCACAACAGATTCAAACTTGAACTATTATGTATTGTTTTGTGCCATTACATGCATAAGCCCACTATAGTTTATGACGCTCGGATTTATTATGTTTTGTGGAATTACTTCAGCTTTCTATAGTTTATATATCTTCTGTTTTTACATTTCAAAGAGATTTTTAAATTTTTTCTTATAAATAATAGATATTTTTTCGTATATAAATATTATTTTTATTTAGGTATCAATTGACTAAAAAATATTTCCATGATAAATATCATTTTATATATATATATATATATATATATATATATATATATATATATATATATATATATATATATATATATAATAGATTTTTTGTGTAAGAAAATGATGAAAGAGAAAAAAAAATAGAGAATGGAGAGAGATTTGATAATTTTGATAAAATATGAGGGTTGTATTATTTTAATAATAAAATTAAGAACTTTATTGTTTTTTTTAATAGGCAAGGATTCTATTAAAGGAGGCTAAAGGGAGCTCCACCCGAAAATACAAACACCGACAAATCTATTTCATCTCAAAACAAAGAAGAGGAAAATAATTCCAAGTGTAAAAATTACTACAAACGACAATCTTACAGAAGGATGATAGCCAATTCCAAGATCTAAAAATTATGGCCGACATACAATCGACGAAACTCGGACTAACATTATTAAAAATGATATCATTCCTCATGAGCCAAATGCTCCAAACAGAGACAAACCAAATCACCGACACCACTCTGCGCTTACTCTTACTCGAAATTTTCTCACAATTGAAGAGAAAAGACTTAAATTCTTCCAAACTCAATTCCGCATTCGGCCCTATCCAAGCATGGACTTTCTTCCAAATGTTATCCGCAAAAGGACATGACACAAACAGATGCTCAACAGATTCATCAAACGCGCAAAACACGCACCTGAGATGGGTGATTTCCGTAATGATTCCGCGTTTGAAAAGTTGATCCTTGGATGGAAGTCTGTCATGAAGCATTCTCCAGCCAAAATACTGCAACTTTTTAGGAGCTACAGAATTCCAACAACGCGAAAACGCACCCAGAACAGCAGGAGAAACCGAGTCCAAGGCATTGTCCGTCGTCAACCAAGCATAGCAGGAACGAACCGTAAACTGCCCATCAACATTCTTCAACCAAACATAACAGTCTTCCTCTTCTCTGATCAGACACACTTCATTAAGCAAATCCGAAATTTCGCCGCCAAAATTCTGGACGCCTAAATGATGAGGCTCGACAATGGCATCTAAATTCCAATGCCACTCATCCTCCTGCCAGTAATGTTTTGATATCGTTGGTTCTTGTTTTCTTTTCTCTTTTGTCTTGTTGATATGTGGTTTATTTTCGTTACACTATTATCCACATTTATTATATTTTTCTTTAATGTAGTGGCAAAAAATTAAATTAAAATATTATAGACTTTTCCACAACCACTAATGTTTTGTTTTGTGCCATTACATGCATAAGCCCACAATAGTTTATAAAGCTTGGATTTATTATGTTTTGTGGAATTTCTTAAGCTTTCTATAGTTTATATCTTCTGTTTTTACATTTCAAAGAGATTTTTAAATTTTTTCTTTTAATATTTTTTATTATATTGATATGTTTTCAATTTATAAATGTGTAATCATTTAATAATATTTATTTGAATAATTTGAAGGTATATGACTAAAACTGTTACGGTATAAATGAATATGTAGTTCTATACTAATTATATCTTGGCTTAATTGCAACGTTGGTCCCCCTATTTTGTCTTTTTCTCGATTTTAGTCCCCTCATTTTTAAAACCACGATTTTGGTCCCCCTTTTGAATTTTCTATTGAAAAAGATACAAGAATAGGGACTAATTTTGCAGAAAAAGACAAAATAGGAGGACGAAAATTGCACAGAAAACTTAAAAAGGGACTAAAATAGTGATTTTTAAAATAGAGGGATCAAAATCAAGAAAAAAACAAAATAGGGGGACTAAAGTTGCAATTAAGCCTTATATCTTTAAAAGTATAAAGTCTACAATAGTTTAACATAGAACAACTGTTTATATATAATCATTTATTCAATTAACAGAATATATATCAGTTGAATTAAACCATCTAACCACCTCTCTTTATAAGAAAATAAAATTTAAAATAGTACCGATGACAATATAAAAATTGTTAGATATCTGATATATAAAACATATAAGCTATATATGAAGATAACATCTATTCACGAAAAAAAACATCTATTCACGAGCCTGTAAGATGTTTTAGGTTTATGTCTAGAAGTATGCGTTCGTTCTTGTTTTCTTTTCTCTTTTGTCTTGTTGATATGTGGTTTATTTTCGTTACACTATTATCCACATTTATTATATTTTTCTTTAATGTATATTTGTTATTATATTTTATTTATTGGAATTGTGTAGTATTTTCATTTAACTATAACTCTCTTACCATTAATGATATAGTAAGAATGTGAAAATAAAATTTTGTTTTTCAATTATAAATTATTAAAAATATTATTTGAAAGAAGTCCACTGTGTATATGAAAGTTTGTAAAAAAAAATTATATAAATAAAATAAAACAAAAAATGTTTTATAATTAAAAAAGAATATATATATATATATATATATATATATATATATATATATATATATATATATATATATATATATATATATATATATATATATTGAGAATCACCATTTTTAAAATAAAAAATTAGTCATTTACGTTTTCTACTTTTGAAATTGTAAACTAATACAAACATATTTTTTTAATAAGTAAATCACGAATTAAATCGTATTTAATATGTCGTATTAATTTTAAAGTTGTATGATGAAGGAGATATACATATTCACAAAATTATGTAACTTATAGTCTAGGAAAAAATTTTCTAACATATACTTTAGATTTTTTTTTAATAACCAAAATTTTACGTTTTAATACCAAACTAACTAATCTTTTTCATAATTTTCAATATAATTATATTTTTAAAAAATAACTAAAGAGGAGACGTCAAAAAGGACTAAAAAGGAGGCGCCTCTTATATATATATTTTTAATTTTTTTTCAACTAACTGACTTTACTTGTAAATTTTTTTAGATTTAATTTTACTTTTAGATTTATTTGCAGTTTTTTAAGTTTTTTTTAGATTTAATTTTACCTGTTGATTTATTTGTAGTTTTTTAAGTTTGTTGTTTGCAGGTAAATTAGGAAGTAAATATGTAGATAAAATTAAATCTATAAAAAAATTCACAAGTAATTAAAAATAATAATAAAATATATATAAAAAATGTCAATTCAATTGACACAAGTAAATTTGGAAGATGGAAGTTCCGACTAAGATTAAAGCTTTCAGGTGGAAGTGTTTCATCATTAAGCTCCCGTCGCGAGATGCATTAGTTTTTAGAGGTATTCTACCTTTTTCTAGCTCTTGTGTTTTTTGTTGTGAGAATGGAGAAACTTCGATTCATTCTCTTTCGCTTTGTCATAATTCGGATTTAGTTTGGAAGGATATTGTCGAGTGGATTGATTTTGTTGATTATAAAGCAGAGAATTTCAAAGAATATTTTTTGAATTGATTCAGGTTTGTTAAGTTTGAGAAAGTTAGAAAGGGGAAGGAGGGAGTGGTGTGGTTGACGGTTTGTTGGACTCTATGAACGGTTAGAAATGGCATCGTGTTTAGGGGAGATTTGTGGAATATTTTTGATATATTCTGGGGAAGTGAAAGTGTTGCTTTGGAGATGGGCTTTTGTTGAAAAAATTACCCAACCCAGTTATAATTTTTACAAATTTTGTAAAAACCCTTTTTTTATTTATCGTAAGATGCAATTGACGTGTAATTTTCTTCTCGAGATAGCGCTCCATGTTTTTTGTATCAAGTTTTGAGAACTTGAGTTCTCCTATCAATATATTTTAGTATTTAAAAAAAATTGACATGATTATATTAGCGATTATAGAAAAATGTTGATTATTTCGTATTAAAACTATAAAAAAAATTAGGTATTTATATAAAATTTTCCAATTTTTATGATTTGTTGTTCCTAAAATAATATACTAATTTTGTTTTATGGATGAATGAATGTATCGGAGTGTCAATAATTCACTTAACCCAATGGTAGGCTGTGCACCCTACTAGTTAAGGCAAAATGCAATTAATGCACCAAAGACAATAAGTACACTGGTTGTGGCTAAGCTTGGCAAGAAAAGCTTGGCAAGAAAAAATCTATTTGGCTGGATGCAAACCCACATGTTGTGAACTTGAGGCTAGTCAGTCCTACATTGTGGACACGATTATCACGTGGTTTTGATTTATTTATATTTGTTTTAAATGTAATTATAGTATTTTTTTTTATCCTTTTATTTAACTTGTTTTTTTTGGATTTTTTTATTCCTCTTTAAATTTAATTAGCTCGCAAATTCGTTTATTACGTGGACATTTGACCATTTTGTCACGTTAATTATATTTAAATTCTTTATATATTCTTTATATTAGCATTTTCATTAATATTGAATGTAATTAATTAATGGAAAGGTTTTCAGGAAATCTCCGTCTTTTGATAATGGTGTAAAACATGCGGTCTATTTTAGGAAATCTAAATTGAAAACTCTAAATTTAAATTTCCATTCCTTTTCTACTTTGTTCTCTATCAACGATATAGATCGTTCTCTATCAACGATATAAATCTCATCATTCACTATCATTCACTCATTTTTAGTAGAACAAAAGTAAGTATTTGTATCTATCGTCATCAAGATAGTTGTCTCTAAGACTTTGTCGGATACTAAAGGAGTCACAAGCAGCTTTAAGTAACATTGATCAGTCTCCATTATGTAGTCTAGTGGGAAATGAAACTGAAACAATTGAGATTGGTTTTCGAAACTTGGTGTTCATAAAAAATCAAAACTTCATTTTAAACTGCACATTGAAGGGAGACGCAGAAGCGAGAAACGAAAAAAATAGTGTTCATTAAAAACAAAAGTTCATATTGAAATACACATAGAGGAAGACAAACACAAACTCAAAACAAAATATCATACCATAACTGAGAAAAAACAAACACAATCAATATATACACAACTGATACAACATAAAAATCAAAACATGGTGAAGCATACATCCAAAAACATGGTCTTCATAAAAAAAATGAAACTTGATTTTCAACTGCACATGAAGGAAGAAAAACACGGCATAAAAAAGTCACACGCATGAACAACCAGGGAGAGCCAGGAAATCTGAAAAATGAGACGAGAGGGAAGAATTTCATTGTGAAAGCACCGAAGGCAAAAGAATAAGATGAGACTGAAAGCTTTAGCAGATCTGAAAGTTTACTAAGAAAATGAGAAAGAGAAGTGAAATGAGAAAGAGAAGTATTTGGAAGTGTTTGAGAGGTTGTTTTCCCGGGTAAAACCATTATCTATCTGATATTGTGTTGTTTTAAATTAAATTGAAAAATGATAGCCACCTATCACTTTAACTTGTTCTTATTGGACAATGAATTTCTATTTAGTCAATTACAACAATGGACAAAGTTTAGTGCAAATTAAAATTTAAGACAAGGGTAAATTAGAGAATTTATATGTAGCTTCCAAGCTTAGTAAGGTAGTTGACTCTTTGATCTCTTCATCCCCATCCCTCTTCATCTCAATCCCTTTCTAATTTCTTTTGATCAATTGGACTTAAAGATTCATATTTGTTCAATTAAAACTTAATTAGTATTGATGAACTTTCTTTATTTCAAATCTACTTCAAAGTAATCATGAGACTACCTTAAGTATTTTGGATTAACAATAAGTTTGTCCTAATTACTAAGGAAGTTTTGATGTAATGATCTTATTAAGCTCCTCAACTTTGTCTTGATCACTTCGTGTGTTATTTTACATCTGTTGCAAATATCGGAAAATGATTTATATATCATTTCTTTAATTTGTTTTTCAACATATAGATTGTTATTAACCGGCCTCGTTGTAGGGTGACTTCTATATAAGTTACTTGGCAAATGCTTAACATAACCCTAAATTTGTCCCGATTCGAATAAATGACCGTTGAGACTAACTTTGTATTGTGCTAACTCTTTACAACTCCGCACTTTACGATTCTGCTCTTTACTATTCCACACTTTACTATTCCACACTTTACTTTGCCGCTCTTTATTTTATGTCATTTATCATTCATTGCATTTTATGTTCATGTCCTTTTTCTTTTGCTCACTTGAGCTTATATTTTGTATATTTGTTATAAGACACGCTACTACATTTTTGGCCTACGGCCACGCTAAAATTTTCCACAGCTCAGAAACTGTGGCCACATATATGATTTGCCCATGGTTTTCAAAGCGTAGAATTATGTTATAAAATATTGAATCTGGAGTATGAAACTGTGGCCTTTACTTCAATTGCCACGGCTAGACAACTGCAGATATTTTTAGCTGCAAAGGAAAACCGCAGCCTTATATTTTCACTTCAAACTGTGGCCCAAACCTAAAAAAATATATCCCTCCAAAATTTCCCCCCTTTTTTTTAATTTCCCTCTCATAATTATTTTCTTTTTAATTTTTTTATATAAAAAAAAAATGTAAACATTTTATGGTGAAATCCAAAATCCCTCTTCTTAATTTTTTAGGGTTCCTGACCACCACTCTCAATTTCACAAACCCAAATCCTAGCACCTTCACATTTCTTCACATTTCCTGACCACTTTCAACCCTCACAATATTGAAAATGAAAAATAAGAGGGATTTAGGGTAAGAGTACCTGTGACTATCGGGCTTCACGTTCCCTCTTCTTCAACATGAACGGCGACCACCTACCACTTCGATCAAATCTCGCCGCTATGATTCGTTCGCATATCGATTCCTCCGTCTCAATCGATCCCTCTCTGTTCTCTCAATCTCGAAGCCTCTGATCTCATCTCCGATTCTGTTCTCGACATCACTCGCTCCTCATCTCCGCTTGCTCTCTCATCATGAACGGCGCGAGACGGAGAACTCCACCTTCTCCATTGAAAGATCAAAGTACCGCTGTGGATATTGCCCTCAATCTCCTCTCCGCCTCTCAATTTCGTCTCTCAATTGATTCAATCCCTCGATTCTCTCTGCTCAGTTCCGAATCGTTGTTGTTATGATGATGGAGGTCGAGCGAAGTTGTTGAAGCTGAAAGATGATGATGAACGTGATTGTTGTTGTGATATGGTTGTTGAATTGTTCTTGATATTATGAGCTAATGTTGTTTGATGCAGATGCGTGGAGATGGTTGTGGGGATGTGAATCAGACTGTTGAAGATTGTTGGGTTTTTTCTGGTTTTTTGATCAAGATTGGTATAGAGATGAAGGTGATGATGAAAATGTGATGAAGATTCAAGAGCAGAGTTGATTTCTGATTGAAGATGATGTTGATTTCAGAAGATTGAAAGTGTAGAGAAGATGAAGAAGATGGATGGAGAATGGTGGGTAGATGGAGGGAGAAGAAGGTTCAAAGGATGATGAAGATTGGAGAAGGTGATTGAAGATTTCAGAATTGATGGAGAAGGTTGATTGAAAATGGTTAAAGAAGAGAATCTGAATTGGAGGAAAGAGTCCCGTTTTTATAGAGGTTGATGAAGTTGTGACAGTTAGAGGTCAGTTATAGCTTGAGCTTGTTAGTTTTGATTCTGAAATTCTGTTTTTTGTTAGAAGTTAGTTTGGTGGTTAGAATTAGCTACTAGGTTAGTTATATAGAGGGTGAGGATTGGAACTGTTAGTTACAGAGTTAGTTATTTTTCTGTTTGGACAGTTGGTGAGTTAGTTAGATGGAGGTTTGGTTTAGAGTGTGAAACTGTTAGCTTGAATCAAGTAGAGAAGTTAGTGTGAGATTGTTAGTAGAATTCCTCTTGACTCTTGTACTTGTTTTTCTGACTGTTTCAACTGAACCCTGAATTGTATGCAATCGCATGATGATATTGTGAGGCCTTGAATGTGCAAGTTGCTGAGTTTTTCTTTTGAACTGATGTGTGCAGGTTTGTGACTGATGTAAACACTTGGTATCGATTTATGTGTGGTGTAACACCCTTCTAATACCCCGCATAAATAATAAACAATAATCAGAGTAAACATGAAAAAGGGCATTACAACTTCCAAATAATTAAACAATAATACTCATGTCATGCCATAAAAGAGAACGTCAACCAAATTTATTCAGATCATCATGTTAACACAGCGGAATTATCTTTAACATCTGAATAACAAACAGCTAAGTCATAGGCTTAAAACACCAACATAAGAAATCCACCCAAAATAAAAAGAGTTTAACAAGTAACTCTAAACGACGTCCCCAGTCTTACACGACCAGAGCATGACACGGACCCAACTGACTCTAACGGACTACTTGACGAGCTAATCCTCACCAAGTACGAGAGCTACTCCTCAATCTGAAAAATAACAACAGTAAGGGTGAGTCTCATTCACATTTAACTAATGTTATAAGATATAGATAATAAAATATCATTTCACATTCCATTCACCCAATCACAGTTATGATCAGATCCGAACCATACAATCAGTAAGCAAACAACCAAATTAACACATATTATAACATTGGACAATCTTTCATTCATGTTATAATAGCAAAACAGCCTAATGCAATGCAACTACATGCATGTGGTACCAAAATCTGGGACAACCCAACTCACCGACCCACCATCGTCAAGGATACGGTAACACCCACTCACTAATTCCACACAATGGGAATTAGCTACCACTGATCCACCATCGTCAAGGACCAGCCACATAATGATTATGAATGCATGCATCAACCATAACAAGCTCATCACCCACATAAATCGATCAATGTCATAATCATCAATAAAACACATATTTCACGCCAACAATACATGTATAATAAACACCAGTTATAACCACAACATCATACAGGTAAAACATTCATTAGTGTACCTATAAGCATAACCCACCACAAACAAATAAGATCGGTGTTTTAAAAATAATTCAAGCCACAACTCAAAACACCATTTGAGTATATAAATTATTTGATTAGCTTCACTGTACTCGAAGCGGCACCAAAATCCGGTTTACGGTTTAGAAGTTACATATTTTTAAACTTTTCAAAACGGCCTATCGCCAACAGTACGCGGCGCCACACACAGTTCGCGGCGCGGAACGAATAGGAACTACGCCTTCGCGGCGCAAACAAGGGTTCGCGGCGCGGAACAAATAGGAACTACGACTTCGCGGCGCAACCAAATGTTCGCGGCGCGTACTGAACACACACAACTTCCTGGCTTTCTGCTAAGCAGTTCGCGGCGCCAACTCCTGGACGCGGCGCGAACTGGCGATTTCCAGAACTCCGAATCACAGAAAATAGCCTGCGATTTTGCCCTTCTTTCACCAATTCATTACCAAACCAAACCCATTCCAACCAGATTTGCATACAGTGAAACAAACACATATTATAACACATTTATAATACATTCAACCATCCAATTAACACCATACATGGTTAATACAATCATTATGCATCAATTCTCCCAAAAACCTAACATCTCTACAACCTAAGCACAACCCAATTGATACGAATAACACGATCAAATTCTATCATACTACCCATAATCCCATAATAGAAGATAAACGGAAGAGTCCCCCCTTACCTGAAGGTTGAATCTTCGCTCTTCCTCGTGTCGCACTTCCTCGCTCTTCTCCTCTTTTTCACGTTCAGATTTCTTTTCCCAAAATGCTGTAACCCTCTCTATTCCACAACTCCTTCTATTTTCTATTTTATGAAAATAAGCTTATCATTAGTAATGGGCTTCACAACTGACACCCCCCTTCTACTAAAAGCGACACTGGCCCATTAGCTTCATTATTCCATTTTTCTCAGTTAACTCAAATAATTCTAATATTTAATCCAAAAATTAATTAAATTAAATAAAGAATTTTATGGGGTGTTACAACTCTCCCCCACTAGAAAAGTTTTCGTCCTCGAAAACATACCTTAGGCAAAGAGTTCCGGGTAGGAGTCCTTCATCTAGCTCTCCAATTCCCACGTAACATTTCCACCGGCTGGTCCTCCCCAAGCTTCTCTGACCAACGCTATCTCCTTGCCACGCAATTGTTTCACCTTCCGATCTTCAATCCTCATAGGCAAAGTTTCAACTGTTAGATTATCCTTTACCTGTACATCATCGACTTGGATCACATGAGATGGGTCAGCAATGTATTTCCTCAACTGCGATACATGGAATACATCATGCAGATTCGCAAGTGTCGGTGGCAACGCAATAAGATACGCCACTTCTCCAACCCTCTCCGTAATTTGAAACGGACCAATAAAACGCGGAGTCAACTTCCTTGACTTCAGTGCTCTACCAACACCAGTTGTAGGAGTCACCCTCAAGAACACATGATCTCCTTCTTGAAATTCAAGTGTCCTTCTTTTTTTATCATGATAACTCTTCTGACGACTCTGAGAAGTCTTCATATTCTCCTGAATCATCTTAATCCTTTCTGTTGTCTCCTGAACAATTTCCGGCCCAATCACAGCACTTTCGCCAGATTCATACCAACATAAAGGCGTCCTACACCTCCGACCATACAAAGCTTCAAACGGAGCCATACCAATACTCGAGTGAAAACTATTATTGTAGGTAAATTCAATCAAGGGTAGATAACTATCCCAAGCACCGCCCTTTTCCAACACACAAGCACGCAACAAATCTTCTAGTGATTGAATAGTTCTTTCTGTCTGTCCATCTGTCTGTGGATGATAAGCAGAACTCAATCTCAGCTTAGTACCCAAAGCCTTCTGCAAACCTTCCCAGAATCTGGATGTAAACCTTGGATCTCTATCTGACACGATACTCGAAGGAATACCATGTAAACTCACTATCTTCTCAATATATAATTGAGCCAGCTTTTCCATCGGGTAATCCATTCTCATTGGTATAAAGTGAGCAGACTTTGTCAACCTGTCCACAATAACCCAAATAGCTTCACAATTCTTCACCGTCCTCGGCAAACCTGAAACAAAATCCATAGATATACTATCCCACTTCCATTCCGGAATAAATAACGGTTGCATAGCTCCATACGGTTTCTGATGCTCAATCTTCGACTTCTGATAAGTCAAACAGGCATAGACAAATTCAGCTATTTCCTTTTTCATTCCAGGCCACCAAAACAGCTTCTTTAAGTCATGATACATCTTTGTAGCACCAGGATGAATACTCAATCCGCTACGATGTCCTTCTTCAAGAATACTCTTCCTCAATTCGGCAATGTCAGGAACACAAACACGACTGCCAAACCTTATTATACCATTCTCGTCGATTCTGAATTCACCTCCTTTATCTTGGTTAATCAGAGTCAACTTATCAACCAACTCTACATCAGTCTTCTGACCTTCTCGGATTTCCTCAAGAATACCACTAGTCAGCTTCAGCATACCCAATTTAACACTGGTAGGAGTGTCTTCACATACTAAACTCAAATCTCGGAATTGCTCAATTAAATCCAATTCTCTCACCATAAGCATAGGCATATGCAGGGACTTCCTACTCAATGCATCGGCAACAACATTTGCTTTACCCGGATGATAATTCAGTTCAAAATCATAATCCTTGAGAAATTCTAACCATCTTCTTTGTCTCATTATCAGCTCTTTTTGGTCAAAGAGATACTTCAAACTCTTGTGATCACTAAATACTTCAAACCTTGAACCATATAGGTAATGCCTCCACAATTTCAACACAAATACCACTGCTGCCAACTCTAAGTCATGAGTCGGATAGTTTCTCTCATGCACTTTGAGTTGTCTCGACGCATAAGCGACTACCTGTTGATTCTGCATTAGTACACCTCCTAATCCCGACAACGAAGCATCACAATAAACAACAAAAGATTCCGCCGGATTCGGCAAAATCAAGATCGGCGCACTAGTCAACCTCTTCTTCAACTCTTGGAATCCTTCTTCACATTTCGAATCCCAGACGAAAGCTTGACCCTTCCTAGTCAACTTAGTTAACGACAACGCTAACTTTGAAAAACCTTCAATGAACTTTCTATAGTAACCCGCAAGACCAAGGAAACTACGGATTTCGGAAACTGACTTCGGAGCTTCCCACTGAGACACTGCTTCTACTTTCGTTGGGTCAACGACAATACCATCCTTGGAAATTACATGCCCAAGAAAGCTCACTTCATTTAACCAGAACTCACACTTTGACAGTTTTGCATAAAGTTTCTTTTCCTTCAATAGTTCCAATACCACTCTAAGATGATCTGCATGCTCTTCTTCATTCTTAGAATATATTAAAATATCATCTATAAACACCACCACGAACTGATCCAGATAAGGATGGAAGATCCTATTCATATACTCCATGAAAACCCCCGGCGCATTGGTTACTCCAAATGGCATCACTGTATATTCGTAATGACCATACCTTGTTCTAAATGCCGTCTTCTGAATATCGTCCGTCTTCACCCGAATCTGATGATATCCCGACCTCAAATCAATTTTGCTGAACACACAAGCTCCAACCAGTTGATCCATCAAATCATCAATCCTCGGCAAAGGATGCCGATTCTTGATAGTAACCTTGTTCAGTTGTCTGTAATCCACACACAACCTCATTGAACCTTCTTTCTTCTTCACTAGTAACACCGGTGCACCCCACGGTGAGACACTAGGACGAATAAATTTCTTCTCAAGTAACTCTTCCAATTGACTCTTCAACTCAGTCAATTCCGATGCCGACATACGATAAGGTGCCATCGACACAGGACTAGTTCCAGGAACTAACTCAATAGCAAATTCTACCTCCCTCTCTGGCGGTAACTCTCTTACATCTTCTGGGAAAACTTCTGGGAATTCACATACTACCGGTAAGTCACTACTCACCGCTTTCTTTTTCACTTCCATGGATGCAATCAACATAAACACGGCAGCCCCGTCCTTCATTGCTTTATCCACTTGTCTAGCCGTCATCGCTAAATCCTCAACAATGACATCTTCAGGAAAAATAACCGTCTTCGTGAAACATTTGATATGAACCCGGTTAAATTGCAACCAATTCATGCCCAGGATAACATCCAGTTGTTCCAATGGAAGGCACACTAAGTCCATTCCGAATTCTCTACCAAAAATATCAATTGGACAGTTCAAACAAGCAAACGAAGTAGTCACTGAACCCGACGCAGGAGTGTCAATGATCATACTTCCATTAATATCAGATATTTCCAAATTCAGTCGTTTAGCACAATCCAATAAAATAAACGAGTGAGTTGATCCAGTATCTATTATTGCAATTAAAGGAGTGCCATGGATAAAACACGTACCTTTAATCAACCGATCCTCTAGAGTAGTCTCTGAACCAGATAAGGCGAACACCTTACCACCAGCTTGATTCTTCCTCGGCTTAGGACACTTAGGACTAATATGACCTTCTTCCCCGCAGTTGAAACAAGTTACAGTGTTCCCTTTGCACTCAATAGCAATGTGACCTGCCTTTCCACATCTATAGCACTTCTTTTCCTCACTTTTGCACTCGTGAATGCGATGTCCAGGTTCTCCACACTTGAAGCACTTAATAGGGGCACCAGAGTCTCCCCCACTAGGCTTCTTCCAGCCTCCAGCTTTCTGGTTACCCTTACCATATGGCTTACCACGATCCATATGCTTTTTCCCTTTCCTGTCGACTAACTCGCGAGAGTGTGACGACTTCAGTTTAATATTGTCCTCTTCAAAGATTCGGCTGCAGTCAACCAAATCGACAAACCTGCGAATCCTCTGGTATCTGATACCCTGTTTAATCTCATCACGGAGACCATTTTCAAACTTAACACACTTCGAGAATTCACTAGCCTCATCATTATTGTAGTGGACATAATACTTTGCCAGCTCAACAAACTTGGACGCATACTCCGGCACGGTCATGTTACCTTGTGTCAGCTCCAAAAATTCAATCTCTTTCCTGCCTCTAACATCCTCAGGAAAGTACCTCCGCAAGAATTCTCTCTTGAACACAGCCCAAGTGATTGCAACACCTGCAGCTTGCAGTTCGTCCCTACTAGCCATCCACCAATCATCAGCTTCTTCAGACAGCATGTGAGTACCATATCTCACCTTCAGATTTTCGTCACAATCAATCACCCGGAAGATCCTTTCAATTTCCTTTAGCCACTTCTGGGCGCCTTCGGGATCGTGAGTGCCTTTGAACAACGGAGGGTTGTTCCTCTGAAAACTGTTCAGCTGCCTGTCGGCACCAATTCCAGCTCCACTGGCATTCCCTCCCAACACACCGGCAATCATACCGAGAGCCTCAGCAATCGCATCGTCGTTCCTTCCTCCTCTTCCGGCCATTGCTCTGCTAAATATCAAACAATATTTATTAGAACAAGAAGTATCGACAGTGTCAATCTTACACTAATCGCATACGAGGGGTCAACCGACACTAAGACTCTGACTCAAACGACCGACTATGCTCTGATACCACTATTGTAACACCCTTCTAATACCCCGCATAAATAATAAACAATAATCAGAGTAAACATGAAAAAGGGCATTACAACTTCCAAATAATTAAACAATAATATTCATGTCATGCCATAAAAGAGAACGTCAACCAAATTTATTCAGATCATCATGTTAACACAATGGAATTATCTTTAACATCTGAATAACAAACAGCTAAGTCATAGGCTTAAAACACCAACATAAGAAATCCACCCAAAATAAAAAGAGTTTAACAAGTAACTCTAAACGACGTCCCCAGTGTTACACGACCAGAGCATGACACGGACCCAACTGACTCTAACGGACTACTTGACGAGCTAATCCTCACCAAGTACGAGAGCTACTCCTCAATCTGAAAAATAACAACAGTAAGGGTGAGTCTCATTCACATTTAACTAATGTTATAAGATATAGATAATAAAATATCATTTCACATGCCATTCACCCAATCACAGTTATGATCAGATCCGAACCATACAATCAGTAAGCAAACAACCAAATTAACACATATTATAACATTGGACAATCTTCCATTCATGTTATAATAGAAAAACAGCCTAATGCAATGCAACTACATGCATGTGGTACCAAAATCTGGGACAACCCAACTCACCGACCCACCATCGTCAAGGATACCGTAACACCCACTCACTAATTCCACACAATGGGAATTAGCTACCACTGATCCACCATCGTCAAGGACCAGCCACATAATGATTATGAATGCATGCATCAACCATAACATGCTCATCACCCACATAAATCGATCAATGTCATAATCATCAATAAAACACATATTTCACGCCAACAATACATGTATAATAAACACCAGTTATAACCACAACATCATACAGGTAAAACATTCATTAGTGTACCTATAAGCATAACCCACCACAAACAAATAAGATCGGTGTTTTTAAAATAATTCAAGCCACAACTCAAAACACCATTTGAGTATATAAATTATTTGATTAGCTTCACTGTACTCGAAGCGGCACCAAAATCCGGTTTACGGTTTAGAAGTTACATATTTTTAAACTTTTCAAAACGGCCTATCGCCAACAGTACGCGGCGCCACACACAAGGGTTCGCGGCACAAACAAGGGTTCGCGGAGCGGAACGAATAGGAACTACGCCTTCGCGGCGCAACTAAAGGTTCGCGGCGCGTACTGAACACACACACAACTTCCTGGCTTTCTGCCAAGCAGTTCGCGGCGCCAACTCCTGGACGCGGCGCGAACTGGCGATTTCCAGAACTCCGAATCGCAGAAAACAGCCTGCGATTTTGCCATTCTTTCACCAATTCATTACCAAACCAAACCCATTCCAACCAGATTTGCATACAGTGAAACAAACACATATTATAACACATTTATAATACATTCAACCATCCAATTAACACCATACATGGTTAATACAATCATTATGCATCAATTCTCCCAAAAACCTAACATCTCTACAACCTAAGCACAACCCAATTGATACGAATAACACGATCAAATTCTATCATACTACCCATAATCCCATAATAGAAGATAAACGGAAGAGTCCCCCCTTACCTGAAGGTTGATTCTTCGCTCTTCCTCGTGTCGCACTTCCTCGCTCTTCTCCTCTTTTTCACGTTCAGATTTCTTTTCCCAAAATGTTGTAACCCTCTCTATTCCACAACTCCTTCTATTTTCTATTTTATGAAAATAAGCTTATCATTAGTAATGGGCTTCACAACTGACACCCCCCTTCTACTAAAAGCGACACTGGCCCATTAGCTTCATTATTCCATTTTTCTCAGTTAACTCAAATAATTCTAATATTTAATCCAAAAATTAATTAAATTAAATAAAGAATTTTATGGGGTGTTACATGTGGAATTCTGAAGTGGAACTTGAGGTGATGAAGGTTCTGAAGATTACAGGGAGAATTGAGAATGGCGGTGATTGAAGATTCTAAAGAAAATTTGTTACAGGTTTTCTCTACTCTTTCAATTTCTGTTTTTTCGATCCTTATGCCCAAATTCTATTACCATTTTTCTGATATCTTTTTTTCTGTTGTTTCAGTTATGCCTGTCTGTTATAGGATGGAAAGTGAATTTGGTTGAGTCGTTTCGGATTTAATTGCAGGCACGGTTTAATTGCAGCTCCGGTCCTCTTTTGTTTTCAAATTGCAGGTATTGAACCAAAGTTGTAGTGTTCAGTTAGCATTTTATTCTGCTATTTTCCTGATGCATTCTTTCTGACTTTGAATTAGGTACTGCACTATGTGGCTTTACAGATCGATACTGCAAGCTGGTGTATGCGGGCAGCAGGCTGCTTTATTGTGTTGGATTTTGTTTATGAATATTTCAACGACCAAGGTATGTATGAACTGAAACCTGTGTATGAGGTAGAACTTGATGATTGCACCGTCACGGTACCATGTGTAGTGGTTGTTAGATGGACTGAATGCCTAACTGACACACTGAAATTTGTCTTTTCCTTTTTTGAATTCTAATGCTGGGACTTGAAGTATACTGTCAGTAGGTTAGTTTTTTGGTTTTGGGATAACTTACTTAGATCATGATTGGATGATGTTTGAGGAAAAAAGGAGCATACTAGAACCCGCAGGCACTCTTGCTCTTGCTGGAGCTGAGGCATACTACAAGTATTATGGGCTCAGGGGGGAAAATGTTATAGCAATAACCTCCGGAGCAAACATGAACTTTGATAAACTTAGAACAGTAACTGAACTTGCTAATGTTGGTCGTAAACAAGAAGCTTTGCTGTTAACTGTCTTGCCGGAGGAGCCTGGCAGTTTCAAACAGTTTTGTCAATTGGTATGTTTCAACGACTTCACTGTTATTATTATTTTAACAGTGTTGAACTGATTTTCTTCTGGCCTTGGCAGGTGGGACCGAGGAATATCACAGAATTCAAATATAGATATATAATTCCGAGAAGAAAGTTATTATCCTTTACAGGTAAGATCATACAAATGGATGAAATGCCATGTTGTTTATACGTTGATAACAAGTTTTATGCCAAGACGATAATATTTTATTATTCATTGTGTTTATGTGCAGTGTTGGGATTCACACACCATCCGAGCTAAAACATATGCAGGGGAGAATGGAATCTTCTCAGCTTGTAACTCACAATCTCTCATATGTCGACTTGGTAAAAGATCATTTGCGACACATGTTAAACGTTAAACTGAAACTGTGGCTTTATCATATGGCCACAGTTCTGTAATCATGGCAAATATAAACCGCGACCTTAATCAAACTACCTAAATCGTGGCCTGTAAAAGCCACAGATGTCAGAAAAACATGGTATATACCAAAAAACCGTGGACTATACTTTAGGCCACGGCCGCATATCCCACAGTTGGATTTTCGTGGCCAAACCGTGGCCTCAGTGTTACGCCACGGTTATTTTGCATATAGCCTCAGTTTCTTGATCGTGGCAGGAGACCTTTTTTTTTGTAGTGACATTTAATAATCCTAAAAAACGGTTCTAAGCCTTTGGACTTTTGTTATTATACCCTATGCTTGGAGGATGGACTTTTTGATTGAGATCTCAACACCCTGACTTTTACTTTGTTGATATTTTGAAGTTCTTGGGGTTTACTCGAAGACATTGTGTTTTGGAATTTCTCTGTATGAAATCGTTACTCGGGCCAAATTTTGTCTCAAGTCCATTGGTTTGCAAGTTATTCATATGAAGATGTTATTTTGAACTCAAGAAGGTTCATCTGGTATATGGTATCTTTGAAATAAAAATAAGGACTTGGCTTGATTCTTAATTCATCTGAGGCGTATATCATCTGACGCTTGGTTTTATCTTGGTATTATACTTGCTCGATACGATAATCTAAAGGATGGGAAATTTACATTAACTTCTTAAAGTAAAGTGTTGGCTTCTTGTTGGTTAGACCGTTCCTTTACCTTATCTTTTATTTTATGTTTTAGGATTGTTCCTTAATCTCCTCCTCGTCTTTAATTTTCAAAATCTTCTCCCTTTTTTAAAACATTCTTATGTTTGTAACACTCTTTTTAAACTCTCTTGATAAAAACTTTCTTTAAAATCTTTTTGCCCTCTGTGGCTTTATCTTAAAATATTCTTCTAAAGATTAGGCACGAGTAATTGTCATGATCGAGATGTAATACCTTATCCCCTTGATATTGATTGATATAGTTGATTCTTTTCCACTTGAAAGAGTTAGTGGCATACTCATCGATCTCTATCCGAGTTGGAGCCTTTCTTTCACTTATGACGCAAAGAATCCACTTGTTCTCATGTTGAAGTATGGTTAGCTGAGTTTTCTCATCTGAGACGACAAAGTGTCTATCCGATTTTGAAACAAAACTCTTGTTTTCCTTTTAAGGGAAACTACATTTGTTCTGACTTCTCCATTGCACTGAGGAGGTATGTAGGCACAAGATGAAATTTTTTGCCGAGCATAATTTTAAAATCAAACAAACTTTCTTTTGCACACAACTCTTTTTACAAAGATTTTCAAAAAGGTTTCTTTGGAGTACCACAAGTGTGAGGAGGTATGAGACGACAAAGTGTCTATCCAATTTTGAAACAAAAAACTTGTTTTCCTTTTAAGAGAAACTATATTTGTTCTGACTTCTCCATTGCACTGAGGAGGTATGTAAGCATAAGATGTAATTTCTTGCCGAGCATAATTTTAAAATCAAACAAACTTTCTTTTGCACACAACTCTTTTTACACAGATTTTCAAAAAGGTTTCTTTGGAGTACCACAAACGTGAGGGGTGCTAACATCTTCCCCTTACATAATCAACTCCCGTACATAAAATCTCTACTTTTTATTAGTTCTGATTTGAAAATTTTTTTTGGGTTTATTTCGCTCTTTTCCCATTTCCTTTGAAATAATAAAGCGCGGTGACGACTTTCACTAAAATAATGAGACAAGTCAATCAATGGCTTTGATCTTAATTTTTCCCCGTTACACAATGCCTAAGCTTATATAAGGGCATTCCAATTATGGGTCGAGTATTGGGCTTGGAAACCCTCCCGATGGTTATTCTTCCAACTTTTTGTCTTGATACATACCTCTAGGAATAATGTCCGAGATCTCGGGGTCATCATGCTAGGTCATGATGTTCCTTGGTTTATCATCTTTTCTGAAAGTTTGGATGATTTCTGAGAGCTCTTTTTGCTAGTGAAACCTTACACATTGGGAGCCCACTCTACGTTCTATATTGTTTCTGTTGGATCTCCTTTTTCGTGCATGGATAGGTTTAGAAAATATTGGGCTTAGGGTCATTTCAAATGTGAACCTCACGCATATGTTGTTCGTCTTGATTCGCTAAAATCTTCAATGTTCTCCTATTTTGAATAAATTATTTTTTTGCCCTTGCAATCTATCTCACATAATGGTGTTTTTGTTGTACTTTTGGAATAATCTTCCTAGGTTGTCTACCAAAGAATACAACATTTCTCAAGATAATGAAATGGGTTAAATACGTTTTTAGTCTCTATAAATATGCAACCCTACAATTTTAGTCCCTCTAAAATTCTTCTTCAATAAATGGTCCTCGCAAACTTTTCCGTCCTCAATACTGGTCCCTCCCATTAGTTTTCACTAACGGAGGATGACGTGGCTCGCCACGTGAAAGACAGCATGAGAAAAATCTAAAAACGTTTGAAATTATGGGGGTTTTAAACCTCTTCTAAACTAACCCAGAAAAAAAAATTGGTTCTGGACTTTTCTCAAACACCTTGCAAGTAAGTTTTCAATAGCTTTTCATGAAAATCTTTTTGACATGTATGTTTTTGAAAATTATGTATTTTCAAGATGTTAAGATTTTTAATAATGAATATTTAGGTTATTGGATGTCAAAATTATTTTTTAATTTAGAATAATGAATATTTAAGTTATTGGATGTCAAAATTATTTTTTAATTTAGAACAATGAGATTGAAATAACTTAAACATTTTTTGACGAAATTCTTAGAAAAATCAATCTTTTAAATACAAAGATAATCCACTTTTTTAATCTATAACAAACATGCCCTTTCTGTTTGTTATTTTGGCCATGACTTGTAATTCCTTTACAATTGAATACAATAGGTTGAAGAGAATGCAAAATCCATCTCTCTATTTGAGAATGTTATTCATCTCAATGATGCCATTGAAGATGAAGGCAAGCGACTTGAGAATTTAGTTAGAGGAATTTTTGCAGGGAACATATTTGATCTGGTTCTTGTTGCTGTTGTGGTTATACTACTGTATTTTTTATTTATTAAAAGACATACAACAACAATTCTTTTATACAACCGTGGTTGTATGTAGCGTGCTATCCAATTTACTATCATGAGCAATATATCATGATTTTAAATAACTCACTTACAACAACACCCTACTTAATAACGGTTGTTCAACCGTTATTATAGATATTTTACAACTGTTGTTATATGTGTTTTTCATAGTAGTGCATACTACCTATTACAACTATTATCAACAATTAATTACTAATTCCTACAACTCACACCATCTCTTTAGCAAGAGTGTCGAGTTATCTATTCATATAATTTAGTTGAGTTAAAAAAGATTTCTACAATCTAGTCTTAGCTTTAGATGTTCCAAAAATAACATTTTACTTCAAATAATCATACATAAAAAAAATAGGTTGGAACAAATTTCAAAGAATCAAACCATAAAAAATATTAGACAAAAATCACTCTCACCTCATTTCATATCTTTAATCCCTTTTTCTTTCAACATTATATTGCATCAATTCACAATGCTCAATTACACCAAATCATAGTACTTTCACTTTTCTTCTAACTAATTCATTTGAAATTTAATTTAATATAGTCTAAGATTATTTGAATTACCTCTAATCCATAAATATTGTTTCATTATTTTTTATAAATTTATTTAGTATCAACATCATTAAAAGAATAAAGAATATTAACTATAAAAATCCAAACAAAAATAAATGCGGAAAATTTAACACAAATTTAAGGATCAAACAACATATATAACCAAAACAACACCTTTTGTAAGGATAAAACAACATATATAATAAAAGCAACACCTTTTTTAGGGTCAAATAACAGAAAACAGATACTACATAAAATTATGTTTACTTACATACGACAAAAATATAGATTTTATTGAAAATAATATTTAGTGATAGACAATATAAATATAGACGTTAGAAAAAGAATTTTGAGTGACAGAACCAAAAATAGACTATGTACAAAAGAACTTGTAATTATAGTGACAAGTAACATCAAAAACCATTTATAATAACAAAACTTTCTCTCAAAAGTCATTGTACTAACCTTAAAAATTACTATATACATGCATACAGTGGCGGAGCCAGGAACTTTAGACAGTCTGGGTAAAAAATTTACACCACTGATTATTCATCTGTTTTAATTTTCACACCCTATTTTTACTAATTTTACTCCTAATTTTGCCCCTGATTTTGTCTAAAACTCGACTATTAAATTGAGGGAATACAAATAAAATAGGAGTTGAGCCCGGGCGCTTGCCCGGGCTAGCTGGGCCTTGGCTCCGCCCCTGCATGCATAGACCATCACCAAAAATCTATAATTCAAAATTATGATAACAATGTTTTTAAAATCTTCGTTCGTTAATCAAAATAAATAAGTTACTATATTGTTTCTTAAAAATATCTTGTTATCAGGTCAAATTACTATTAGTTTATGATAAACACTCCCTAATTTTATATTAACTATCAATAACTCCAAAATTATAAAATTATAAATACATGTATATACATATTTTATAAAACTAAATCATACCACACGTTTGAAAATTAAAATACTTATATCACTCCTATCAATCATATATTTATCATCATGTTTATTCATCATACGAATTATATAACTCATAATATAATATAAAAGTATTCATTTTCTATAATAACATATGCATCAATTCTTACTTTGAAAAAATATTAGTTTAAATTTCAAACAATGGTGGGTAAATCTTGTCGCCTTCTTATTAAAAGAAATAATGAGGACTGATACAATCACCTAGCAAAATTACCAATGAACTAAATTTAAAATTTTTAAAAATATTATAAATAAATAAAGAGTCTTGCTAACCAGTGCCTTTAGGTGCACTCTTTAAGGATACTAAATAAAGAAAATATTTTTTTATAAAAGTTAATTTTTCAATTTTCTATGCATTGAATACACGTACTTTTAAAAAAAAACTTACTATTTTAATCACTTAAAGGGTATCCCAATGGCACTTGTTAGTATTTCCACGAATAAACTATCATAAACACTTATATATTCACAACAATAAAACATAAAGTCGTTAAAAAGTAACTTTAGATCAACAATTTAATAAGTATAACAAAACATTTAAAAACCAAACAACAATTGAGTGAAAACAATCATAGAAGACAAGTCAAACATTTATATGAAATCGTCCAACTCCAAAAATACTTGTTAGAGGATTATTGCTTTGATATCAATCGTAACATTCTTGATTTTTGGTCCAAGACATTATTTAAAAAATTATATTCCTTTGAAAATTTGCTACTAATTTTTTTTTTTTTCAGTTTGAGAGGCAAAACTTTTTCTAAATAATAAATTAATCAAGTGTTTCATAATGGAGAAAACTCGTTTCGTATTTGACCAGTTTATAGATATTAGAAAAATTCCATTTTTAATCTGGTGTTTTGCGTAGCAAAAATCAGTCATTGGAAACTAAAAAGAAAGAATATCTTGCAATCATTGACTCATTCAATGGTGAAATTAGCATGTTGAACTCCAAGCTTGATCAAATGTCAAAATATGTCAGAATGCTGAACTCTGGAACTGAAACCCTGGAAGAAATTTTACAAGTTGGACAGAGATCAGGAGACATGTCTGGAATAGGATTTGTGGGCAGGTCAGAATCCATCTTAGGATTCAAGAAGCCAAAACCTAAAGTCCATATGCCAGTTCGGATGTCAAGACCAATGTCACAACATCATGGAAACAGGGGGATAAACCATACTAGGAGGAAATTTCATAAATGGAGATGCCACTACTGTGGAAAATTTGGTCACATAAAACCTTTTTGCTTCAGACTGTATGGCTATTCTAATCATACACTTCAGGAAAAACCTAAGCAGAACACTCTAGTCAAAAAACAACAATGGGTTGCTACAGTACATCCTTAGTAGCCCACACTTCCCTGAGGGTGTCATCCAAAGAAGACTGGTACTTTGATAGTGGTTGCTCAAGGCACATGACTGGTACAAAGAATCTATTGGTAGATGCCATTCCTCATTCCTCTAACTATGTAACTTTTGGTGATGGAGAAAAAGGAGAAATCCAAGGGGTTGGAAAACTAGAATGTCCTGAAGTTCCAAATCTGGACAATGTTCTACTGGTAAAAGGACTTACTCTAAATCTAATCAGCATCAGTCAACTATTTGACCAAGGTTTCAATGTCAAATTCACAAAGAAGGAATGTATCGTCACAAATGAAGAACATAAGGAAGTCATGAAGGGGTCTAGGTCCAAGGAAAACTGTTACTAATGGGAGCCTAGAATCTCTAAGTACTCCTCTAATCTCCTATGACCAAAGAAGAGATTAAGGATAATCATCAAGAAGGATCAGTCAAAACAATGATAAAGAACATTGTTGAAGATATGGATGAATCTGATAAAGAGACATTTGTTGGAGATCTCACTGTTGGTGAACTTGCTACTTCTTTCTCTGAAACCTATCTAAGGAATGAAAGACTATGTGCAAGAGTGTTGGAGTATAGAAATGCCCACTTTCTCCTACAAGAGGAAAATGCAAGTCTCCTGTCAAACATTAATGCTCTGGAAAGAAAGTTGCTGAATACATCACATAACAGAAATTTAGAAGTAAGAGACCGGACTTACTTGGTGGAGCAGATAATGCCTAATCAAAAGCTCCAACATAAAAGAGAAAATCAAAAAGGGGGCACATGTCGCTCATATAAGAGATGCTATCACTGTGGCAAGATAGATCACTTGAAGTCAACATGTCCTGAAGCTCGTGCTCTTACCAAAAGGATGGTCTATCACCAAAGAAATTTTACTAAAGTAGAGTCATCTCACCTCGAGCTAAGTGATGAGATTGAGCACTCAAGTTCTGCCTCAAATAAAAAGATCTCTAGAGGAAAAACAAGAAGTTTTAAAAGAAGAAGACCAAATCAAGCTCCTAGAACATGGTACGAAAGGATGGCTAGAAATGGTTACAGGGAAGGAGAGATAGACAAAACTTTCTTTGTGAAGGATGAAGGTGAAAAACTCATGATTGCTCGGATATATGGAGATGATATAGTCTTTGGTGGGATGTTAGAGAAATAAATGTTGTCTGAGTACAATGTCACTCAGGATGTCATGACAATGCATTGTGACAATCTAAGTGTTATTAATATTTTAAAGAATCCTACTCAACTTATCCGAACCAAGCATATGGATAGTATACACCACTTCCTAAGAGACTTAGTGAAAGACAAAGTAGTTACTCTGGAGCATGTGGCTACCGGACTACAAATTGCTGATATCCTTACTAGAACCCTTGATGCTACTCAATTTCAAAACTTAAGAAGAAAATTGGGTATTTGCCTCTATGAGGAATTATAACAATTACAGTTCCTTGGGAAGTACTTTTTGAACAAGAAAAATAGTTCAGATGTTATGATTGGTCAAAATTTAAATCTCCCTCTCCTAGTGCAATCATTTCCTTTCAACTTCCCAACTCACTACTGTGGTGTCGTTTTCTTTACCTCCCCGTTTCACTTGGGAGGACGGCACACTAGACCCTTCACGCGAAATTTGGAAGGAGGAAGCGCCCGTGGCGGGATAAATTTTGTTTCAGTTCTTCCTACGATATCACACGAACTTTTTAATTGTCCTACGAGTAGGAAAGGGGAAAAAGATCTCAAATAAACCCTAGGAGTTTGCTAAGTGTGGGGATTCACCTAGACTAGAAATTCTGGAGTCTGGGAGGTCGGTTATACATAAGGAAGAGTTTAAGCACCCTACATATCCGTAGTACCCTATGGGAACCTTCTCTGTGTCAATGTGATTGTGTTTGTTGCTTATTATTGGGAAAGTTTCTCCTTTGTGTTAGGAGAAAGATTTGAATTGATTTGAAAAGACAGACAGACTGACTATTTTTGGTATTTTATTAGCTCGCTGAGATTCCTTGTGAACCTCATGCCTACATATCCCTAATGGAAGTCAGAGCTTAATGTAGTTCGGGGAACTAATTAGGGATTTTAATGATTTTTTGGTGCCTTGCTTGAAGCTCAAGGTTGAAGCTTTAAATTAAATCTTTGTTTACAATAAAGAGACATGAAATCATCTTTACAGAGAGGTATTTCTACTATTCCACCACAAACATTTTTAAAGTGACAGAAAAGCTAAAAAATGTTTCATTAAGAGGGGGAGCCTACTTGGTTGATCAAGTATGACAGCCAACATGCCTCTTGAATGAAAGATTCTCAACCAAAATAGGGAAAGTTGTACAAGTCTGGGTTGTGTGTCAGAGCAATGCCTTTCACGAGTCCTAAATGGGAGAATGTTTGAAATGATTGTTTGTTTGAAATGGTTGTTTGAAATGATTGTTTGTTTGTGGTGAGATAGGAGAAATACCTACCTATGAAGATGAGCTATGTCTATCTATTGTTTGAAAGATTTGATTTTTAGCTGGCTTGTATGAGGCCCAAGCTTGAGGCTTTTGATTTATTTTTTGACTCTGGGAGATAACTCCACTGGGGATGGATTTAAACTAAAGAGTTTTTGTGTTCTGTACAAAGCCCAGAATTGAGGCTGACTCTAGTTGGAGAGTATTTATTTGATGGATTTTATTTGGTGTTCTGTACAAAGCCCAGAATTGTGGCTGACTCTACTTAGGGAGACTCTATTTTGTGCCGTGTATGAAGCCCTAGGTTGTGGCTGACTCTTAACTGGGGAAGTCATTATTTCATGCCTTGTATGAGGTCCAAGGTTGAGGCTGACTCTTTGGGGAGTTTTACTCTGTTGGAGGATTTATCTATTAAAAGACTGACTTTTTGGAGGCTAACCCTTTCCAGGGATTTATGAATGATGGCAGAAATATTATCTAATTGAGACTTCTTGTTTTAAAGCCCAAGATGAAGGCTGACACTGACTGAGGATAGATAACTATGGGTCCTAGACTCTGCTAAGGAAATTAATGAAGATAAGGGTAATAGAGACTGTCCATGTCTCTCATTCCAAAAGGTGTACTCAATGTGAGATTGAGACAATCTTAGCTTGTTTAAAGTCTGGTTTAGAGAGCGGAAGAAACTCACCAGGATAGGCTAAAAGGTAACTAAAGACCTGTTCCTATGTTTATAAGAAACCTGATGGGTCCTTGTATACAAGCTCAAGAGGAAGCTGGAAATGCTTTTAAGAAGCCTGTGGGTCCTTGTACAAAGCCCAAGAGGAGGCTAATCTAGGGTCATCGAGGGTCCTTGTTGTAGCACAAGAGAAAGCTATGTGGTTTTGAACTTATTTTGGCTTTAAGCAAATGGGTAAGAGGTTTCACCGGGAATAATTCCTCTTAGGTGGATGTGTCCTATTTTGGGTTCTAAGGCTTTTTCAAGATGTTTCACCGGGAATAATTCATCTTGAGGGTTTGAACTAAAGATCTCTAATTAGGAAAGATCCTTCACCGGGAAGACATTCTCAATCCTAGGCCATATTCCTATAATATATATATATATATATATATATATATATATATATATATATATATATATATATATATATATATATATATATACATATAGAGGAAGGATCAAATTACACCCGAAGAGTTACACCACGAGTTACACTCGTTCAATAACTACATCTCGAATTAATATTTTTTAAATTCAACCGTTGGATTGAAACATAATATCATATAGATCATACCTATAAAGTTTGAGCTTAATCTATAATGATTTACTATGTCATTGAATCACATCAAAATTAACGTTATATGAAAGCTCATTTTAACGTTAATCTTTGGATATCTAGATGATATAGTAAATCATTATAGATTAAGCTCAAACTTTATAGGTATGATCTATATGATATTATGTTTCAATCCAACGGTTGAATTTAAAAAAATATTAATTCGAGATGTAGTTTTTGAACGAGTGTAACTCGTGGTGTAACTCTTCGGGTGTAATTTGATCCCTCCTCATATATATATATATATATATATATATATATATATATATATATATATATATATATATATATATATATATATATATATATATATATATATATATATATATATATATATATATATATATATTAACTGTCCTAAGGTTTACACTCAAATGTAGTTCTAATATATAAACAGTTCTATATTTGACAGTAATTTAAATAAAGACTGTAAATTTGAAAGCTATAAAGCCTAACCTGGATAGAGTGGAGGCCTTTGAAGATGTATGTACAAAGCCTTACCAGCAATTTTTTGTTGTTTTATTGATAACAGTTGAATATTTATAATAAACAGTTAAAAGGTTTTTGAAAACAGAAGAAGTGAAGATGGACAAAGGTCACATAGGTATCTGAAGAGTTTCACCAGGAATAATGCCCTTCAAATACCAGAAGAATGTTTTGAAAACAGAAAGAAGATTTTGTAAATACAGTTTTTGAAAACAAAATAAGAAAAGAAAAAGGTGTTGGGACTTACACTCTATTAGAGGCCCAGTACTTTATAGTACTGGTTGACTGTTATGAAAACAGTTAAAAAAGATTAGAAATGATACAAGGTTTTGTTGTCTGAAAACCTGGATCGTCTGTTTAATTTAGGTTCGAAAACAGTTTTGAAAATTGACAAAAGTCAACTTAATTAGGGTTTAGACAAAGTCTATACCTAATTAAGACCTACATGATTAGGGTTTTACCACAAAAATATTTACAAGAGATTAGGTTTTGAAAATCAATAGAAAACTATATTTAAAGTATTTTTAAAATACTTAAAAAAACATGTTATTTTAAACCTAAAAAATATGTATAAAATAAATAATATTTTTTGTGATTTTTGGGTTATTCATAAAATAGATATGTTAAATGATAAGTGTGTGAAAAATCAAAAAGAAATGATTTAATTTGATTGGTTAATTTGTTGTGTGAAATTGTAAAGAAAATGAAGAAGAAAAGTAGTAAAAAATTGGTTTTGTCCTCACCATGGTTTGAACCCACACCCTTGTAATCAATTACTGAAAACAACACCACTAGGCCAACATGCGCTTGGTGTCAAAGGAGTGACTCCATTGCAATACATGTGTTATTCAAATGCATAGAACAAAAAAAGAAATAAAATCAAAAGGTCTGGGGCGAGGGGGATTCGAACCCCAGACCTTGGGCACGCGCAACACACAAACTCTCTTTACCACTGGGCTATAACGATGTAGTCGTTTATAAAACAACTTCCACTCAAAATAAAATAAACTCAGACCCTGGATTTGAATTTTTGCGCGCCACCACCATTGTCATCTTCAACCTCAAGCTTCCATGATTTTTGAAATTCTAACTCTCTCGTTTCTCAACCAAATTAGATGATGTAAACATGAATTTTGCTCTAAATTTCCTCACGAATTCATATATGCAACTAAAATTTATTTATATTAACTATAACTATCTAATTTTCCAGAAAACACGAAGAACACATAAAACCTAATTTTAAAATTAAATGATGGATACGATGAGTAAATGAATGATGATAGAGGGTTTTTAATCCTCTGATGATGGTAAACAAACTGGTATCGAGATATATGAGAAAGAGTACTTGAATAAGTAGGTTAGAGTTTGAAAAAATACCTCTGAAAATGGAGGTCGTGAGGATGATGAGGAACACCTGGGCTTGTGTGAGTGATCCTAAAAGCTTCCTGGGGACTCAGTGATGCTAATTGAATACTTATTAAGACTTGAACCCCTCAGAATCGTCCAACCCGACTCCTTCAAATTGAGCTTCAAGTGAACATGGAGGTTGGTGAATTTGTAGTTACAGATGTGTTGCAGGCATCTGAATAGCTTCACTACACCTCTAGGAACATGTTGATGTGCTTGAATTGGTTTGACACCTTCTGAATTCTTCTACAGACCTCCAATTGCTTAAGCTCCAAAGTGAGAGTGACTATGGTGTTACTCCACTTACAGAAGTGATCCAGGTGCTTGGATCACCTCTAATGAACCCCTTTGAGATGTTAGAATGCTTACTTCTCAAAGAAGAGCTCTGGTTTGAAGAAATCGATTCTTCTTGCCAAAGAACTTTGAAAAACCATAAGCATGAGGGAGAGAAAGAGAAAGCAAGAATTGGAATTGCTTTGGTGTGTATTGTATGGAGGATAGCACTTATATTTATAGGCAAAGAGTTCTGTACAGATTGAGGGAGTGAGCTTGCTTAATGAGAGAGTTTTGGTTTCTTGGCCATGAAGAAATTTAAAGAATCTCCAAAATGCAATGATGACCAAACCAAGCTAGCTCCGTATCCATTGATTCTATCTGATCTTGGGGAACATTTCTGATATGTAGAGGCTTTCTATTTGCTTAGGAGAAGGTTCCAATTGATGAATCATTACTTACCATAAATTCTCAAAAGTAATGATTACATAATCACATGTTCTTGCTTTTGGGAATCTTCTTCAATTATTATGCCATGGTGAAAATGAATGCATGGTATGCTTGCAGATGTGTTATGGGTCGTGTAGAATCCATTAGTGAAGCCATATGCACAAAATTGCAAAGTTCCAAATTGTACATGACCTATAATTTCACTTCATGAGGCCAACTTTGAACAAGCATAACTCCTAGCTCAAAATGAATTTGGAGAAGGTTGAGCACAATTTGGAAAGCCCTAAAAATCTACTTCAATTAATTAGTTTGGGGTTTCTTCATAATCATTTGGGAAATTTGTGAAAAATGGGCCTAAAGTTGGAAGAAAACTAGGTTAAAAACACTTAGAATTTTTCTAAGTTTTTATGACCTAAAACTTCAAAATTCACAAATCTCTTAAATGATTGATTCCTTGAAAAAAGTTGTCTTGTAAGATGTTGTTTTGTTTTTCAAGATCTACAACTTTCATCTTGGGAGATTTTTGAGTGTGTAAGCAAAATTTTGAGTTCCCAAAATACCCTCAAAAACCCTAATTCCTGACTTTTTGCTCCATGGTGAATTTTCTTGAATTTCTTTTGCCAAATTACTTTAATAATCATATATTGATGATATTGATCTTAAAAAGTCATGTTTTGGCCAAAAATCCTAAAAGTAAAAGGTGATCTTGTATAGTTGACTTTTTCCAGATGAAGTGAAATCTTGGACTTTTGTGATGAATCAAACTCTCCTCCTCAAATGAATGGTGTGAATGGATTATATTGAGGTAATAGAAGCTCTTGAGTCATACTTTGAGTTTTGGATTCATGTCCTGATTAAAAGTCAACTATCTTGGTGAATTAGGTCAAAAACCCTAATTGTCGACCAGATGAAATTGTGACTGTAGACCTTGAATTGATGTGTAATGCCTTATGGATATTGTCATATGAACTAATTGAAGATGATTGGAGCCTTTGAGTGATGCCCTGGGGCTTTCTAGGGTTTCCCAAATGTGATCCCTGATTTTAGTCCTTGATGGGCTCAAAACCCTAGACTGGTGAAGTAAGCAAACCTGAGTCCAGGTGATGGGTGTCTAATCAATCATTGGTGAATAAAAAATGAAGTTTTTGAGTCCTATGATTGTATTGGAGACTAATCCTTCTATTGATTGATCCTTTGCCTAAGCTCTTTTGTTCCTGAGCACCCTCGACTAAGTATCAGGGTAATAAATGACTGCTCTGAGCATTTGTTTTAACTTGATGAAAAGTTTGGAGGTGTTGTCGCTACCGCAAAAAATGGAATCAGAGTCGCCACTAATATATTTATCCAATAAGGGAAAGGAAAACCAGGAAACCTAACTCAGAACAAGAACAAGGTCTTTTGACCAAAGAACAGGGCACGGGAGTCGATCACGCAAGGGGAAGGTGCTAGCACCCCTCACGCCCATCGTACTCGATGGTATCCACCTATGTTTGTTTCTATCTAAAGGGTGTATCTATGTCTAAACCTAAATGCGAATGAATGCAAAAATAAACACGGGGAAAAGAAGGAATTATTTACAAGTGTGCTCGCTTTGGCCCTGTTGCACCCCAAAATTTGCCCACCTAATTTTACTCATAATTGGCTTAAGCTTTACATTTCATTTGCATACCTTTATTAGGGCATTATGTAACTCCGCATTCATTAATCACATAAGCATCTGGAACCTGGGATCTAAGGTCATGAAGAGCCGGGGTTGTGACATTATTTTAAGATTCTCATCTTGAGTCAAGGTCACAATGTTTCCTCCATCAAAGTTTACAAAATTAGATCCTTTTTATCCCATGTTTGTGGTGATTCTAAGGATACTTTTCATTACTGTGATGAGACTTGAGATGTAAATAACAAGGTAGATTTTCACTGTCTACGGAATTTCTCATCGTCTATTAAGGAGGGGCTACTTGATTATATGGATTATAAATCATTAATTGAATCGGATGCAAGAAAAAAGAAGTGGAGTTATTGGGATTTATTTTGTCAATTCAAGTTGATTCATATTTTAAGTAAGTTACTTTGGTTATTTGCGAGGGTTGGATAAGAGATATGTCGCTGTTTCAAGGCTAGGGACTCAGTCACGTTTCGACTAAAGTCCATTTTAGAATAATTTTTGGTGCTACAGATTCAAGCTGCACATTTAAAATTTATTGGAACTTTATTCAAGATTCGTTTTATGATACACATTGAAAGGAGGAAAGAGTCATCCACGATCTTCAAGACAAATTCATTTCTAAAAGCCCATTCAACATTTACTTCAGGTTTCTATCTATTACAATATAGATTCAAAAATCCATTACATTATGCTTCAAAGTTTATAAATAATAGCCTATTGTTTCCAATGTCATGCTTCATCCTAAGTGACAAATTGCCGATCTTCAAACTTCCATAGACCGTCTTCCACCCATCCTCAACAATGTATCGGCTGCAAGCTAATTGATGCACGTTTCCAAACCTGTCCGTGCCAACGACATTCAGCCCTGCAGCAAACTGAAAACCATATCATAATAGCTCGAGACGGAATTGGAAAAAGAGAAAACAAAAGAAAACAGAGCTGCTGCCATATACATCATTCAGCATAGTTACAACCAGTTCACAAATAACCATTGAATCATACACAGTTCATATACACTAAACAAAACCAGTCCCTGCATTCTAACCCTCAACAGTCCCATTTCAACTCTTAAACTCCTAACAGTTTTGTTATTAACCTATTTCTTAAACTGTTATTAACCACCTACTAACCATCTCCTAATTCCTAACCAACTACATATTTCAGTTACATAACCTAACAACCCTAACTGTCATAACAGTCTCCCTAACCATTTCATAACTACCAAAACAGAATACAACTAACTTGTAATAGAAAAACCAACTCTAACCGAATTCTAACTTCCTAACAGAATGAGAATCTAACAGAAAAGTCAGAGGAACTCACCTATATATGATCACCTTCTTCTGCAGCTTCAGGCTCTCGCTCCCTTCACCATTTTCTCAACCTCTTGACATCTCCATTCACATTCACCACCTTCATCTCTTCTTCAATTCTTCACACGCACCATAACCACCACAATTCTCTTCACTTTCACTCATCATCATTCACCACTCAACCATTTTCACACGCATCTTCACTTTCACAATCACACCATTCACCATCTCCACAATTCACATCAACGATTCTTCATTTTCAATTCATCATCTTCAGACCCTCTTCATTCTCGATCCCTTCACTGCCATAACCTTCGCAACTCGTCTTCACCATTTTTTCTTCTTCACTTCTTCACTTTCCCAGCAAATCATCATCTTCAATTCTCCACTCAGTTCCCATCTTCTTCATACTCTCGAATCCCCGATCAGAATCACCTTCTTCACCCATAAACACAATCGATAAGCTTTAACGAATCTGCAATCATCAACGCGGGAACGATCAACAACATAATAACTCAAAGAAAATCGAGAAAAGAGAAGACTCAGATCAGAGGTGAGTTTGAGGCGGAGAGAGACGGGAGTTTGATCGGATTTCGGAAGGGAAGTAATGGCGCTGTGTTGAGTTCCATCAGAGTATGACATCGCCGCCGTTTCGAACAAAGACGAAGAGGATTGATCGGAGTTGGCTCCGCCGTTTATGCGTCGGGAGAGGCGAAAAAGATTTCAATCCGAGAAGCTGAAACGTCACTTTTGGGTTTGACCTAATCCTTATTCATTCCTTTTTCTCCTTTTATTGTTTTAATTTGATTTTTCTTCTGATAATGATTAAAAATGAAATATTGCAAACCTTTGGGCCATGCGAGCTATGCACACCCCCAGTAGGCCCGTTGCATCCTTTTTGGCATTCAGAAATCTGTGAACAAAAAAAACGCCCTTTGGGCCTCTCTGTCTGGGCCCTGCGCCTGTGCTATGTGCACCATCATGTTCAATTCTGCACCCCCCTGATTCCATTTTATTTCAATTAACAAATTTAGTGTTTTTACTTAGATTCTTTTATGCTTCTTTTAGGTAATAAAAACTGATTTTTTTCCTATTAATTTTGAGATTTTAGTACATAGATTTCGGCATATAAAAATAATCAACAAAATATTAGTTTAGGCTTTTATTTTAATTCTCTTTGTTTGATTAGAATTCTTGTTTTTGTCATGTAAAAAAATCAATAAAAAATAGTATCTTTTAATTCATTTTGTGCAATATTCTGAATCATGTTTTGTACCATATTTTCAGGTGTTTATGTTAGCCATTTTACACTAATTTTTGTATCGTTATTTACTTGTGTTTTTACTTGTAATTTCGATCTCCGCTTATGCTTATATCTTCATGCCATTAGGATCTAGAAATCCCCTTTCATAACACTTAGGCTAGTTGTTCATTTTAGGCTAGTTTTCATTCTTTTCTTTTCAACTTTTAAAATACTTAATAAATATCGATGAAGATCATACCGCTACTATATTTCATAGTAGGAAAGAAATGATTGGGGTGTAGGCCCCGATGTATGTTCTTTCCTACTTAGCGGAGAAGAAATGATTGAGGTGTGAAGCCTCGATGTATTTCTTAACCGTTGTTTAGAGAAACGATCGTGGTGTAGGCCTCGATGTGCATTCTCTAAATATTCACAAAAGAACTCTTTTTGTATCTCCCTTACTTAGCGGAGAAGAAATGATTGAGGTGTGAAACCTCGATGTATTTCCTAACCGTTATTTGGAGAAACGATTGTGGCGTAGGCCTCGATGTGTGTTCTCTAAATATGCAAAACAAAACTCTTTTTGGTATGATCTAAGTCACAAATTAATTTCCCTTAAAAGACACCTAAACAAAAACACTTCAAAATATCTAATAAAGGCTCAGAGCTAATCAAAGTGAGGAAGTGATGCGATGCCTTGTAGTAGGTTTTCGTCCATCATGGAATCACACATAAAAAACACAAACCAATCTCTTTTTCTCTCTTGCCTCCGAGGCATTCTTTCTCTTGCCTTCAGGGCATTCTTTCTCATTAATCGGACACGTTATTTCCGCTCCATTCCCAGCTTAAGACTCCAGAGGTCGAGCAGCGGAGTGCGAATGTAACTGTTCAACTAAAAAACACAAAAACAAACAAAAACTAAAGAGCCGAACTACGGCGCTCTGATTCCTGAAAAGGATACGTAGGCATTAGGTCGCGGGGCCTAAGCGAGCACAACTATTTATAAACCTTATTTTCCCCGTGTTTCTTTTCTTTCATTTGCATGCATTCCCTTAGTAATTAAGCTTTAGATTTACACACCCTTTAGATAGCAACAAACATAGGTGGATACCATCGAGTACGATGGGCGTGAGGGGTGCTAATACCTTCCCCTTGCGTAACCGACTTCTTACCCTATCTCTGGTCGAAAGACCTCGTTCTTATTCGTTTTAGGTTTGCTAGCGTTCCTTTCCTTTTAGGATAGATATGTTAGTGGCGACTCTGTTTATATTTCGCGAGCGTGCGACAGCTGGCGACTCTGCTGGGGACCTAGCTTAGTCGATCCTAGCTTGTGTTTGCTTTCTTTGGGTGTTCATTTATTGATTTATTACTTTATTGCTTTACTTCTTTATGCCTCGCATATCATGACTATTTATTGCTTGCATATCATGTTTATTTTCTCGCATCCTGGACTATATTATGGGTCCCCGTGGGGGCCACATATTTTCTATGTTTGCAGGTTGGGTGGGATTTCTATGAGGTAAAAGGCCCAATACCCAGGCCAGAGTGATACCTTAGGAACTAGGAATAGAGTGGCCATGACGGACAGAAGACGTATGTCTGATTGATCCGATCATGTATCCACGGACAGAGCTTGGTTGAAAGAGGCAATATCGTATGATTGCGCCTACTTTCAATCCTCTGTTGGCTTTTTGACCTACCATATACTAGATCCTACCTGTGAGAGGGGTTGGGAATTTTGTTTTGCAGGAAAACATGCCTCCATCCTACCTTAAACCATTCAGACTATCTATCATAATCAACGTCGAATCTCTGAATCTGGAGGTTTGACCTTATGTGACTTTTGCAAAGGTTATCTATCAGAATCAACGTCGAACCTCTGAATCTGGAGGGTTCGACCATCTTTGACTTATGCACAAGTTGTTTATCCAGAAAGCAACGTCGAACCTCTGAATCTGGAGGATTCGACCATATCTTATTGACCATGAGAAGTTGTTATCCAAGAGGCCTTGATCCTTGATCCTGATTTATGATACATTTGCATCTTCATTGACATTTTTGCATTCATGCATGTGCATCCATGGTTACCAAGACTCTTACCACTCTTCATCTCCATCAGATCAGTCAAGACGATTCCTCCACACCGATATCTGACAAGAGCTCACAGAAGAAGAATCATGGAGAATTACGAACAAGATCAAGCTGCCATTAGAGAAGAGATGGATCAAATGAAAACTAAGGTCGATGCTATCCTGGAAGCTATCCAAGCCTTGCGAACTGAAAGGGTTCCTGCTACACAAGAGATTCCCGTTGTTGGTAACCAAGCTGCTGCTAGCCAACTTGAGGTCGTTCCACCTTCTTCTACTCCATTTGAGTTCCAAGCAAGGACTAATGCTACTCTTGGGATGCCATTCAACTTCATGACTGTTGATACCCTTGGAGCTCCAAACCAAGGTGGGACTATACCCGTGACTTCTGGAGCAATGACTATGGCTGATCCCGTCTTCCCATTCCCTGTGCCACCTTCTCAAACAGAGATTCCTATTCCTGCTTTCTGTGGTACTCGTTCTGCTGATCCAGAAATGCAAACAATACCAACTGCTGAAAGAGCTCGACCCGTTGAGAAATCTGCTGAGAAGTACAAAATCCTTGAGGAAAGAATTCGAGCCATTGAAGGATTTAGTGCCTATGGGATGGATGCTGAGGATATGTGTCTAGTTCCTAATCTGGTTGTCCCTCCTAAGTTCAAGACTCCCGACTTCCAGAAGTACAAGGGTTTGAGCTGTCCGAAGAGCCATATCATCATGTATTGTCGTAAGATGGCTTCTCACATCCACAACGACTCATTGCTCATTCACTGCTTCCAAGATAGCTTATCTGGGGCATCTCTGAACTGGTATATGAATCTGGAGCGTAATAGAATCCGATCTTGGAAGGATTTGTCTGATGCTTTCCTCAAGCAATATCAATACAACATTGACATGGCACCGACTAGGTTGCAACTTCAAAATCAAGTGCAAAGGACCAATGAGACATTCAAAGAGTATGCTCAGAGGTGGAGAGAAATGGCTGCTCAGGTTAATCCACCACTTTCTGAATCTGAACTGGTTGATATGTTTATGAACACTCTTCAAGGACATTACTATGAGAGAATGGTTGGTAGTGTTTCTTCTGGTTTCTCCGATCTAGTCAGGATTGGTGAAAGAATTGAGAATGGTTTGAAAATTGGTAAGATCCAGAATCCCACCAATGCTGCTGCTGCAAACCAATATGGGTACAAGAAACCTCAGGGTAACTTTGTCAAGAAGAAAGAAGGCGAGACCAGTGCCACCTATGCTCAAGATCAAGCTCCTCGCTATCAAGTGGCCGCCACCGCTCCTCAAGCTTATGTGGCACCTGTTGGTCAACAACCTTGGGTTCCGTATCAACAATATGTCCAACAACAAGGTTATCAGCAGAGACAAGGTCAACAGAGGCAGAATAGGCCTAAAAGGGTGTATGATCGTGTACCAATGTCCTATAGCCAACTTCTCGCCGCCTTGCTTGATCAAAAACTGATTCAATTAGCTGAAGCGAGGCCTCCTCCTGATCCTCTCCCTCCAAATTACAAGATTAATGCCAAGTGTGAATTCCATTCTGGAGGATCTGGCCACACCACTGAAGAGTGCAGAGTTCTCAAAGACAAGGTTCAGGATCTGCTTGATGCAAAGGAGATTACATTCACACCTGCGGCACCTAATGTGGTCAACAATCCCATGCCACCTCACAATGGAGCTTCCACCAGTGGAACATGAAGACTTTTATGTTTGTCAGAAAACATTTCATTTGCATTAGAATAAGGCCAAGCTTGCCATTGTATAGATTTCTTTAGTATTTTCAATTGTATTACTTTTGTTGTTATCAAGTACTTCTCATTGTAAGAAACCCATTCTGTTTGAATAAATAAGAAGTGTAATATACATGTTTTTCTCAAATCATTTCATCTTTGTCATTATGTTCATTGATACTTCACTCATTTGTCTTAAGCAACTAAAAAAGGAGAATGATGAAAATCAAAAAACACATGAACTACTAACTGTATGCTTTTGGAACAAAGATCCTACTGACGATGTGCAGGCATTGTTTCAATTCCTAAACACCGGAGTTATAAGGGAGTGAAACCTTCGTAAACCCCATTGAGCCTAAGGAGTAGTAGTTTCTTTTCAAAAAAAAACAATGAAACCCTTCATCTTAACCAGGGGCAGGGTAGTCTTCAGTTAGTGCGACCGAGCGCTCAACTTTCAGGTATTCCATCAGAGGATCAATTACATCTCATGTCCCGCAACAAAAGAAGAAGAGAACAATCCACAATGGATGTCTCTCATTCACTAAGAACAAAGGCAGTCATAACCCTTTTCATCAAGTCAGTCACAAAAATCATACAACTTGTTCCCAAACGAGGCAAAAAAAAAGGGAGTGAAAAGAAAGTATTGAATCATGATCAAAAAAAAAAGAAAGAAACAATAGCCCGCTAAGTCAAAAAGAAAGGAAAAGCTTTGAAGCAAATGACTTAGGCAAAAAATTAGGGCATATCCCGCTGGACAACGAACACCAATATCAAAAGAAACTCTTTGTCCAGGCAAAAGTTAGGGAAAGTAAAAAAACAAAGCAAAAGAAAAATCCTCCAAGGGACAAGTTGTTGTGACCATCAACAAAAGAATCAAAGGGTGGCTGCCACCTCCGCCAAAGCCATAAAGGATCCTCATCCATCACAATCCTTCCTGAAAGATGAACACTCGTGTCAAACTAACTGAACGTAGGACTGGAGGACATCATGAAGAGGGGTGGGTTAAGTAGAACTTGAGCCTTTATCCTTTGTTTCTCAAACCGTGAACCCGGCCACGTTACAACCCTCAAAAGTCCTAATTGAAGCAGGGTTCGTTCTGAAAGCATACAAACTGTGAAATCATGTCAAAACTGACTCCTTATGTTGCTGTGTCATTTGTGTTAGTATTGATATAACATTGACAAATAAAAACTTTTCTTTGAGAGTAACATGTGCATTGCATTTCTCATTATCTCTTCCAAAACAGAATTGTCTCTAATCAGAAAGCAAGTACTTGATACCAAGGAAAGTTCAACATTGAAATTCCATCGAGTAATCTTACAAAGGTAAAGTTTGGTCATCCGCTGAGCAAATATCTAAAGAATCCATCAAGTGGAACAGTTCCTTTCAATCTGGGGCATTCATTCCTTGATTAACACTGGGGCAGACCATTGCGATCTCCATGATTCAAGCATTATCAAAGTCTTATCTCAAGAGACCATACAAGCTGGGGCAAGCTAGTAACAATTCATCTCTTCATCTTCAATCAAGTGTCAGATATCAAGATAGGTGTCGAGGAGTCAAGCCAAGCACCTCACCTTCACCAATTCTATCCTTCAAACAATCTTTCCGCAAGGGAACCCTCCATCCATCCCTGGTATCATGGAAACAATCATTCCACTCATAATCATACATGCATCATGCATATCATTGCATTCTCATTATCATTTTACCCACATGATCCAATCATCAATAAATCAGGGGCATCCCCCCTACCATGATTCTCAAACAGAGTTTCAGAACTCCATCCAATCTATTCCATGCAAAGCAAAAACCCTGATCAATCAGTACACTGCATATAGAATCTATTACATTGCATCCCCAGAAGTGCATAAAACAAATCAAGCATTGCATGTGAAGCATAAGCCAAGTTACTCATCAGATGAGGTCCCTACAAAGCATTCAGTTGATATTCCACTAGATCACTCAGAGTTACCATTGTGGTGTCATCTCCCAAAGCCAATCATGTTCATCTTTCTTCAACCCAGAGTTGATGTTTTTGAGTTCAACCCAGAGTTGACTTTCCCTCCATCGTTTAACCCCGAGTTAATTATCTTTTCCCACTCAACCCAGAGTTGACGGTTATCTCTCTTCTTTTCCCGCTCAACCCAGAGTTGACGCCAATCTTTTATTCAACCCAGAGTTGATGGTTATCCCTTGTTCAATCCAGAATTGACTCCCCCTTTCCCGCTCAACCTAGAGTTGACGGTTATCTTTTGTTTTTCCCATCCAACCCAGAGTTGACGGTTATCCTTTATTCAATCCAGAATTGATTCCATCTTTCCCCACTCAACCCAGAGTTGACGGTTTTCCTTCTCTTTCCCACTCAACCCAGAGTTGACGGTTATCTCTTGTTTCTTTTCCCTCTCAACCCAGAGTTGACGGTCATCTTCTTTCTTTCCCACTCAACCCAGAGTTGACGGTTATCCTTTACTCAATCCAGAATTGATTTCTTTTTTCCCACTCAACCTAGAGTTGACGGTCATCCTTTATCCTTTTCCCACTCAACCCAGAGTTGACGGTTATCTTTTATTCAACCCAGAGTTGATTCTTTCCTTTTCCCACTCAACCCAGAGTTGACGGTTGTCTTTTATCCTTTTCCCACTCAACCCAGAGTTGACGGTTATCTTTTATCTTCTTCCCACTCAACCCAGAGTTGACGGTTATCTTTTATCTTCTTCCCACTCAACCCAGAGTTGACGGTCACCTTTTATTCCTCCCACTCAACCCAGAGTTGACGGTTATTTCTAATTGTTCATCTTTCCACTTTCAACTCATAGTCACTACCCATTGTCTTCAACCCAGAGTTGATTTTCATTCTTTCTCAACCCAGAGTTGATTTCCCTTTATCCTTCAACCCAGAGTTGACCCACGTTTCTTTTTCAACCCAGAGTTGACGTTTATTTCATTTCTAACCCAGAGTTGAATTACTTTCTCTCAACCCAGAGTTGATGTCTATCTCTTGTTTTCAACCCAGAGTTGATTTTCTTTCCTTCTTTCTCAACCCAGAGTTGATGCCTATATCTTGTCCTATTAATACTGATTTCCCTTTCTATTCTCAACCCAGAGTTGATGTTTACATCTTGTCCAACCCAGAGTTGACTTCCCCTTTATTCTGCGACCCAGAGTTGACCCGCTATCCTTCTTCAACCCAGAGTTGAATTCCATTTCATTTCTAACCCCGAGTTAATTTGTTCAATCCAGAATTGATACATTCTTCCTCAGTAGAGTTGACACCGTCTTTTCCCCAGTGGATCCTATCTCTCATCAAGCAAATTTTCAGGTTCACTTGGTATTTAATCTTCTTCTACCTCGAATGATCGGAAGGCTAGCGCCAATCTTACATTCAGGTTTAAGACGATTAAATAGGGGCAGCTGTTGCACCCCAAAATTTGCCCACCTAATTTTACTCATAATTGGCTTAAGCTTTACATTTCATTTGCATACCTTTATTAGGGCATTATGTAACTCCGCATTCATTAATCACATAAGCATCTGGAACCTGGGATCTAAGGTCATGAAGAGCCGGGGTTGTGACATTATTTTAAGATTCTCATCTTGAGTCAAGGTCACAATGTTTCCTCCATCAAAGTTTACAAAATTAGATCCTTTTTATCCCATGTTTGTGGTGATTCTAAGGATACTTTTCATTACTGTGATGAGACTTGAGATGTAAATAACAAGGTAGATTTTCACTGTCTACGGAATTTCTCATCGTCTATTAAGGAGGGGCTACTTGATTATATGGATTATAAATCATTAATTGAATCGGATGCAAGAAAAAAGAAGTGGAGTTATTGGGATTTATTTTGTCAATTCAAGTTGATTCATATTTTAAGTAAGTTACTTTGGTTATTTGCGAGGGTTGGATAAGAGATATGTCGCTGTTTCAAGGCTAGGGACTCAGTCACGTTTCGACTAAAGTCCATTTTAGAATAATTTTTGGTGCTACAGATTCAAGCTGCACATTTAAAATTTATTGGAACTTTATTCAAGATTCGTTTTATGATACACATTGAAAGGAGGAAAGAGTCATCCACGATCTTCAAGACAAATTCATTTCTAAAAGCCCATTCAACATTTACTTCAGGTTTCTATCTATTACAATATAGATTCAAAAATCCATTACATTATGCTTCAAAGTTTATAAATAATAGCCTATTGTTTCCAATGTCATGCTTCATCCTAAGTGACAAATTGCCGATCTTCAAACTTCCATAGACCGTCTTCCACCCATCCTCAACAATGTATCGGCTGCAAGCTAATTGATGCACGTTTCCAAACCTGTCCGTGCCAACGACATTCAGCCCTGCAGCAAACTGAAAACCATATCATAATAGCTCGAGACGGAATTGGAAAAAGAGAAAACAAAAGAAAACAGAGCTGCTGCCATATACATCATTCAGCATAGTTACAACCAGTTCACAAATAACCATTGAATCATACACAGTTCATATACACTAAACAAAACCAGTCCCTGCATTCTAACCCTCAACAGTCCCATTTCAACTCTTAAACTCCTAACAGTTTTGTTATTAACCTATTTCTTAAACTGTTATTAACCACCTACTAACCATCTCCTAATTCCTAACCAACTACATATTTCAGTTACATAACCTAACAACCCTAACTGTCATAACAGTCTCCCTAACCATTTCATAACTACCAAAACAGAATACAACTAACTTGTAATAGAAAAACCAACTCTAACCGAATTCTAACTTCCTAACAGAATGAGAATCTAACAGAAAAGTCAGAGGAACTCACCTATATATGATCACCTTCTTCTGCAGCTTCAGGCTCTCGCTCCCTTCACCATTTTCTCAACCTCTTGACATCTCCATTCACATTCACCACCTTCATCTCTTCTTCAATTCTTCACACGCACCATAACCACCACAATTCTCTTCACTTTCACTCATCATCATTCACCACTCAACCATTTTCACACGCATCTTCACTTTCACAATCACACCATTCACCATCTCCACAATTCACATCAACGATTCTTCATTTTCAATTCATCATCTTCAGACCCTCTTCATTCTCGATCCCTTCACTGCCATAACCTTCGCAACTCGTCTTCACCATTTTTTCTTCTTCACTTCTTCACTTTCCCAGCAAATCATCATCTTCAATTCTCCACTCAGTTCCCATCTTCTTCATACTCTCGAATCCCCGATCAGAATCACCTTCTTCACCCATAAACACAATCGATAAGCTTTAACGAATCTGCAATCATCAACGCGGGAACGATCAACAACATAATAACTCAAAGAAAATCGAGAAAAGAGAAGACTCAGATCAGAGGTGAGTTTGAGGCGGAGAGAGACGGGAGTTTGATCGGATTTCGGAAGGGAAGTAATGGCGCTGTGTTGAGTTCCATCAGAGTATGACATCGCCGCCGTTTCGAACAAAGACGAAGAGGATTGATCGGAGTTGGCTCCGCCGTTTATGCGTCGGGAGAGGCGAAAAAGATTTCAATCCGAGAAGCTGAAACGTCACTTTTGGGTTTGACCTAATCCTTATTCATTCCTTTTTCTCCTTTTATTGTTTTAATTTGATTTTTCTTCTGATAATGATTAAAAATGAAATATTGCAAACCTTTGGGCCATGCGAGCTATGCACACCCCCAGTAGGCCCGTTGCATCCTTTTTGGCATTCAGAAATCTGTGAACAAAAAAAACGCCCTTTGGGCCTCTCTGTCTGGGCCCTGCGCCTGTGCTATGTGCACCATCATGTTCAATTCTGCACCCCCCTGATTCCATTTTATTTCAATTAACAAATTTAGTGTTTTTACTTAGATTCTTTTATGCTTCTTTTAGGTAATAAAAACTGATTTTTTTCCTATTAATTTTGAGATTTTAGTACATAGATTTCGGCATATAAAAATAATCAACAAAATATTAGTTTAGGCTTTTATTTTAATTCTCTTTGTTTGATTAGAATTCTTGTTTTTGTCATGTAAAAAAATCAATAAAAAATAGTATCTTTTAATTCATTTTGTGCAATATTCTGAATCATGTTTTGTACCATATTTTCAGGTGTTTATGTTAGCCATTTTACACTAATTTTTGTATCGTTATTTACTTGTGTTTTTACTTGTAATTTCGATCTCCGCTTATGCTTATATCTTCATGCCATTAGGATCTAGAAATCCCCTTTCATAACACTTAGGCTAGTTGTTCATTTTAGGCTAGTTTTCATTCTTTTCTTTTCAACTTTTAAAATACTTAATAAATATCGATGAAGATCATACCGCTACTATATTTCATAGTAGGAAAGAAATGATTGGGGTGTAGGCCCCGATGTATGTTCTTTCCTACTTAGCGGAGAAGAAATGATTGAGGTGTGAAGCCTCGATGTATTTCTTAACCGTTGTTTAGAGAAACGATCGTGGTGTAGGCCTCGATGTGCATTCTCTAAATATTCACAAAAGAACTCTTTTTGTATCTCCCTTACTTAGCGGAGAAGAAATGATTGAGGTGTGAAACCTCGATGTATTTCCTAACCGTTATTTGGAGAAACGATTGTGGCGTAGGCCTCGATGTGTGTTCTCTAAATATGCAAAACAAAACTCTTTTTGGTATGATCTAAGTCACAAATTAATTTCCCTTAAAAGACACCTAAACAAAAACACTTCAAAATATCTAATAAAGGCTCAGAGCTAATCAAAGTGAGGAAGTGATGCGATGCCTTGTAGTAGGTTTTCGTCCATCATGGAATCACACATAAAAAACACAAACCAATCTCTTTTTCTCTCTTGCCTCCGAGGCATTCTTTCTCTTGCCTTCAGGGCATTCTTTCTCATTAATCGGACACGTTATTTCCGCTCCATTCCCAGCTTAAGACTCCAGAGGTCGAGCAGCGGAGTGCGAATGTAACTGTTCAACTAAAAAACACAAAAACAAACAAAAACTAAAGAGCCGAACTACGGCGCTCTGATTCCTGAAAAGGATACGTAGGCATTAGGTCGCGGGGCCTAAGCGAGCACAACTATTTATAAACCTTATTTTCCCCGTGTTTCTTTTCTTTCATTTGCATGCATTCCCTTAGTAATTAAGCTTTAGATTTACACACCCTTTAGATAGCAACAAACATAGGTGGATACCATCGAGTACGATGGGCGTGAGGGGTGCTAATACCTTCCCCTTGCGTAACCGACTTCTTACCCTATCTCTGGTCGAAAGACCTCGTTCTTATTCGTTTTAGGTTTGCTAGCGTTCCTTTCCTTTTAGGATAGATATGTTAGTGGCGACTCTGTTTATATTTCGCGAGCGTGCGACAGGCCCCACGACCCAATGCCTACGTATCCCTTACAAGGAATCAGAGCTACCGTAGTTCGACTCAATATTTTCTATGTTTTGTGTTTTTTAGGTGAACAGAGGTTAAATTCGCACTCCACGATGCTCGACCTTTGGAGACTTATACGCCTAATTATGGAATGGATTCAACATGTTCTTAAGAATGCCACGAGGGCGAGAGACAGAAGAGAGTTTGAGCGTTTCGAGGGAATCCCTTAAGCAAGGGAAGCTCGAGTTACTCTTTGGTTTGTATTTTTTAGATATTGGGAACTTACGCTCGGATGGTTCCCTTAAGCAAGGGAGATCCAAGCACTCGAATGATTCCCTTAAGCAAGGGAGATTCAAGCTTCCATCCCCTATTTAATGATTTTCACCTTTTTTATTAATGTTTTTTAAGTGTTTTCTTTGTATTTTTTAAGGGATTTTATTCAACTATTTATTAAGTGTTTTAATGTTGAAAAGAAAAAAAGAATGAAAGAGGGGGGACTAACCTATTTTCTAGCCTAATTGTTATTCTAATTCCTATTTAAGATCTAAACTAAAATCTAAAGGGAATTAACTAAGAAGAAAGTTGTTTAAGTTGACCAAAGTAAACTTTAACAACTAGAGGTATTTTAGACATTTATCAAAATATGAAAATATTCACAAAAAGAAAGAATTAAAATCTAAACTAACCATGAAAATATTCACAAGCAATTTGTATTTTTTATCATGTTTAAGACTATTTTTAATGAATTAAAACCAAAAAGCTATTTATTTTTATTATTATGCACCAATCACAATTCAAAGAAAATCAACCATTAAAATCAATTAAAAATCTAAAAATGAAATCTATGGATTGTTAAAATTCTAATTGGTTAGAAAACAATTTTTATCATTTTTATTTAAAGGAAAATTCAATTAATAAGCAAAAGAAAATAAAAGAAAACTATTATTATTTGTGTTTCATTTATCAACAGGGGGGTGCATCAGTATCTTTTTATTGAATTGAAAACAGTTAATGGCGCATTGGGCTTTAAAACTGGTGGTGTGAATAACAACATAAACTGAGCCCTGAACCAGAATCGGCATTAGTGTAAGCAAATTGGGTGTGCATTCAGGAAAACAATGGCCTAAGCCCACACATTCTTAGCTACGCGTGGCTCACAACATAGATCCAACATTTATTTTTATTTCACTTCAGCATGCATGTTTATTATTCACATAGTTTTTTTATTATATGGTATGATTAAAAGAAAAACGTGACATAGAGGCACCAACTAAATATCAATGGGTCAGCTTTCTTTTAAGTTGCTAAATGACAAAATCAATAATGGACCAATCAGAGCATAACACACTGCATTGCAATCATTTGAATAAGACAAAAATAACAAAAGAGTGGGAAAGAGATCCAATACATGCACGCCACCTAAGCTGAACAGAAAAAAGAAAAATAAAAAAAATAAAAAAAATACATGCCGGAGACGAAGCTCCGGTCATCTTCTCCGGCAGTCCCCACGGCGGCCGTTTCTCCAAAATTTCCAGAAACAAAAGAGGCCACCATGACTCTATTCGTTTTTTCATGCCGATTCTGAATCTAACATTAGTTTCTCCTAAATCCCCCTCTATCATTGAAACCGAGAGGACTTGCAAAACCCTAACTACCAAAACCTTCACCAAAGCACAAACTACAAACATCACAACATTCGTACGCATACATCGAGCTCAAATGCATCATTCAAAATCAACGAAAACGAAGTCATGAACATTCAATCACAGATCTGTATTGGCAAGGAGCTTTAAACTAATCTATACTCTAATCGAGATTTAATCATGCTGAGAGAATTCTAACTACTAACCTGAGAATCTTGAGTCAATAGAACGAAAGAAACTTCCGTAACTGCTGCTTTCTGATCCTCGATCCTTGTTTGAGCCTCAAACGGATTCAATCCTCCGAGAAATAAACTCAGAGGTCTTGGACTATACTGATGTAACCGAATCTTGGAGATGCTCGATAGTGCAATGGAGATGACGATTGAAACCGGTTCGTAGTGATTCAAAACTTGAAGCTTATGAGGATGACCATTGATGATGAATACCGAAGGTAGAAAAAGAGTGAAGTTGATGAAAGATCACGGAGGAGATTGAAAGGAAAACGATTGCAGTGGCTGAGGTTTGTTGAGAAGATGAAAATGAAGGTGGTGGTGGAGAAGATTGTTCAAGCTTTTTGAAGTTTGTTACAAGTGTAACAAACTTTTTTCTTTCATGGTGAGAGAGATGAGAAAAAAATGATGAAGTGAGAGAGAAGAGAGAGTTCTTTGAAACTGAAGGAAAAAAGAAAAAAACGAAGCCCCCTGTGTATGAAGCGTTTCCTGTTTATATATGGTGAATGCATAGTGTATGGTGGAATGCAATATATGGCTGTATCTGATCATTTCTTTTTCCAAGCTTAGCGTGCGTGTAGCTTTGTCCTTTGTAGTAACTTTTTCACTTCTTTCACAGCAAGGTTTTTGTGTGGATATTTTTTAGCAGTAGCATGTGCATGCATGTGAGTTTATAATAAGCATCTTCCTTTCTTTATGCATGAAGAATGTCATTTTGATAAATGGAGTGAAGTATAGGCCCATGCAAATGTTATGATGGTACCATGCTGTATTGTGAGTGCTCTCAAAAATTACACTTTTACTCAAAAGTCATTCTTCGGTGAAGCTTGGTTTTTTGTACGTGTAACTTCTTATACATGGAGAATTAGTTTTTGATCCCATCTGCAACATTGTAGATTGGTAGAAAATGAACTTCTTTGATGTTGAAAAAAACTCGAGTAGGTGAACAGAACCTCATAGAAATTGACTTGGAAGTCAGGCCCCTGACCATCCTCAAAACTCTCAAAATTATTCTAAGTACTGAAAATTTCTCAACTTTGATTCACAACTTTCTTTGATTCATATCTTTTAATACAAACCTCAAAAGGAGAAATTCTTAACTGCAGACTTGTAGTGTGCCATGAGATGAGTAACTTTGGTGTTGAGAGTTGCTTGAAATGACACCTAGAGGTGTGAGAAAAATGTACACAAACATGCTACTACAACAAGGCCTCACGCGCGCGCGAGCAACCTGGATCTAGTTTGACGCCTTAGTCTCAACACAATCTTCCAAGAGCGTGACTTTGAGGCTTGATATTTTGCTCAACACTTATCCAATTCACTTGATCGTTTCCTTGTTGGATAGAGGGCTTTATGGAAAATAGATTGGAATTGAAGTTGTTGCAAGTAGATGCTCGTAGCCTCTTAAAATTCATCTGGAAAACGGAACACCACGTGTTCGCTTAAATGCTTGCGCTGGCGCAGAGAAATCTGCCCTCATTTTGTTCAACCCGTGACTTTCCTCTATATCTTTTCAACCACACCACCAAAGTCAATGTTTTTTGGCTCATGGTATAAAGGGCATGGAGTAGAGTATGTTGAAATTGAAATTGACTCTATGTGATGCTTTTACTTCTCGAAAATTAACTTAAAAAATGGCATACAAAATGTTCGATCAAATTCCCGCGTCATGCCCAGAATTTGGCCAAGCAACATGACTTGGTTCTGTGACAATCTTCCAACTTCCAGTCTTCATATCTTTTGATCTAAGCCTCCTTTGAAGAAATATCAAACTACAAAGTTATTCATCTTCATGAGATTAACAACTTTTATGTTGAACTCGTTTCAAAAATTTTCCATTTGACACATGTAATCTAGGCCTGAAGTGAGCTACTCCCCCATGTTTAAAATTCTCAAATTTTCTCAAAGTATGAGAACTTTCCATTTTTGGCACTTCCATTTTCAACCACCTTCCCCAAAATGGCAACTTTTGACAAATCTTTGATTTTATTATTTTGCTCACTTTCTTTGACCGATTTTCCACCAAAAGTCAATATTTGACAGTTGACCCTGATTTTGACCCAAAAGTCAACATTTCTCGATTTTTCTAATTCCAGATGAATTCCCCGATTAAACAGTTTCTGATCCAATTCTCAATCGATTTTCAACCAAGGAAACTTCAATGAATATTTCTTCAAAGCCACCTTTTCATATCCAAAAGTCATATCCTGATTAACTTTTGACCATAAAGTCAACAGGGTTGACTTCGGGCAGAACCCTAATTTGGGACGCCTGACGAACTTGAGGGTTGTATCTTTAAATCAAAACTTTGACTTGGAGATGATGAAACCTTGATTTTAGGAGGACTTCAATGGGAAAGACGTCATACCATCAAACTTCAAATCTTCTCTTATTTTTTATCAGGAATTTCTTCTGCAGAAGCTCTTTTTTTCAATTTTCTTGAACAGTAACTATGATATGGATGAATGTATTAGATAAATGACCTACATGAGGTATGCACATGAATGTGATATGAAAGCCAATTGGGTATAAATAAGTGGGCAAATTTTGGGGTGCAACAGGTGTGACATCTCAGGGGGGGGTCAAAATTAGGGTATGACAACTACCATACTTCCTTGTTTAGTCTCTTGCACTTCTCACATCTCGCCTCCAACCAAAAAAACAACAAGCTCTCTCCATCGTCTCCAAAGTCACCCTCAATGTCTCAACACTCAAACCCTCAATCTCCCTTGAAAATGTCTGATTCCTCTACTCATGATCTAGACACAAAGGATGTCCCCATTAACCCTAATGAGATCCTTGAAGTCACCCTGTTATACCCCAAAATTTGCCCGCATCTTTTTCAAAAAGAAGGCAACAGACTTCTGTCTAAAAATTGGGAGTTTCATATAATCTTGGATTTTATTTCATAAATATCCTGATTTTATGAATACTCGGTTTTTAGAATATTTCTTATACGGTATTTTGGTTCGCTGTTGAATTTATTCTTACACAAACGCCAAGTACTGTTTATCACTTCACACACGCTATTTATTTGAGATTTATTTGCAGATAAATAGTACTGACGCAATTGGTACAGAATTAAATTTTGCAGGCGCAGAGTCCGGGGATTCAGACTGTGCTGGTAACAAGTAAATTATTATTAGTTTTTGTTTCCCACTAATTTTTGTACTATATTATTATTTTCAAAATCTCTTCTATTATTTTCAAAATCTCTTCCTTTATTTTCAAATCTCTTTCTTTCAAATCAAATCATAACTTTATTCCATACATCTCTCTTTTTCAAACCCTACCATACACTTTCTTTCAAATCCTACTACCACTCAAATTTTCCTTTTTTGTACGATATCACTTCATTCCCCAACGTCTCTATCCTTCTTTTCACTCTATAAATACCCCTCATTTTTTCCATAAATTCTCACATCAAATTTCACTCATTTCTCAAACTTCTACCTCATAATTATTTTCTCTTCTTCCCAGGCAAAAATGGCAAAGTGGATGGATACATTTTTTCTTATGGTCATCACTGTTTTGGTGGTGATCATGTCATTTTTCTGTCTGCATAGTCCTGAAAAATGCGGACCTGGGTTGCTTACACTCCCATTCATCTATATGTTGTTATTTATAGCATGGGTTTTTAATCGTCATTTTTAAAGTTTGTCGTATATTTCGCTTTCAAATAATGTACCGTTTATTTTATTTGTCGTATTGTTCATTATATTATATATTATTTGTACTGTCAGTATTAAATGTCGTACTATCTGTCTTACTGTCGTTTAATTATCAAGATAATATTATGTGTGTTTATTGCTAGTTAAATATTTATTTTTCTGTGCATTAAATATTTTTCAAGATTATTATCGGTAATTTCGTTCGTGTACGGTATATTTGATTTATTTATTATGTTTTGTGTTTTTCTAACAACTCAGGTAAATAAATTTTCACCATTAACACAACAAAAAACAAAAAGAAAAAATTAACTTTAACTGTTGAATTTTCACTTTAACTGTTACATTAATGCCTGGACAGCCAGTTGATAGTCAAGCCCGCTGACAACACGATTCTTCGTGTTTTGTACCATCAATCAAATCAATCTTTTGCATTTCAAAATTCCAAGATTTTTGTTCTAGAAGTCTTCTGATAATCACATGATCAGCAGAGACTCAACACTGCACAAAAATCAGGTACGCTTAACTGTCTTCTACACAAACAGTCCCTAACCAGGGTTTTTGTTTTTTTCAGGAGAACAAGTTTTTTGAGACCTCAAGTGGATTTCATGGACCTCCATATGTCTCAAAGTACCACCAGACAAATTTTCAAACTTCAATTCGCTCAGACGCACAGTCAGCAGCTCAAACAGTCAACAGACGACCAGTTTGACCGAAAAGTCAACAGACAGTCAAAAATGAAATTTTTTGTCAACATTCATATTTTGTCAAAAGATTCATCATTTGATCAATGGTTGATCATAATTCATCAAGAAAAGATCAGAAATCAACAAAACCCTAAGTTTCAAAATTAGGGTTTTCTCCTAAAAAGTCAACTGAACTTTGACCGGCCATAACTCTCTCCTCGTTCATTCAAAAAATTCCAACCAAAGCTTGTTTTGAAGGAAATTCAATTATATTTCAAATGCAATTGATTCCATGGTCATTGGATTTACCATTTGAAAAATATGAGCTCAGACATTACAGGTCATTTTCAAAGTCAACAAAAAATGGTTTTTTGTCAAAGGCCATAACATCAAGATAACATCTCCAAATGCAAAAAAGTTTCCAAAGTAGCTTGTAGAGGACATCTTGAGGTTTCTAAAAAGTACAAGAACTCCTTCATATGATCAAAATTGAGGGAGATATGCCTTGTTGAAGTTGGCTATTTTTTGGGAAAATGCATGAAACCAACATTGATCAAAAATGTTTTTCTTCCAAAAGAGGCCAAGCATTCATGATCCAAACATGTTTCTAATGATGTTAAAGGGCTCCCATGACCAACATTAGGCCCATGAAATTTTTGTTTCTTTTTAATTTAATTTTATTACATTTAAAATTAAATTAAGAAAGAAATGGTTCAAGACAATTATCCAAGGCCTTTTGTCCTTAGCATGAGTCACCAAGGTGGCTTAATTTCTGCAACAAAGAGATGGTACAGCAGGCCTAGAGCAAGAGGGTGAAGAAAATTCAAAGCCATGGCCAAAGAATTCAAAGATTTTTATATTAAAAAATTCAAAGGTTCAAAGATCATCAATGCAAGATAGCTTAGCTTTGCAGCACATTCATTGCTTATAAATGAAGTAGAACACTTCAGTAAGAGGACACACACGAATTCAGAATCAAATCCATGCTTGTAACACACTTGTATCATACTTGAAATTTTGCAAGAAATTTGAAATTCGAATTTTAAGTTTCAGCTCAATTCAATCCAAATTAAATACTTAAACACGATCCCTGAACATCATTGAACCTTTCCAAATCAATTTCAAGCCTTGAAGCTCACTGAATCGAGCTCAAAAGCTCACGGTTTGTCCAAACTAAAATTTACAAAAATACTATTATTCATGCATATTCAATAAGATGTAATCCCATATTTGTGTTTAGTTTTGTGCCCTGATCGTTTCTAGAGCTTTAATTTAATTTTTATGAAGGTTTGAAGCATATACCATTTTAGGGTTCTTGGAGCTCAAAATGGGATCCTTCGATTTAGGCAAAATTAGAATAAACCAGAGGCATATTCAAGTTCAGTGGATCTGGACGAGTCAAATGGACATGTCGCGAAATATTTTTGTATAGGTTTGCCCCTATTCGTTATTTTGCAGGGATGAAGGAGGTGTATTACAACGCTTTTGGTAAAAAACGCTGTCAAAAGTAGAGGCGAGAGGAAGAAGACGACGAGGTGTCATCTCCTGATTGGCTGATTCAAATTGGTTCGCGCGCGTTTTGATTTTCGTTTGCAGATGGATCACGTGTGACATGAAACACGCGTTAGCATGTACCCTCGCACCATCAGTCCTCATATCTCATTAAAGTTTCATCCAACGTGCCAGAAGCTACAGCGCACCATGGACTCTCAAAGCTTTGCCACACAGAATCATAATTTAATATATTTTCTATTTTATTTAATTCTCTTTGTGAAATTATTTAAAAATATTTTTTAAAAATCAGAAAAATACACAAAATATTTTTAGGTTAATAAAATATTGTATTAATTTTTGACACAAAAATATTTTATTTTTCTTAATAATTAATATATTTTTTTTAATTAATCAATATATATTCATATATTTCATTTAAATTATTTCTAACCTATCAAAAAATCAGAAAAAAAATATTTTATTTTTATTAAATCAAGTTTATATATTATAGACTAATTTTGTACATATCTAGAATATTTTTCTCTTTAAGTTTAAATTATTTGTATAATTATTTGTATAATTATTGATTAATTAGCTTAATAATTTCCAAAATAACTTCAAAAATCCCAAAAAAAATTAATTTTATTTTAAAATTAATTAAGAAGCAACTTGGACATATTTTAGACTTTTTTTTTGTTTTAGGTTTAAATTTTATTTCTAATTCTTAGCTTTTTAATTAAATTAATTATGCATTAATTTTAATTAAAATCAACCATCCAAAAACTCCAAAAATACTTCCCTTTATCTTATTGCAATTCAAATTCATAGATAAGTGTATAGGTTGTCAAAATCATGTAAATAGCGTAGTTTACATTTCTCGCACAATCGATGTAATAGCGTAGATTTATTTTCCGCATTTTACATTCGCGCACTTTAAATTCTGTACATATAAAACTGCGTGTATGTCAAAGATAATAACTGAAGCGCTAGATCACTAATTTCAAAAGACAAAAATATCTGAAAATAAAACACAATCACACTTGCACCTCTTAGGGTAATCCCTCTGTTACTCTTTCCAAAATCAATTCTATTATTTCAAATGCAATTCAAATAATTTCTTTCTGTATCCAGTCAAAGAAAATTTTTCTAAAAGAAAATAGGAAAGGACCTTATGAACTTAGGGTAGATCTCCTAATTGCTTGCTCAAATTAAACAAAACAACAAATGTTTCACATATCACTGTTTTTCAAACAAAACTTTCAAAAAAAGACAACATTTTGTATATATCCAAACAAGGATCATTACGAAGTTAAAGATCTTTTTTCAAAACATCTTTCGAAAGATAAAACACTTTGTATACATCCGCACAAGGATCATTACAAAGTTAAATTACAAAGGCAATTTAAAACCACATACAAGCATTTCAAAGCAAGACAAATGATTCAAACAAGTGAGTTAAGCAATTAAGAGCCCATGGATAACCATGGATACAAAGGGGTGCTAATACCTTCCCTTTGTATAACCTACCCCCGAACCCAAAATCTCTTAAAGGTCTTTTTCTGTTTCTTTTATAAACCTTTCCTTAATTGGATAAAATAAAAGTCGGTGGCGACTCTCTGATTTTCAAAAACTCAAAAAATAAAAGAAGAGTCAGTTCGTATCTCACGGGAAAAAAACCGAGGACGACAGAACTGACGACTCTGTTGGGGATTTCAAAAACAAAATGTTTTCAAAAGGGGTTACCTTAGAGTTTAGATCACTTCGATGTTTTCAATTGCTTGTCTTGATTGTTCTATTTTTTTCAAAGGTTTGTTTGGGTATTTACTTGTGTGAAAGATTCTAACCCGAATCTCGAGATACCTTAAGTATGTGACAATAGACCAAGGAAACTGTACGGCATGTACCAATATGGTTGATCTAGTAGTCACCGTTAGTGCGACACTTTGGTCTGTACTGATATCCCTTGAAAACGATCAAGGAGTATGTTAGGCTTCCGAAATGTCATTAAACACTAATTTGTCTTAGAACCTTTAGTTGAACTTGACTTGTGGCCTATTAAGTGACTGGCTTTGAAGTTGATCAAAGTTGGTTATCCTCGAGGGATGTTTTGATCGGCCGTCCGAGTGCCGTATTGAGATGTTGTCTCCAAGGATCATAGAACCCGAATACTATTTTAAGACAGGTTTAAACCAATTTAACTTCAGTGGGGAGGGTATCACATATAAACCTCGTGCAAGCCTTTAAACCTAAGGCTATTGTGTGATTTGTTTGTGTGTGTCACATGTTTGACATCATGACATCATAAGCATCATAAACATATCATTTTCTCACTAATCATTTCAAGGATCGAAGAGTTTACTTTTGTTCTGTTGTTGCAGGTAATGGCTCCCGCTACCAGAGATTACATCCGAATCAACATCTCAACAGCACCATCTGAACTTAAGGACTTAATATCAGAATTTCCCAGAAACACTCAATTCACCGAAAAGCACGGTCACCTACTCCATTTGGTTACCTCAAAATTTGAAGAAGACATGATACGAGTCCTGTTCCAGTTCTTTGATCCCAAACATCATTGTTTTACATTTCCTGATTACCAGCTAGTACCCACTTTGGAAGAGTTCTCTGAACTGATTGGGTTATCTGTTCGAGATCAATTACCTTTCACTGGTTTAGAAAAGATTCCAAAACCTGAAATCATTGCTGCTGCCTTACATTTACGAATGTCAGAAATCGAGTCCAATTGGGAAACAAAGAGTGGAGTCAAGGGTTTACTTGCTAAGTTCTTAATGGGAAAGGCTCGATCACTATTAAAAGATAGAAGTTACCAAGCTTTTGAAGAAGTTGTGGCTCTTTTGATTTATGGGATGGTTTTATTCCCTAATCCCGACCAATTCATAAGTGTGCACGTTATCAATATTTTCTTAAACCGCAATCCAGCACCTACTTTGCTGGGAGACATTCTACATTCTTTACACACTCGTACTATGAAAAAGCGAGAAACTCTTATGTGTTGTGTACCACTGCTGGCTAGATGGTTTACATTACACCTTCCCCGATCAGTGTTGAGAAACGAGCAAAGGATGCAATGGTCTCGCAGGATTATGTCTTTGTCTCATTCAGATATCCGGTGGAACAACTTCTTTCAAAGAGACATCACTCTCATTGACCATTGCGGGGAGTACCCTAATGTACCACTCCTTGGCATTAGGGGAGGCATCACCTACAACCCCTCTTTAGCTTTGCGCCAATTTGGATATGCACAAAGAAACGGTCCTCATGACATGATTATCCATGGCATTATGTTCGACTACAAAGATGATTCCCAAAGATATCGACGAAGTTTTATACATGCTTGGGGCAGTGTCTACAAATTAGAAAGCAAGACTTTAGGACAATGGAACTCTATTCCCATGGAGCCTTACCTCAAATGGGTGCGTGCTCATGCTCAGAAGTTCATCATGCCATATCCCGCTATCCTGCCTGTGACCATTGAGCCAGAAGTCGAAGGGGAGGAACCTCGAGTTATTCTACATCCAGACATGCCAACTGACCTGGAAGAGCTGCAGAAATCTTGGGTTCAACTAAAAGGAGAAAGAGACACCTTCAAAGCACACTGTCAAGACTATGAGAGGAAAGTGTTGGAGCTCACCAGACAACTCCATGAAGAACAGCAGATCAACACGTTCTTGGGAGCAAAGAGAAAACGTCCATGGGAGGCTTGAAGAATCCTTTATTTTCTTTATTTTATCTTGTAAGCCCGAAAGAGGCAAAGAAAAGAAAGAAAAAAGAAACAAAAAAAAAGGAAAAGAAAAAAAAAAGAAATAAATTGTTTGACTAATAAATGTTTGTTTCTCTTTTGTTTAAACAAATTTAAATTCTAAGATCCTTGAAAACATTGCATATACATTTCATTCATAAACATTGCATAACAGGTTCACATAACAGGTTTCTCATCTCCTCGCTGTTTATTTCAGTTAGAAGGGATGGATTCCGAAACAAGCATCAAGAATCTCGAAGCACAGAACGCCCAAGTTTAGATAGCAATTCTGGAGCTAGCAAAGGGGCAATAAGAACTGAAAGCCCTGATGACTAAGAAGAAAAAGAAGCCCAAGGGATCTGTAGGTTTAAGCCACCTCGTGAGAAAAGTCAGAGTTCCAGCCAGGATGCCCAAAAAAGCGCCAATCCCTGAAGTAGTCGGTGAAGGTGATCAAGAAGACAACCACAACAACCAGGGTTCTGCCAAACTCTCTCTCTCTCTCTCTCTCTCTCTCTCTCTCTCTCTCTCTCTCTCTCTCTCCTGATGAAGAGGATTATCACTCCGAAGACGAACAGGGTGATAGCAAATACCAGCAATTGGAAGAACGCATGAAAGCTATGGAGATACAGAAAATACCTGGTTTAGACTTCAATGATCTTGGACTCGTCTCAGATATTGTTATCCCTCCAAAGTTCAAAGTTCCTGTCTTTGCAAAGTATGATGGAGTCTCTTGCCCAAAGCTGCATTTAAGGTCCTATGTGAGGAAGATACTACCTCATACAGCAGATAACAAATTGTGGATTCATTTCTTCCAAGAAAGTCTGTCGGGTACACAACTCGAGTGGTACTACCAGCTGGAAAGTGCAAAAGTTCACACCTGGGAAGATTTGGCTGCTGCCTTCTACAAACAGTATCAATACAATGCTGACCTTGCACCAACCCGTACTCAACTACGGGGCATGACTATGGCACCAAAAGAAAGTTTCAAAGAGTATGCACAAAAATGGAGAGATCTAGCTGGAAGGGTTCAACCACCCTTATCTGATCGCGAGCTGGTCGACATGATCATGGGCACTTTAACTGGCCCTTTCTACAGTCATTTGCTGGGAAGCTCGTCGTCAGGTTTCACTGACCTGATATTAACTGGAGAGCGTGTCGAAAGCGGCATACAAAGTGGAAAAATTCAAGTAGGCTCCTCCTCTGGTACTACAAAGAGGCCCATCAGTGGGAGAAATGAAGTCAATACAATGCACAGTCAGAAAAGTCGTAAAAGTGAGCATCACCAATCTGTAGGGGCTGTTCTGATCTCTGCATCTGCACCTCAAAAAGATCAACCACCGAAGTATATGTGTCGACCAGATGCACCAAGAAGAAACTTCACCAGAATCAACATGCCAATCTCTCAAGCATTGCAGCACTTGTTGAAAGCGAATCTAATCATATTGAAAGACCCTCCAAAGAATGTCAACACTTCCTCTCCGAGTTATTGCCCCGATGCAACATGTGCATACCATTCCAACTGTCCTGGACATGACGCAGATCACTGTTGGGCCCTGAAAAATAAAATCCAAGACATGATAGATGCTGGGGAAATTGAATTCGATCCTCCAGAGACTCCAAATGTCATCACTGCACCTATGCCAAAGCACGACAAGACTGTTAATGCTATCATAGACACTGTTTATATCTATGATGTGAGAGAATTGTCAACTCCGCTCCTTGAAGTCAAAAAAAAGCTAATACGAGCTGGTTTATTCCCAGGTTGTGACCCTGATTGCTTTTATTGTGCACACCTACCCAATGGTTGTGAAAATCTGAAAGGAGGAATCCAAAAGTGGATGGATCGTCGTATCATTATGTTTGAGAAGCTCCCTTCTATAGACAATCTGTGCGAAGTTTTTTCAAATGGGATGAAGATAGAGGACGTCTCAGTGGTTTCTAACATACCATTGAAAATCCCTACCAAAGCTCCCTTCAAAATTTCTGCTGCACCCAGAGTGGCATATGTAATCATCATCAGTTCGGCTCCATTTCCATACTCCTCAGACAAAGCTGTCCCGTGGAGTTATGACACTAATGTTTATGTCCATGGAGTTAAGCAAGACACCTTGACTGAAGAGGCCATGAATTTTACTACTCCAACTGTTGATAATATTGTGGGGACTAGTAAGATTACGAGAAGTGGAAGGATCTTTTCACCAGAAATTTCTCCAAATATTGCTACTAATCCAGTCCATGTCCCAGTTCCTAATCAAGATATCAACGCTCGAGGAAAAGACCCGCTAGTTGAACCAGTTCAAGTACCTGTGGAAGTCACTATTGAAGATCCTTCGAGGCAAGAAATGGAGGAAATATTGAAAATCATCTGCAAAAGTGATTACAATATTGTCGAACAACTGGGGCACACTGCTTCAAAGATTTCAATGCTATCTCTGCTAAAGTATTCAGAAGCTCATGCCAAGGCCTTAATGAAGTTCTTGAAAGCTGCACATGTACCACAGGAGATTTCAGTCGACCAATTTGAAAATTGTGTTGCCAATCTAACAGTAGATAACAGTCTCGGTTTCTCTGATGCTGATTTAACCCCTGCTGGGAAAAATCACAATAAAGCCCTGCACATCTCTATTGAATGTAACGACACCACTCTGTCTCATGTGCTGGTAGACAGCGGTTCCTCTTTGAACGTGTTACCAAAAGTAGTATTGGAAAAACTTGACTTCGAAGGAGTTGTGTTACAACCAAGCGATGTCCTTTTTATAAGGGTTTGTCATACCATGATCATATGTTCATTCAATAAAATCATGGGACGTTTGCATATTCAAATTTTGTGATCCTTTTTGTTTCTTTCTTTACTTCATTCATTTTCAAATAGCTATGTGTTCTTACACACACCCACATAATAAATGCAGATTCACATTCACTCTGGATCCTGTTGATAACGATTCTGCTATTGCCAATCATGACTTTGAAAATCCGATCTACCAAACTGAGGACGAAAGTGAGGAAGATTGTGAAGTACCTAGGGAACTTGCAAGGCTATTAGAACAAGAAGAAAAGACCATACAGCCGCATGAAGAGCCAATTGAAGTTATCAACCTGGGCAGTTGTTAGCTGAAGATTTCGTTTTATATTATTTATCCTTCGAAGAGGTAGAAAATCGAAGGAAAGATGGTTACTGATGGCCATCCCTTAAAAATAAAAGAATGGCTACTGATGGTCATGCTTCGAGAGTAAAAATTTCTAAGTTCACTATGAAGATAATGAATACTGAAAGCTACTGAAAAGTATGTGTCTTCGGGGACTTAGACAAATTTATAAATATATTCAAGTATTACTACTTAGCGTGTTTTTTCGTAGTGTTTGTTTAAATACACTGCCACGCGTCGAAGACAGACTCAGGCGGGAAGATTTGAAATTCGAAGACGGTTTCGTAACTGTCCAAGTAACAGATGGCATCGCTAGAAGTTCTTATGCGAAACGTGGCAGCAGATTAGTATAGGACCGTTAAGGTCGAAACTAGTATAAATAGGAGTCTTAATGTTAGGATTCGGTGTGTTCATTTTGTACAAATCACTCACATATTTACTCAAGTATCAAGCGTTAAGAGAAAGAGTTCGCTGAGAAAATGTACGTATGACACCACCATTTTAATACATGTGTATTACCCTTTGCTTTTAAATATCTTCCAGAATTACTGCATTTCGTTTACTTCTTGCCATTTACATTTCTGTATCTTTACTTTAATGTCATTTACTTTCGAATTACTTTTATGTTATTTACTTTCAAAGTCTTTTACATTTCTGCAGTTTAAGATTCTTTACGTTTCAATAGTCCTTTTAACGTTCTACGTTATGTTACTTATCTTTTCGTTGAAGTCACATTTATATGTAACAAAGTGATTGTCAAAACTATTTGTTATTTAATCGAACAACGCTTATTGAAGAAGACAAATAATGAATATGGTTCGAATGAACGTTGATGACAATCTTCTTGACTATGTGTCCTAGGATCAATCTAGTCGATCCTGCGAGTAACCAAATCATATTTATTATAGTTTGGAAGACTAGCGGTTGTTTACCGGAAATCACCGTAAACAAATTGGCACGCCCAGTGGGACAGTGTCAAGCAGATTGTTTTAATCAATTGCTTTATTTTTGTCTAGACAATATCAAGATCTTGTATGAACCTTAGGAACGGTAAATTAAAGAACAGTGCACAACCGATTCCCAAACGAAGGTACAACAGGAAAATGGTCGTTACGGCCAGTACAGGGGGTGATCAAGATCCCCCACAAGGTTCAGGATCAGGAGCGGCAAATTCGACTTCTACTCAAGGAGCACGAGATGCAACGGGTCCAAATGGATCGAGACCTGCAGATAATTCCCAGGCTTTGCCTGAAAATAATACAGGGCTTTCAGGGACTATTCCAGTTTCGGTGTCGACAACCGCACCCTCATCCACAAGCGCAGAGGGCGTATTGTTTGCCTCGACGAATGCTGCAAATAATTTGCCTGGTCAAGGCACGAATTCTGCTTTCGAATGGAGACCAAATAGTTCATATGGAATGCCATACCCATATGGAACGGGCGTACGAGGGGCAGGATCTATATACGCCCCAACTAACAATGCGACATTTTCACCGAATGTTAGTTCAGTGGGTCGAAGTGCACATAACACTGGTTTTTCTACTCAGGTGCCTCACTTTACCACAAATAACCAAGCAGCATTTCGACAAGAAATGGATGCAAGCAACCATGATATGGTAGGGGTTTTGGCCAGAGAATTAACTTCAGTTTTAAGCCCACTAATGGTAAATGTTACTACTACAAATAGAGAAAACATGGAGACTTTCCAAAAGATATCATCTCAAATGAATCGAATGGCAGAATTCATGGGAATAACACCACCTAAAAGGAAAGACAAACAGCCTTCGAATCAAGAAGAAAGGCCCATTTTAGAACGTGTACAAGACATAGTTCCGTCATCTAGGACAGCCACTAGGGATGTAGGCCCCTCACGAAGAACAGAGATGTTCGAAGGAACTCCAATAATTAACTTAGAAGCTTCAAATCAAAGAACCGTCCCCGTTCGACAAGAAACGGAGGCGGAGCGACCCAGATTAAGGATTGTGGGTAGGAACGAACACCCAGATGAGGTTGTTCAAAGAGTCAGAAGAGAAAATCTGGCTACAGAAAATAACTTAACTGCCATGATAGAAAGGGTTATGGCCAATAATGGCCTTAGTACTGGACTTAGACGCCCAAACTATACATCCCCTATATCAGATGATGTCATGCAGACAGAATTGCCTAGGGGCACTAAGGTGCCCAAATTTACAAAATTTTCGGGCGAAACTAATGAGTCAACGGTGGAACACATTGCTAGATATTTGACAGAAGCAGGAGACTTAGCGGGAAACGAGGATTTAAGGATCAAGTATTTCCCTAGTTCGCTGACAAAAAATGCCTTCATTTGGTTTACTACTTTGCCACCAAATTCGATAGATGCATGGGCATACTTGGAAAGGCTTTTTCATGAGCAATTCTACATGGGTCAAACTAAGATAAGTTTGAAAGAATTGGCCAGTGTTAAAAGAAAATTCACAGAAACAATTGATGATTATTTAAATAGGTTCCGTTTGTTGAAATCAAGGTGTTTTACAACAGTCCCAGAGCATGAACTTGTTGAAATGGCTGCAGGTGGTCTAGATTATTCAATAAGAAAGAAACTAGATACCCAATACCTTAGGGACATGGCCCAATTAGCAGACAGGGTTCGACAAGTCAAACGACTGAAGGCAGAAAAAGTTAGGGCGAATAAAAGTTATAAGAAAGAGAGAGTAGCGTACGTCGAAGCCGAGGACGCTGATGATGAGTCTTTCAATGACTCATATAGCCCTGAAGAAGTCGAAATAGAATTAGCTGAATTAAAAGAAGCGCCACCTTACGCCTGCAAATTGCTAAATCCTGCCAATGGGAAAAACCCAGTAGAAAACGATAAGAATGATAGGTTCCCTAAGAAAACTTATACATTCGACATTACCAAGTGTGATGAAATATTTGATTTATTGGTAAAAGATGGCCAAATGATACTACCTCCAAATTCAAAAATTCCTCTGTTGGAACAACGGAAGAAAAGAGGTTTTTGTAAATATCATGGGTTTTTAGGCCATAAAACTTCTCAATGTTTTCTTTTCAGGGATCTAATTCAAAATGCTCTCAATGATGGAAGGTTGAAGTTTGCTGACAAGACCAAGAGTCATATGAGGGTCGATACCAATCCCCTAAACATTGCTGACGCTAGCCTCTGTGAGGTAGAAGATATCAACATGGTGGAAGCCTCTGAAGTTGAGGTTGTGGAGACTAAAGCAATGTTCAATGGAAAGCAGGCTACTGAAAGCCTAAAAGGTGAAATAGTCTTCAACACTGTTGTTGAAGAATCTTCCAAGACAGAAATAACTGAAGCATCGAAGGAAGAAAACAGTGAGGCCACTGAAGACCTCAGGATGAAACTCCAGAAAATCCAGATCTTTGAAGTTCCTCCAGCAGCGGTTAACATGGTCAGCGCCAGACGACCAGTGTCTGAATTTGGCGAACTAGAGACATGGCTGACGAGGAAAAATGGGGGCATCGAAGTTCCTCCAAAAACCGAAAGCCTCAAAGAATATCTCTGGAATTGCCACGAGAGAAATGGTGGTAAGCAATGGATGTGTCCAAGGTGTTCGATCATGCTGAATCGAAGGGTCGAAGCCAACTTTGAAAGGGTTCGACGCGAAAGGTGGGAACACCCAGGTAGAGAGCCAAATCCCCTACTACAACTATACCCAAAGATGGAGGAAAGCTTGGTAGGATTTCTGGTCAGATGCCACAAAGAAAACACTGAAGTTGCTCTCTGCCCAAGATGTGGGGCAGTCTATGACGAAATGCTAGCATGATCATTCGAACGTGTGTATTGCTACGTGAGTCAAGAAACTCAGGGGTAGCGTCCTAACCTGTATGGTTTCGACATACAGACTCCAACAAAGAGGCCTGATAGCCCGCACCCAAGAACTCGAAGGATAACTTTCAGAGTCCCTGCAGATGCGCCAAGGGATAGGTGGGTGCAAGCTGATGCAAGAACCAACAAATGGCGAAGTTGGAACCAAGGTGGTAGAACTGCAATGGCATATAGGAAACAATTTCAAAGACCAAATCGAGAGGCGTATTGACTGGAGAATTATAAAGGAAAAAATCCTATGTCTCGGTCCCAGTGGAGAAGGCATCAGAGAATAAAAAAGGCTCAGAAGGAATACAGGCCAAGAGAAGCTGGAGAGTCTAGTAGTAACCAAGTCCCATACCAGGGGGCAAAGTCAAATAAACCTCCGGTAGAACGCAGATTGTTCGAAGCTGAAAAACTCTTGGATGAAGAAGAAAAGATGCGTTCAAATTCTTGGAAAGAAGAGGATAGAATGACAAATGATTTTGATTCTGATGGAGTGTCATCGATAAACTTGAATTGCAATGTTGTTTCTGTACTCCCTCACGAGTTTAATCAGGAAACTGAAGTAGAAGACTGTGAAGAGGCTGATATCGAAGAAATGACAAAACACAAACCTGTGTGTTACTATGTGCTGAATAATGGTGCAGTAAAAGAACAGAATGCTTTCTTCGAAAGGCCTGATGAGGGTATGCGAAATCATTTGAAGCCACTCTATATCAGGGCTAAGATTGAGAACGTTGGCATTAATAAAGTCCTAGTTGATGGGGGAGCAGCAGTGAACCTAATGCCTCAATACATGCTAAAAAGATATGGTATGTTCGATACAGATATAAGGCCACATAACATGGTTTTATCTAACTACGAAGGCAAAATAGGACAAACACTGGGAGTTGTTCAAGTCAATTTGACAGTAGGCTCAGTTACCAGGCCAACCATGTTCATGGTTATACCAGCAAAGGCAAACTACAACCTTTTGCTTGGTAGGGAATGGATTCATGGAGTAGCAGCTGTGCCCTCAACAATGCATCAGAGGGTGACAATTTGGAGAGAAGATGGTATAGTGGAGAATATCGAAGGTGATCAGAGTTACTACATGGCTGAGGTCAACCAGGTGAACAAAACCAACTTCGACAGGAACCTGGCAAACATAGGCCCTTGTCATGCTGCAGAAGAGATGTATACCCCAAATAAAAATGCATTGTACTATTTAACTTTACACCCAAATGGATTCCAATGGGATAGAGAGATCATGGATGGTCCACCAGATACAGCATCATTGGAGAATTATCCGACAGTACGGCCAACAGGCTGGGACGATGACATTAATCATGTCTGAGTCTTCGTTCTTCGAAAAGATTTCGGCCTATGTGGCCGAGAACAAAAGGAAGGCGGCTCTCGAAGCCGAACTATCAAATACTAAGATAGTGTAGCAACCTGCCTAAAATTTTAACTTAGAGAGTCGCCACCTATTCTGAAGGGCGAATAGGAAACCCTACGCAGTATAGAGATCAGGGTAAGATACTATATTCAGGTCGAGGGAAGGTGTTAGGCACCCTCAACCTTTTCCTATTGGCTTTGAATCTAAGGTAAAAGTTTATAGCAAAATTACAGAGGTTAATAGCTAAGGAAATGAGAAGGGGAAAATTTGAGATTTTTGGGAAGGGGACTCGCCTTGTTGCCAAGTGCCTACGTATCTCCTTATGGAGAATCAGAGTCAACGTAGTTCGGGCTACGGGTTGTACGCCCTTAGAATTAGAATGTGTGTTTGAAGTTGTATTGAATGAGGATAAAAATCCGTATTTTGAATTTGCAGTTTGAAAGATGTTTGGAAAGTGTTTTGAAGTTTGGGCGTACAACCCTGATTTGGCACAATTAACCGCAATGATCAATATGTTTGATCACCATAGTCAAAAGATTAGGGGTTTTGTACCATTACCAATTCAAATCGATTGATTCGATTATCACTAATAATGAATTATTGCGTTTTATTATTTTTGTGAATTTTGTTTTGTATTGTTATCCCTCGTAACCGATTAACACGATTACAAATAATAACAAATTGGAATTTAGAAAATAGGAAAGTTAATCATCACAACTAATAAAATAGTTGCAACCATTTAACTAAATAGAAATTATTTGTATTTTATTTTAATTAAATAAACATTTTAATTAAAATTATTATTGCCCATAGCGATTAATCGATTTAATCGGCACGAACAATAAATTGCATTTTTTTAATATAAATATCATGTACTAATAAATATTATTACACAAATAAATATATTAAAAGAGATTTAATCAAAATAAATATTTAATTAAAATTGGTATAGTTTAATAGAATTTGATTCAGTGTGATTGTTGTTAGGGTGCATATCATGGGGAGCCAGGCTGGGGCGTTAGATCTGAGGCTAATGGAGATTGATGGTCTGGATCGTGAGGGTATACAGTGGTCTATGCACAGGCGGGAGTATGGGATCATATAGAAGATTTTTTAGAAAAATATATGTTGGAGGGGAGGCTCGAACCCACGACCTCCCCCTCACAAGCGCATGAGTTAACCACCAGACCAAACACACCGTTTTGTTTAGAAAACGCTTCCACAATATAATATATAAAACAAGAAAAACATGGACTGATACGCGCGCGGGAATTTTAAATGGGCCAGTGGTGCGTAGCCACATCATCATCTTCCTCACAAGATCTGTAAAAAATTGTAAAAAAACAGCTACGATTTAGCTACGGATCGTTTCGTAGCAAACATGCCACGAAAATAGCGATTTGCCCAGACTCAATCAAAAATGATTCGCACCTATACAGATCACTTCGTCTAACCTATGCGAATTCAACTACACACTTTTCTTGGTCTAATTTTATCCTTATGCGAAACCCCCAAATTGAAACCCTAGAAGCTTCGTTCGGCCTTTAATGGCCGTTCATGTTTAAACCATACAAACCCCAATTAATCCACCCAGAAACATTCAGAACATCAAGCATAACCGGAATATACACTTAAATCTCAAAGAGAACGCATGAATTGTCCTAACCGATCAAAAATCGAAAACGACTTACCTTGGCTCGGGGAGAGTAATCTGGGGGTGTTGATGAAGAGTAATTATCCCAATAGCTTCAGAGTGATCCCCCAAACGTATTGCAATTCTCAAATCCCCTTGAAAGGCCTCTAATCTTTGAAACCGAGTTTGAATTTTCTTGAAGATTTTTTACTCTTGAACTTGTGCCTCTCCCCAGAATTTCCCAACCCCTAATCCCATGCCTTATGTTTTCTACTTATAGGAGAGTAAGTTAGGTTAAAAGAATAGCCCAAAAGCTTCTTGAATCTAATCTTGCCATTAAAGAAAAATTGATTTTATTTCTTGAATAAAAAGTTTCTAATTTTGTCCAAATATTGTATCACTCCTTTCCATTTGATTTAGCACGAAAATAACAATATATTTTGCCATTAATACTGATTGAAATTGGCCTATATGAATATTTTACCATAATATTTGATTTTTCATACTTAATTAAATCATAAAATGAAATAAAAAATATATTAAATCAATTAATATGCTAAATTTCGTGCCCTTTTGTTTTGGATAAGCTAAAGGCTTGTGGATCAAGTTTGTACCATAAAAACATAGGCCCATTTGCAAGATTTCTCAATTTGAACCCTCCTTTTTCATATTTGGTCCTCCAAAAATCACCCGACTTTGATCAATCATATCTCACTCAATTTTTAAGCTATGAGGGAGTTCTAAGACTTTTTGGAAACCTTAAGAGGTCCTCTACAAGCCACTTTGGAATATATTTTTTCATTTGGAGCTTTTATCTTGATCATATCCTCTTTGGGAAAAAACTACTTTTGGAGGATGCCTGAAAAAGACCTGTAATCTTTTGCACTGTATATCTCAAATGAATCATTTCTAGCCCTGGCTTGTGAGAGACAAAGTTGTAGAGAATCCAATTTCCTTCAAAATAGGCTTTGAGTGGGGAATTTTTGATGTTCCATGTGAAAGTTATGCCCAGTCAAAGTTGGGTTGACTTTCTCCTAAGAAACCCTAATTTGAACCTTTTTGCATTTGTTCATCTCTGAGTTTCTATTAATGGAATCATGATCAATCTTTGATCAAATGATGGTTATGCACCTCTATACTTGATGTTTGACTAATGATCATAGTTTGAATCATGCTTTGATTGCAGTTGACCTTCAGGTTTGAATCAGTTGATTGTGGATCTTGGGGGATTGTTAGAGCAAAGCTTTGGCATTGAATCTTGAACCTTGAATCATTGTGATGGAATATGGCATGGCAAATTTTGGGGTATGACAGCTGCCCCTGTTCAATCTTCTTGGACCTGAAGAGGTAGAAGATGATTGGACACTGAAATGCCCCGAAATTTGCTTGAGTAGGGAAGGAGTTCCGTGGGAGATGGGCTTATAGATGCCATCCGGTTGTTTGATAGGATACTTGTCTAAAGCGTATGCTTTCCAGACCTGAATCATTTGCCTGTATCTTGAGGAGAGAGAGTAATGTCTTACATAAGACTACCTGAAGAGATCCCTGAATAGGGTGTACTGAAGGTTGACACGGAGAAGCTTAGGCTTTGAACAAAGCTTAGGAAGCATGTCTTGGAGAAGACTAACTGAGGAGTTTTTTTAAAAGAACTAAGTGTGTCTTAGAAAAGATTGGATAAACATTTTAAGAAGGCTACCTAGAAAGGCATGATATATCTTAAATAAGACTCACCTAGAAAGGCTCCTAAAAAGATATGAAACGTCTTAAACAGGACTACCTAGACAGGTTATGGTACGTCTTAAACAGGACTCACCTGGAAAGGCTCTTAGATAGGATACGGGATATCTTAAACAAGACTTACCTAGAGAGGTTCCTATAAAGGGAATGATGAGTTTTAAACAAAACTATCTAAAAAGATTCCTATAAAGGATATGAAATGTTTTTTTTTAAACAAAATATCTAAAAAGATTCCTATAGAGGATATGAAACGTTTTAAACAAAACCATCTAAAAAGATTCCTATAAAGGATGCGAAACGTTTTAAACAAAACTATCTAAAAAGATTCCTATAAAGGATATGAAACGTTTTAAACAAAACTATCTAAAAAGATTCCTATAGAGGATATGAAACGTTTTAAACAAAACTATCTAAAAAGATTCCTATAAAGGATATGAAACGTTTTAAACAAAACCATCTAAAAGGATTCCTATAAAGGATATGAAACGTTTTAAACAAAACTATCTAAAAAGATTCCTATAAAGGATATGAAACGTTTTAAACAAAACTATCTAAAAAGATTCCTATAAAGGATATGAAACGTTTTAAACAAAACTATCTAAAAAGATTCCTATAGAGGATATGAAACGTTTTAAACAAAACCATCTAAAAAGATTCCTATAAAGGATATGAAACGTTTTAAACAAAACTATCTAAAAAGATTCCTATAAAGGATATGAAACGTTTTAAACAAAACTATCTAAAAAGATTCCTATAAAGGATATGAAACGTTTTAAACAAAACTATCTAAAAAGATTCCTATAGAGGATATGAAACGTTTTAAACAAAACCATCTAAAAAGATTCCTATAAAGGATGCGAGCGTTTTAAACGGAATTACCTAGAAAGGTTTGGGATATGTTTTAAACAAGACTGCTTGGGAAGGTTAGGATAGTTATCTTGGATAAGACTACCTGGAGAGGTATGAAATTCTTTGATTGCTTCTGGATCGTCTTTGAAGAAAGACTTGGAATGAGGTATTAGAATTGTATATGTTGAGATTGAATCGTTGATACGATCATATTTGCGATTGTAATGTGATGATAACATCCTTTTGACTATGAAGAGACCTGAAAAGGCAGCGTTAGTTGTATGCAATGTCATGATGCATGTGTCATGTAATGAGATTCTCAATGAGAATTATGCATGTATGCCTATCCCACACTGCGGGATGTGAATAGTACAGGCGTGAGAAGATCAAATATGCAACAATGCTCTTTGTATGATGCTAGTGTGATTTCCTGAATATCAGAAATTTTGAGAGATGTGCCCCTTGATTTGAAGGAGGGACCTTTCGAGGGAACTCGAATTTCACCATGTCTTGCCTGATATGCATTGCCCCAGTGTTTGAATTCTTGAAAGATATGCCCCCCAGTCAATAGGATTCTGGATTGTATGCCCCTGTTCTAGGAAAACCCTCTGAACGTGGTTTCCCCATCTAAGGGTTTTTATCAGGAATGATTGTCTTTGATTAGACCAATTTAGAGGTCTCCTTGATGCTAAGTGTTGGTTTGAATATGAAGCAGATGCTTTTCAGAATGAGTCATGCGTTTCGGTAGCGCCTGACGGACAGTGATTTGCTGGGTACTCAGAATGAGATGATGTCTTCTATAAGACTACCTGGAGAGGTCCTTGGAAAGAATGGGAAATTGTCTTAAACAAGATTGTGCTTTAAACAAAGCTCAAAAGGATATGTTTGTGCAGAGGGTCAGAAGTATTCCTATAGAGGATAAAGACTGTTTTTAGGAACGCGAGGTTTTGAACAAAACTCAGGGAAAAACATCTTGAAGAAGACTACTCTAGAAAGAATGGTGAACTGTCTTAGAAAAGACTCTGTACTTTAAATAAAGTTTGACAAGGCTTTTGGAAGCGTAAGAGAAGTTTGAATATGTCTTAAAAGACTAACTGAAAACAGTTAAGAAACGTCTTACAGAAGACTACCTAGAAAAGGTTCTTGGAAATGAATATATCTTAGAGAAGACTGTCTGAAAGGGTTTGAAAATAGAAAGGATAAGAAGGCGGGTCTTAAAAAGAATGTTTGGAAAAGGTTCCTAGAAAGGGTAAGAAGTATTTGAACACGTCTTAAGGAAGACTATATGGACAGATTGAAAAGTACCCTATAAATGTTCCTGAAAAGGATGTGAGAGTGGCATTGACATCATCTGATACTGAGCGACCTTTGCAACGTGCCCCCAGGTAATGGGATTGCCCCATGGGCTATTCAGCGTCCTTGAGAGATTCCATGGATCTTGATTTGATTGCCCCATGTAAATGGGATAATGACGAGTTATGCCCCGTGTGCACTTCAGCTATCTCAGTCATGTGTGAGAGATGCTTCTTCTTTTGACAAGCTTTTAAAAGCTACTTCGTCAGTCAGTAGGATTTTTAGACTTTAACCATGCCCCATGCAACTTCTCCTTGATGTTAACATTTAAATCTATACAGACAAGTGTACTTTATAATGAAATGCAAATGCATACGTCTGTCTTGAAAGTTTGACACATTTTTTTTTGAGTAAAACAAAGTTTTTTTTTTTTGTAAGAAAGTGATATCAACTCAAGAGTTATAGTAAACCTTAAGGAGTCAGGATACCTTTAGTAACGCCATGCTTTCGAACTAACCATGCTTCAGTTAGGACTTTTAAAGGTTGTAACGTGGCCTGGTTCACGGTTTAAAGAAACAAAAGATAGAAGCTCAAAGTTTGTTTGTACCCATCCCAATCTTCGTGATGTTCTTCAGTCATATGCTCAGTTAGCTATGCGTTTAGTCTCCAAAAGAATTTGGGAATTGTGGCATTGACATTTATGATGGTTCAAAAACCAAAGGTTTATCTGCAAAGGCAGTCATTCTCCTTTTTTTGTAGTATTTCCTTTTTGTCGGAGGTTCATAGTAACCTTTTTTTGACTTTGTTATCCCCAACTTTTGCCTGAACTGTTCGTTTTAAAACTACAGTCAGCGGGATGCCCCAATTTTGCCTAAGTCTCCTTAATAGGTTTTGACTTAGTGGGCTTTTGCATTGCCTTCTCTTTTTTCCTTGCGGATATTGACTGCCAGGCTTAATCATGACGGAGAACCATCGGTGGTTATGTTCAAAGGAACAGTTTGGAATAATTAAGTTATCTGAGCAACTACCCTACCCCCGGTTATATATGAAGGGTTTTATTTTATATGAAGGAAAACTCCTACTTCTTTAGGCTCAAAGGGGTTGACGAGGGATTAACATCCTTATATCTCCATTATTTTAGGGATTGAACAAATGCCTGTACATCGTCAACACGGTCTGTTCGAAAGCGTAGTGTATGAAATTGTGGTATCGTTTTCGTCATTCTCCCTCAAAAGGTGTAAAACTTTCCACTAGAGTTGAATATCACAAATGAGAAAATCGAGTAAAAACACAGTTTTTAAATATAGTGAGAACACTAGGAATGAATCAAGACAAACGTAAGCAATGCATTAATGATTTTTTGAAAAGTACATAGCATATGTCATAAGACTAATGTTTAAACAAACGGAAAGAAATTGCAAATGGAAACAAGACTAATGATCTAAGAAATCCTCCTTCTAGCCACCTATGGTGTTAGACTTGCTAGGATCTTCAAACTCAATGAGCCCTTCTTCAATCAAATCTTGGATCTTGTGCTTCAATGGCCCACAATCCTCTGTATCATGACCAGGACTATCTGAATGATAAGCGCACCTAGCATGATGCTTGTACCCGGGAGCGGGGTTAGCCGGAGCTGAGTATGGAGGCAGCAGAGTTACCAAGTTCTGACTGAGCAAATGTTGTAGAGCTTGAGATAGTGGCATGTGCAACGGGGTGAATGACCGTTTTGGCTTGGACCTCCAGGGGCGTTGGCCACCCTGTTGTTTTTGTTGTAGTGTCGGGGTCTGATTAACCAGGATTGCCCCCACAGTGTTGGGTTCCTTTTTCCCATCATATGATTTCTTTGCTTGATAGGAACCTGAGGGTGCCCCTTGTATCTTCCCATTTTTGATTCCATCTTCAATTCTCTCACCAATGACTACCAAGTTCGAGAACCCTGAAGATATGCTTCCGACCATCTTGTCGTAGTATGGTCCTTGCAAAGTGCTCATAAATATGTCCACCATTTCTTTGTCCATTAGGGGAGGTTGGACTCGAGAAGCCATCTCCCTCCACCTTTGGGCATACTCCTTGAATGATTCATCCTTCTTCTGTGACATATTTTGTAATTGCATCCGATCGGGTGCCATGTCCAGGTTGTACTTGTAATGCTTTAAGAAGGTGTTGGCCAGATCATTCCAGCTTCGGACAGAGGACTTCTCTAATTGCATGTACCAGTCAATAGACGCTCCGCTTAAACTTTCTTGAAAGAAATGTATCATTAGCTTTTGATCGCGGGCGTAAGCAGCCATTTTCCGCACATACATGCGCAAGTGATTCCTCGGACATGTGAGTCCTTTGTATTTCTCGAAGTCGGGAATCTTGAATTTGCGAGGGATAGTCAAATCTGAGACCAAACTCATTTCGAAGGCATCCACATCAAAGACATCGTATCCTTCTATCACTTTTAGTCTCTCCTCCAGTGCCTTGATTTGTTCACTACCCTTGGAGTCTTCCCTAGAGTTAGGAATAGACTGTTGTGTCTGAGGTACTTGGTCTGAGTTGTCCACCTCTTGCACTCCGTATTGTAGATCCAGGTAATCATCGTCCTTAGGGACATTGCTAGCAGGAATGCGCACTGTGCGGGTTGTCCCTTTTGTTTGTGGAGTGGGGACAAATCCTTCTTGGGAGGCCTCTCCTTTCTCTTGGAATTGGATAGCCCTTCTGACAGATCGGGCCTGAGATTTGTCCTTATCCGAGCCAAAGCCTGAAACAAATCCTAGCAGCGGGTTTTTATCGTTAGGGATCTCATCCTGAACCAGGGTATCCCCAGACTGAACCTCTTTTGCCTTGTCTTGTTTGTCTAGGAGGACCTTCATGAACTCTAGCATCTGAACCATACCTCCTTTAACCTCTTCCACGCTGACCTTCAGTTGATCTACTTCCTCACGAAGGGCGGCTTGATTCTGTTCCAACTGATCCATTGATTTCTTCTGCTGAAATCTTGTTTGATGGTATGGTCGGGATGTTAGGTTATCCTTCCCAATGGTCCCTTGCTCTGGAGATAGAAGAGGAATCTTCTCTTAATGTCATGAAAATGATGTGTATGCCATGCATGATGCGTATGATATCCTTTTTTCTTTTTTTTTGAATAAAAATATGATGCAAGAATGCTCATGATGTATGATGAATGAAAAAAGAAATAATAAAAATAATGATCAACACAATATATACATATAGCACAAATCACATAAGTTCATAGGTTCGACGCAGCGGCTCTTGGGAGCCAACCTTTTAATAGGGGGTGTTCTAGAAGGTCTCATGGGGTCGTTCGTAGCCTCCGAGACTTTTTGTCTCTTCGGATTTTGGAACAACTCATTTTATCCATGAGGTTCGAATTTTTGGGGTAGGTTCCCGGAGAGATCAGCTAAGTATCCAGTCCAGCCCTCCACAAAGTCAAGCTTCGTTTCGGACCTTTCCAAATACCTAACCCACTCCGAGTGGAGTTATCAGTGAGACTCGTAAGGCGATTCATGTCCCCTTTTGGTCTCAAAGTTAACTCCCACACTTAGGGTTTTAACACTACATAATATATCCAGCAGTATATAAAAATATAGCAGGAAATAAAAATATAAACATGTTCACATAAGTGATCAAATATAAACATATCTGAATAATTAAATATTTTTAAATAAAAATAAATAAATAAACAAATTTTAAAAAAAAAATAGAAATAAAAATAATTATAAACCCTAAAAAAAAGCGCGTTAGCCAAACCCTAAAAAGTTGCCAAACCTAAACCCTGCCAAAACCTAAAACCTATAGGAGCATAGTAATTCACCGAAATAGTTATCCCCAGCAGAGTCGCCAGCTGTAGCAACCTGCCTAAAATTTTAACTTAGAGAGTCGCCACCTATTCTGAAGGGCGAATAGGAAACCCTACGCAGTATAGAGATCAGGGTAAGATACTATATTCAGGTCGAGGGAAGGTGTTAGGCACCCTCAACCTTTTCCTATTGGCTTTGAATCTAAGGTAAAAGTTTATAGCAAAATTACAGAGGTTAATAGCTAAGGAAATGAGAAGGGGAAAATTTGAGATTTTTGGGAAGGGGACTCGCCTTGTTGCCAAGTGCCTACGTATCTCCTTATGGAGAATCAGAGTCAACGTAGTTCGGGCTACGGGTTGTACGCCCTTAGAATTAGAATGTGTGTTTGAAGTTGTATTGAATGAGGATAAAAATCCGTATTTTGAATTTGCAGTTTGAAAGATGTTTGGAAAGTGTTTTGAAGTTTGGGCGTACAACCCTGATTTGGCACAATTAACCGCAATGATCAATATGTTTGATCACCATAGTCAAAAGATTAGGGGTTTTGTACCATTACCAATTCAAATCGATTGATTCGATTATCACTAATAATGAATTATTGCGTTTTATTATTTTTGTGAATTTTGTTTTGTATTGTTATCCCTCGTAACCGATTAACACGATTACAAATAATAACAAATTGGAATTTAGAAAATAGGAAAGTTAATCATCACAACTAATAAAATAGTTGCAACCATTTAACTAAATAGAAATTATTTGTATTTTATTTTAATTAAATAAACATTTTAATTAAAATTATTATTGCCCATAGCGATTAATCGATTTAATCGGCACGAACAATAAATTGCATTTTTTTAATATAAATATCATGTACTAATAAATATTATTACACAAATAAATATATTAAAAGAGATTTAATCAAAATAAATATTTAATTAAAATTGGTATAGTTTAATAGAATTTGATTCAGTGTGATTGTTGTTAGGGTGCATATCATGGGGAGCCAGGCTGGGGCGTTAGATCTGAGGCTAATGGAGATTGATGGTCTGGATCGTGAGGGTATACAGTGGTCTATGCACAGGCGGGAGTATGGGATCATATAGAAGATTTTTTAGAAAAATATATGTTGGAGGGGAGGCTCGAACCCACGACCTCCCCCTCACAAGCGCATGAGTTAACCACCAGACCAAACACACCGTTTTGTTTAGAAAACGCTTCCACAATATAATATATAAAACAAGAAAAACATGGACTGATACGCGCGCGGGAATTTTAAATGGGCCAGTGGTGCGTAGCCACATCATCATCTTCCTCACAAGATCTGTAAAAAATTGTAAAAAAACAGCTACGATTTAGCTACGGATCGTTTCGTAGCAAACATGCCACGAAAATAGCGATTTGCCCAGGCTCAATCAAAAATGATTCGCACCTATACAGATCACTTCGTCTAACCTATGCGAATTCAACTACACACTTTTCTTGGTCTAATTTTATCCTTATGCGAAACCCCCAAATTGAAACCCTAGAAGCTTCGTTCGGCCTTTAATGGCCGTTCATGTTTAAACCATACAAACCCCAATTAATCCACCCAGAAACGTTCAGAACATCAAGCATAACCGGAATATACACTTAAATCTCAAAGAGAACGCATGAATTGTCCTAACCGATCAAAAATCGAAAACGACTTACCTTGGCTCGGGGAGAGTAATCTGGGGGTGTTGATGAAGAGTAATTATCCCAATAGCTTCAGAGTGATCCCCCAAACGTATTGCAATTCTCAAATCCCCTTGAAAGGCCTCTAATCTTTGAAACCGAGTTTGAATTTTCTTGAAGATTTTTTACTCTTGAACTTGTGCCTCTCCCCAGAATTTCCCAACCCCTAATCCCATGCCTTATGTTTTCTACTTATAGGAGAGTAAGTTAGGTTAAAAGAATAGCCCAAAAGCTTCTTGAATCTAATCTTGCCATTAAAGAAAAATTGATTTTATTTCTTGAATAAAAAGTTTCTAATTTTGTCCAAATATTGTATCACTCCTTTCCATTTGATTTAGCACGAAAATAACAATATATTTTGCCATTAATACTGATTGAAATTGGCCTATATGAATATTTTACCATAATATTTGATTTTTCATACTTAATTAAATCATAAAATGAAATAAAAAATATATTAAATCAATTAATATGCTAAATTTCGTGCCCTTTTGTTTTGGATAAGCTAAAGGCTTGTGGATCAAGTTTGTACCATAAAAACATAGGCCCATTTGCAAGATTTCTCAATTTGAACCCTCCTTTTTCATATTTGGTCCTCCAAAAATCACCCGACTTTGATCAATCATATCTCACTCAATTTTTAAGCTATGAGGGAGTTCTAAGACTTTTTGGAAACCTTAAGAGGTCCTCTACAAGCCACTTTGGAATATATTTTTTCATTTGGAGCTTTTATCTTGATCATATCCTCTTTGGGAAAAAACTACTTTTGGAGGATGCCTGAAAAAGACCTGTAATCTTTTGCACTGTATATCTCAAATGAATCATTTCTAGCCCTGGCTTGTGAGAGACAAAGTTGTAGAGAATCCAATTTCCTTCAAAATAGGCTTTGAGTGGGGAATTTTTGATGTTCCATGTGAAAGTTATGCCCAGTCAAAGTTGGGTTGACTTTCTCCTAAGAAACCCTAATTTGAACCTTTTTGCATTTGTTCATCTCTGAGTTTCTATTAATGGAATCATGATCAATCTTTGATCAAATGATGGTTATGCACCTCTATACTTGATGTTTGACTAATGATCATAGTTTGAATCATGCTTTGATTGCAGTTGACCTTCAGGTTTGAATCAGTTGATTGTGGATCTTGGGGGATTGTTAGAGCAAAGCTTTGGCATTGAATCTTGAACCTTGAATCATTGTGATGGAATATGGCATGGCAAATTTTGGGGTATGACAGATAGATCCAGTTTTAACCAAAGAAGGAATAACAGAATTGGAGATACGTGCGAGTTTCGAACTCCCTGAACACACGGCTCCAGACGAAGAGGTCATAAGAGAAGAACCAAACCAAAGGTTGGATGCAATATATGACGAGGAACCTTTGGGGTTCGAAAAAGACCCAATGGCGTCGAATATAAAGATGTTGGCCCAAGATCCACTTCAAGAAGTAAATCTTGGAGACAATGATCAAAAAAGGATAACATATATCAGCGCGAAACTAGAACCAGAATTGAAAGCAACGGTCATCAAAATGCTGAAAGAAAACAGAGATTGTTTTGCTTGGGACTATGATGAGATGCCTGGTCTAGGAAGGGATTTAGTCGAACTAAAATTACCAATAAAAGAAGGGAAGAAGCCTATAAAGCAAACTCCCAGAAGATTCGCGCCAGAGATTCACTCGAAGATTAAAGCAGAGGTCGAAAGACTCTTACGGTGCAAATTTATCCGAACTACAAGGTATGTTGAGTGGATTGCTAATATAGTACCTGTCATTAAAAAGAATGGCTCATTAAGAGTATGCATAGACTTTCGTGACCTTAATGCAGCTACTCCTAAGGACGAGTATCCCATGCCTATAGCAGAAATGCTAGTAGACTCAGCCGCAGGTTTTGAGTATTTGAGCATGTTGGATGGATATTCGGGATACAATCAAATTTTTATAGCAGAAGATGATGTATCTAAGACAGCATTTCGTTGCCCAGGGGCAATAGGCACTTACGAATGGGTTGTGATGCCTTTTGGTTTGAAAAACGCTGGGGCAACTTATCAAAGAGCAATGAATTCTATATTTCATGACTTTATAGAAACATTCATGCAAGTGTATATAGATGATATTGTGGTAAAATCTACCTCGGGTATGAGTCATCTCGATCATCTGAGCCAATCATTCGAAAGAATGAGGAAATATGGCTTGAAGATGAACCCCCTTAAATGTGCTTTCTTTGTGCAGGCAGGTGATTTCTTGGGGTTCGTAGTCCACAAAAAAGGCATAGAAATTAACCAGAACAAGACGAAAGCCATTAGGGAAACCAAGTCCCCATCCACGAAGAAAGAACTACAATCACTATTGGGCAAGATAAATTTCTTAAGGAGATTTATCTCTAATTTGAGTGGACGCACGCAAGCTTTCTCACCTCTACTTCGGCTTAAGCAAGGAAAATTCGAATGGCGTGCTGAACATCAAGAAGCTTTCGATCAGATAAAGCAATACTTGACTTGTCCACCAATTCTATCTCCCCCAAATGGGAAGAAGCACATGCGCCTATACATTTCAGCATCAGATAAAACAATAGGCAGCATGCTTGCCCAGGAGGATGAGAATGGCATCGAGAGAGCCATTTATTACTTAAGTAGAGTACTCAATGATGCAGAGACTAGATATATTGATATAGAAAAACTCTGCCTTTGTTTGTATTTCTCCTGTATCAAACTTAAGTATTATATAAAGCCAGTTGATGTTTACGTTTCATCTCATTGTGATGTTATTAAACATATGTTATCTAAGCCAATACTACATAGTCGAATTGGTAAATGGGCTTTGGCCCTTACTGAATATTCATTAACATTTCAGCCTCTCAAGGCAATGAAAGGTTAGATTGTGTCAGACTTCATTGTCGACCATGTGATGGTTGAGAATCATCAGCATTATGTGGACTTAAAACCTTGGAAGTTATACTTCGATGGTTCAACGCATAGAAAGGGTACTGGGGTTGGAATATTGATAATTTCTCCTGATGGAATTCCAACAAAGCTCAAGTTTAAAATCGAAGGTCCATTATGCTCCAACAATGAAGCTGAATACGAAGCATTAATTGCTGGACTTGAGGCTTTGTTAGAATTGGGGGCAACCAGAGTCGAAATTAAAGGAGACTCCGAATTGGTCATCAAACAATTGACAAAGGAGTACAAGTGTATCAAAGAGAATTTGATCATGTATTTTGTCATCGCAAATAGGCTACTCAAGAAATTCGAATATGTGGAATTAAAACACGTATCAAGGGTGAATAACCAGGAAGCAAACGACTTGGCACAATTAGCTTCAGGATATAAAGTATCAAAAGAAAAGTTGGAGGAATTGATTGAAGTAAGAGGAAGAGCAATGTTTACTAAACTTTCGCCAAGTGATCTAGAGAACTCACGATTGGGTTATGCCAACAAAGAACAATTCGAAGTACTAAATATAGACTCGTTGGCAGACACAGATTGGAGGAGTCCAATTATTAGCTACCTAAAAAACCCTTCGAGGGATACAGACAGGAGAATCAAGTATAGAGCATTGTCATATTTTTTGATGGGAAATGAATTATTCAAGAAAACTCCTGAAGGGGTGTTGTTGAAATGCTTGGGTGAAGCAGAAGCATACTTGGCTCTGTCGAACGTACATAGTGGGGCATGTGGTGCACATCAAGCAGGGCACAAAATGAAATGGCTCTTGTTTCGTTATGGGATGTATTGGCCTTCGATGTTAAAGGATTGCATAGAGTTTGCGAAAGGGTGCCAAGAGTGCCAAGAACATGCAGGTATCCAACACGCTCCAGCAAACGAATTAAGTACGATAGTAAAACCATGGCCTTTCAGGGGATGGGCATTAGATTTGATTGGAGAAATTCACCCCAAGTCATCTAAAGGTCAAAGGTACATTTTGGTAGGAATAGACTATTTCACAAAATGGGTCGAAGCAATACCACTGGCAAATGTGGATCAAGAGGCTGTGATTGAGTTTATTCAGAAACACATTATATATAGGTTTGGAATCCCAGAAAGTATAACAACTGATCAGGGATCAGTCTTTACTGGACGAAAAATGCAAGACTTTGCCATAGAAATAGGTTTCAAGTTATTTACTTCTACACCTTATTACGCCCAAGCAAATGGACAGGTTGAAGCAACAAACAAAATAATAATTGGCCTTATTAAGAAACATGTGGGAAAGAAACCTAAGAATTGGCATATGACTTTAGATCAAGCGCTCTGGGCTTGTCGGACATCTCCAAAAGAAGCCACAAATACAACTCCTTTCCAGTTGACGTTTGGACATGATGCAGTACTCCCAATCGAGATATGTTTGCAATCAGTAAGAATACAAAGACAAGCAGACATCCCTCCCAACGTATACTGGGAATTAATGATGAATGAGTTAGTAGATTTGGACGAAGACAGACTTCGGGCACTGGAAATGATAAAGAGGCAAAAGGAAAGAGTGTCCAGAGCATATAATAAAAAGGTGAAAGGTAAAACTTTTGTTAATAATGACTTAGTTTGGAAAGTTATTTTACCTATAGATCGAAAGAATCAGGCACTTGGTAAATGGTCCCCACATTGGGAAGGACCCTTTCGAATCTTGAAAGTGTTCTCGAACAATGCTTACGAAATTGAAGAATTAGCAGAAGATCGTAGGATCTTAAGAGTAAACGGGAAATATTTGAAGAGATATAAACCAAGTATGTACGAAGTAAGGATCGCAAAAACGTAGATACTCAGGATACTACGAAAAGCCAAAATGGTCAGGCATGTGTCAAAACATATACGCTACGTGGACTAAAATGGCTTTGCGATCAGAATAATGTTTAAATGAAAAGAAAAGAGTCTAAGGAGACACCAAAAGTGTTTTTCATTTAAAAGCATGGAAGTACATGCATTACAAAGGATCCAAAGAAATGATCCAAGATTACAATATAAAAAAAAAACCCTAAGGAAAAAGCTAGCTAGTTGATCCTTTGGTCCAAGCCTTCCAAGGACAGCACAGGCGAAGGTTCAGCTTCGAACATATCCGTGGCTCCAGAGCCTCGCATCCGCCTCACTACACCTTTCTTCAGGAAAATGTAACTGAGGAGTCTCCCGTAGGGAAGACAAGTCACACTCCCTCGACGGTCAACACCGGCAGAGACAGCTTTAACAAGTCCTTTAAAGATCATTAAAGGAATGTTAATTTTCCTCCCTCGAAGACCACAGAGGATGAACTCCAAGTCTTCAACCATGATGTTGTTTTCATCGATCCGCCGAGGTTGGAAGTTCCCCACGAGCATCTGGTGCCAGATCCTGATGACTTTGGCACTGAAGCGATCATTGTCCATAAGAGTTCTCAACATAAGATGAGTAGTCATGCTGAAACTGTTATCATCAAAAGTTTCACCAGAGTTATTGCATCTTATTAGGTTGGCAATAGTGGTGGGAGTGATACTGAGACGAGCGTGTCGAATTTCAGAATCAATGGTGGTCCTACCTTCAGGATCTATGCGTAAAGACGCATTCATCCAGAATTCTGCCACCATATTGGGGTAAATAGCACCCTCCAAGACTTCTTCAAAATAGAAGTCCAGTTCTTGGTTGACAAAGAGGGTTTTGATGTTGATGAAATGACGAACAAGTTCATCCTCAGAGAGTCTGAACTCGCCTCTGATGAGGGCTTTGATGTCGTTAAAGAAGAGAGGTTCAGCCATTGCAAGATAAGAAGGTGTTCTGAGAGAGAAGTTGTGTGTTTTCTTTTTTCTGTGTTTGGTTTGGAAAGAAAGTGCATGAATGAAGAAATGAAGACAATATTTGACCCTTTATATAGACTGGGAATACTGAAGGTTGGTTTTTAATTGTTAATGAGTGATTGGACTGCGGTTGGTTTTCCAAAGAAAGAAGTTATGGCTTCCGCCGTTTCCCGCCCTTGGAAGTTGAAAAGTAATCATGAAACTGATGCACGCACGTCTTAAACTGACGTTTTGGAGAAAGTGACGTCACTATTAATAATGATTATGGCTAGAGAAGGGGAAACGTCAAGTCTAGAGGCAAGGATGCTGCGAAAGATGTTCAGGATTCTACACGTTGCATTAAATAAAAAGCACTGTAGAGAATCTAAAGATATATTTTGGCAGAAATGTTTAGATTCGTTAAAAGTAATGCTGGCAAACATTATAGATATAAATGGGAGTCAAGCATACAAATATTATGAGTCTACAATAGTCTCGATTACAAAACAAAGGTGCAACAAGTAACAGGACTGAAAACATCTAGTTAAAATCCTCAGGGAGATCCGTTTTGATCTTCAAGTATTGAGTCTCCCACGAAGACATACGAAGCTCGATTAGTGCTCGTTGTTTCTTCAAACTTTCGATTTTTGGCACTAGTTTCTGTGCAGTCTCGAAATGTCTAATTCCCGACTGCACCACTTCGAGCAAATCTTGTTGGTTAGATTTTTGTATAGCTGCCTGACAGTGTTCAGCTTCTTTTATCTTGTGCTCGAGTGCCTTTATCTCTTGTTTCCAGGAGTTGATGTTCTTCTCATAATCATCAAAGGCCTTCTGATTTTCTGAATGTTTGAGCTTGAGGGCCTCACCTTGTTTCGTTGCGTCTACAGCAGAGTTCCATGAAGAGTCATGAGAGGCCTTTGTCTCAGATAGCTCTTTTTCGACATTTTGCCTTCGAAGGATGTTGGCCTGGAGTTGCTCGAGTAGAGAGCCTAACAGAACAATTACCTCTGAAACTTCTGTGGAAACTTGGAGCAAATCTACCTTCTTTAGAAGTTGATTTAAGTTGTGACTCTTAATAGGTTCCCGGTTGAGGACGTCTACAAGATTGACTCCAAAGAATCTTTCTTTTATTTGACGGAGGAGGCTAGGAATATCTTCTTTATCGCTAGATTCTACAGTTGCAGCTGGAGAGACATTAAGTTCCGAAGACGAAGAAGTATTCGCATCCATGATGGCCTTTAAGAAACTAAGAGGATCAGTCTGTTTAAGTTGTTCCAGCTCCAAAGGTGTAGGCTTCACGGGGGCAAGCGTCGAAGTTGTCTCAGGAATGGTTTTCGTCTCAAGAGTCGAAGTCCCTTGAGGATCTTGTTTTTCTGGTTGAGAAATTTCCTCCATAGCATCTTGCTCCGATGCAGTATCTTCACTGTCATGTGTTTGGGGGTTCACATTGTCGCTGCCTGAGAATGGGTGATCTTCTTCCAAATTTTTGTCTTGATGAGTAGGTGGGGATTCGTCAGTAGAGTGACTTTCTTCGACTGGTTCATTAGGCAATATGGTAGCAATTGGCCTAACGTCTTCAAAGACTGGCGAGAGAACATGGGTTTGATTTTGAGAGGTACCTATGTTAAACAGAGCAAAGTTAGTCATAAAGATAAGCCTTTGAGAGGTTTAGTTGACGAAAGTTAAAGTTTGACAATTACCGTAAAGTTTGTCAACATTAATGGTAAAGCCATGGTCCTTGAAACCTGAAGTGGCAGTACCAGCGTCTTCCTGCAATAACAAGGTAAATGTCAGTTTAATTATTTGGTTAAGATCATAAGATAATATGTGGGGTGGAACCCAAATACCTTGGTTGGGATATTGTCTGGACTTGAATTATGACTTTCCACAACGAAAGCATTACTAGCAGTTTTCAAAGGAGATTCTTCAGAGGACGCCTTATCACCAGGAGAAACAGTTTTAGAGGGGCTTATCCTTTTCCCTTTTCTTGAAGGGGTAACAACTTTCTGTCTCTTCTTGTGTCCTTGTCTAGTTTGGGGAGGGGATTGATCTTCGCCATCTGAGCCAGCTGTCGAGGAAGCTTTCCGCTTCGAACCTGTTGGGGGTTTCGAGCTCTGGCAAATAGACGATAAGTAAGATGGATACTACTCACAGATTGTACAAAATCGAGAATATGAGATGAGTATGTGCCGTGGGCTTCTTGCCAGTAACGATGGAATCACTTTCACCTGGTTTGTTGCTCTTAGATGTCCCAGAATCTTTTTGGGCGGAAGCTTCCTTGATCTTCCTCCTTCGTGCAACAGCTGTAGTTGAAACTGAAATCAGTATATCAGCGAAGAAAGGAAAAGTCAGTCGAAAAGATGGTCTTAATCCAAACCTTCAGGTATTGGGGTCAAGACACGAACATGTTTAAGATCTATATGAAGATGTCCTTTGAAAGTATCCAAGGTATGCTTAGTCGGAACCACTCGTTCAGCGCGTTTTTTGGTACTCTCTTGAAGAATTTTGAGAGCATTCCCACACACGAACCAGTCTGGGAAAGGAGGACTTAAAGCCACACCAAAATCAGCACTTGGTAGTGGAGGGAATTTTGGAGGATTAAGTTTGAAAGCCACCTCATAACGTAGTTCTGGTCGAACGTACGAGGGCAACTTCAACTTATCCAGTTTGGCGGAAAACTTTTCGCGCAAAATGACTGCAGCCTCACGAACGGTCCGACTAAGATCATCAGGCATGTAGATAGTTTCAAAGAAATTTTGAAAAGCTTGGATTTCTTTAATATGAGTTGAAGTACCTTTTTGAAAATTCTCCTGCACATCAGTAAAAGCTGCAGTTAGTTCTTGAGCAAGGCTATCAGCATCAAAGATTTGGGAGCTATAATAATCCGTCCACCATTGATGAAAGTCTGGTGTAGAATAAAAAGCAGGTTCGAAAGAGACAGGAGGAAGTTTGGTGGTGCCAACGTATTTGTTGATTTTTGTTTTACATTCTTCTTCAGTCAAGTACAAGGTATGGAAACACATATGGTTTCTTTTCTCATATAAACATTTGGGTTTTATTTGGACCAACCCAAACTGTCTCGAGACCAAATTTGGTTGGTAGCACATGAGAATACATTGACCTTTTGATGGTCGAAGACGATGGGAAAATAACCTTGGAGTCAGAAAGGCTTCCCAAATTTCCATAGACTCAGTTTGTTGATCCTGAGATGTTGATGGAAATTTTCGAGTAAACCATTCAGGACCTATTGTTCTGTGTACAAAGGGGGCCATAGAAGGATCGAACTGGTTACACCGGGCAAACATCATTGAATACGCCAAGAAGTGTTCACGAAGCTTTCCAATTTCTTCTTTTGGAGTTAGGTAAGCTAACCTGGTCCCTTCTATAGTTCGATTCTTGATTTTGCTATCCTCCTCATTGACGTTTCCTCGAAAGGGAAGATGAGTTTCGAAAGTAGCATTAAGCCACAGTTGTAATAGCCAGAAAGGGCCAGCATAAAGTAAACTACCAGATTTGAAATTCTTGGTGAGGGTTGCAGCTTCGCTGAGGTTTTCATAAAGAGACCCTAAAAGCAGTTGGCTGAGGTTGAGCTTTTTTCCAGCATGCAACTGATTAGCCATGCAAAGGTACCTCTTTGCAACTTGAATAGATCTTGAGCAGAAGGCACATCGTGAAAGCCATAGCGCTAGAAAAGCGATATGTTCTTCATCGGATACTGCCGTTTCGGTGGTAATATGATGCTTCTGGATAAATGCAGTATAAGTGACTTGTGAGTCATTAAAACCAATAGTATCATTATCCATTTCGTTAGGATCGAAGGTTTCGCCAGTTGGTCGAAGTCCTGTAATCGCAGCCACATCAAAAAGAGTAGGGGTAACCATTCCACAGGGGAGATGGAAAGTGTTGTGAGAAGCATCCCAAAAGTGAACTGCTGCTACTAACATGGGTTGGTTGTATTCTAAACCTGTCTTTGACAGTTGAATTAAATCGTATATTCCTAACGATTTCCAGAAGGATTCTTTCTGTTTCTCTACTTTTTCTAACCAGGCATAGTACAAATCAGGATCCTTGGCCAAAGGAATTGACCTAAACACTTTTACAGAGTTGGTCATATAGTTTACCCTAATTTTCTCTAAAGCTAAAGGAGTTTCAGTGGGAGTTTCTTCCATGTTAGCAGATTTTCCTGAGGGAGAACAGCCATCTTCATCTATCCTAATTTTGCTAACTAATGGTCTAGTCTTGTAATAAGCAGGGAAGAATTTATTCAGAGATGGGATATTTTCACCTGGTAATGGACCCATAAAAGCGAGAGATTTTCCAGAAAGTTCAAAGGGAATGATTACCTGGGAAGCGTAAATAGCGTGTATTTCTTCGGTGTTAGGGTTTTGAACGTACTCTTGTTCCCCAGACCGTGTTGTTGATTGGAGCTTTAGAGCAGGTTGAAGAACATTTGAAGATGAAGCCATAGAGAAATTTCTGATTAAGAGAACGAGATTTTGAAGAGATTGAAGATGTTTGGTTTTTTGAAGAAGATGAAGAAATAGGAATGAAAGGTTGTGTAGAGGTGCAAGACCAAGTATTTAAAGGTTTAACGGAAACCCTTTTTAAATCTTTTGGGTAAAATCCAAAGAACACGTGGCGGCTGGTGATTCAATCCAACGGCGGTCGAATAAAGTTAGCTTCACTCCTAGTATGTAGGAGTAATGATCAAGAAGTAAGGTTAAAACGTGGGAATGTAAGTTATGAGAAGACATCTTTGAAAATGACAAGACGTTTCGGAAACAGGGTCATCAATGATTATGACGTTAGTCAGCAGTCTTGGAACTCTCAAAGATCAATAAAGAACGAAATCTTATAATGACAAGAAACGCCTATTTCTGTTGACTCTCGAAACAGGCATTTATTGGGGGCAATTTGTTAGCTGAAGATTTTGTTTTATATTATTTATCCTTCGAAGAGGTAGAAAATCGAAGGAAAGATGGTTACTGATGGCCATCCCTTAAAAATAAAAGAATGGCTACTGATGGTCATGCTTCGAGAGTAAAGATTTCTAAGTTCACTATGAAGATAATGAATACTGAAAGCTAGTGAAAAGTATGTGTCTTCGGGGACTTAGACAAATTTATAAATGTATTCAAGTATTACTACTTAGCGTGTTTTTTCGTAGTGTTTGTTTAAATACACTGCCACGCGTCGAAGACAGACTCAGGCGGGAAGATTTGAAATTCGAAGACGGTTTCGTAACTGTCCAAGTAACAGATGGCATCGCTAGAAGTTCTTATGCGAAACGTGGCAGCAGATTAGTATAGGACCGTTAAGGTCGAAACTAGTATAAATAGGAGTCTTAATGTTAGGATTCGGTGTGTTCATTTTGTACAAATCACTCACATATTTACTCAAGTATCAAGCGTTAAGAGAAAGAGTTCGCTGAGAAAATGTACGTATGACACCACCATTTTAATACATGTGTATTACCCTTTGCTTTTAAATATCTTCCAGAATTACTGCATTTCGTTTACTTCTTGCCATTTATATTTCTGTATCTTTACTTTAATGTCATTTACTTTCGAATTACTTTTATGTTATTTACTTTCAAAGTCTTTTACATTTCTGCAGTTTAAGATTCTTTACGTTTCAATAGTCCTTTTAACGTTCTACGTTATGTTACTTATCTTTTCGTTGAAGTCACATTTATATGTAACAAAGTGATTGTCAAAACTATTTGTTCTTTAATCGAACAACGCTTATTGAAGAAGACAAATAATGAATATGGTTCGAATGAACGTTGATGACAATCTTCTTGACTATGTGTCCTAGGATCAATCTAGTCGATCCTGCGAGTAACCAAATCATATTTATTATAGTTTGGAAGACTAGCGGTTGTTTACCGGAAATCACCGTAAACAGCAGTGACGAAGAAAAGAAAGAAGTCAAGATAGGGGCTGATTTGGAAGACAGTGTCAAGCAAAGACTGATTCAAATGTTACAAGACTACATTGAGATATTCGCTTGGTCCTATGAAGATATGCCTGGCCTTGACACGGATATTGTGGTCCATCGCCTGCCAATCAAAGAAGGAAGCACTCCAGTTAAGTAGAAATTGCGGAGAAGTAGGCCCGACATGTCCAAGAAGATGAAAGACGATGTTGAGAAACAATTCAACGTTGGTTTTCTAAAAGTTGTAAGTTATCCTCCATGGATAGCTAACATCGTGCCTGTACCTAAAAAAGACGGGAAGGTCAGAATGTGTGTAGACTACACAGATCTGAATCGGGCAAGTCCCAAAGATGATTTCCCTTTACCTCACATCGATGTACTGGTTGACAATACTGCACAATGCAAGGTATTTTCCTTTATGGACGGATTCTCCGGTTATAATCAAATCAAGATGGCACCCGAAGACATGGAAAAAACAACCTTCACAACACCCTGGGGAACCTTTTGTTACAAAGTGATGCCCTTCGGTTTAAAGAATGCAGGAGCAACATATCAGCGCGCAATGGTAGCTCTGTTCCATGATATGATTCATCAAGAAATAGAGGTTTATGTCGATGATATGATTGCAAAGTCCAACACCGAAGAAGAACATCTGGGTCATCTGCACAAGCTGTTTGACAGACTCAAGAAGTACAGGTTGCGACTGAATCCAAACAAGTGTACCTTTGGAGTAAGATCCGGTAAACTCTTAGGTTTCATCGTCAGCAGCAAGGGTATTGAAGTTGATCCTGCCAAGGTCAAAGCCATTCAAGAAATGCCAATACCCCGTACCGAGAAACAAGTCAGAGGATTCTTGGGACGTCTGAACTACATTGCCAGATTTATTGCCCATATGACTACTACTTGTGTTCCGATCTTCAAATTGTTGAAGAAAAATCACGTGGAAAGATGGAACGACAAATGCCAATTAGTCTTTGATAAGATCAAAGAATATCTTCAAAAAACCACCAATTTTACTACCACCAGGGGAAGGAAGACCTCTGATAATGTACCTAACAGTATTAGAAGATTCAATGGGGTGTGTACTGGGGCAACTTGACGAGTCTGGCCGAAAAGAGCATGCAATCTACTATCTTAGCAAAAAGTTTACCGATTGTGAAACAAGATACTCACTGCTCGAGAAAACTTGCTGTGCCTTGGCATGGGTGGCTCGCCGACTAAGACAGTATATGCTAAACCATACCACTTTCCTGATCTCCAAAATGGATCCTATCAAGTATGTGTTCGAAAAACCTGCTCTCTCCGGAAGAATAGCAAGATGGCAAATGATCTTAACAGAGTATGACATCCAGTATACTTCACATAAAGCGATCAAAGAAAGTGTGGTAGCTGATCATCTGGCTCATCAAGCAGTGGATGATTATCAAGCATTAAACTTTGACTTCCCAGATGAAGACATTATGCTAGTTACTGACTACGAACAACCAGGACCGGAGGAAGGACCCGAGCCGGGATCCCGATGGACTATGGTTTTTGACGGAGCCTCTAATGCGTTTGGCAATGGCATCGGAGCTGTGATCATTTCTCCTACAGGAGGACATACACCATTCACTGCCAGATTATGTTTCAACTGCACTAACAATATAGCCGAGTATGAAGCATGTATTCTGGGTCTCAAAGCTGCAATCGATCTAAGAATCAAGTTCCTGGAAGTCTATGGAGACTCGGCCCTTGTAATTTATCAAGTCAAAGAGGAATGGGACACGAAGCACCCGAATCTAATTCCATACAAAGAATATGTGCTGAGTTTGATTCCTTATTTTGAAGAAATCACTTTTGAACATATCCCGCGCGAAGAAAATCAACTAGCTGATGCCCTAGCTACCATGTAATCTATGTTCAAAGTCAGGTGGGACAATGAGGTGCCAATGCTCACCATTTACAGACAGGATGAACCAGCCTATTGCAATGAGGTCAATACTGAAGGAGTGGAAGAAAAACCATGGTTCCATGAAGTAAAAAGATATCTCGAAACCCAATAATATCCTGAAGGGGCATCCATTAATGATAGAAAGTTTCTAAGAAGATTTGCTGCCAAATTCTTTCTGAGTAATGGAATCCTGTACAAACGCAACCATGACTCAACTTTGCTTCGTTGTGTGAACAAGAAGGAAGCGGAACAGATTATGGAAGATATACACGATGGTGCCTTTGGTACTCATTTAAGTGGACATACAATGGCTAAAAAGATTCTGAGAGCAGGTTATTACTGGTCTACCATGGAGACAGACTGCCATCATCACTCCAGAACTTGTCACAAATGCCAGATATATGCCGACAAAGTACATGTACCTCCAGTCCCATTAAACGTTCTGACGGCTCCTTGGCCTTTTGCAATGTGGGGAATCGATATGATTGGAGAAATCAAGCCTACTACTTCCAACGGACATCGTTTTATCCTGGTCGCTATTGATTACTTCACCAAATGGGTAGAGGCAGCCTCATTTGCTTCTGTCACCAAGAATGTGGTGGCCCGGTTTATCAAGCACAATCTCATTTGTCGGTATGGCATCCCTGAAAGGATCATCACAGACAATGGCACAAATTTAAACAACAGGATGATTACCGAACTCTGCACGCAGTTCCAGATCAAATATCATAATTCATCCCCATATCGACCAAAGATGAATGGCGCCGTAGAAGCTGCCAACAAAAACATCAAGAAGATCATACAAAAAATGACAGTAACCTACAAAGACTGGCATGAAATGTTACCTTTTGCTCTTCATGGTTATCGCACATCAACGCGTACTTCAACAGGGGCAACTCCATTTTCCTTAGTCTATGGTATGGAGGCAGTTCTTCCAATTGAAATTCAGATTCCTTCCCTGAGGATTATGAAAGAAGCTGATCTAGACGAAGACGATTGGATTCAGACTCGGTTGGACCAGATAAATTTGATTGATGAGAAGAGGCTTGCGGCTATTTGTCATGGTCAGTTGTACCAAAAACGTATGATCAAAGCCTTCAACAAGAAAGTCAAAAGTCAGGCATATCAAACCGGTGATTTGGTTGTCAAACGTATCATCTTACCACAAGGCGACCCCAGGGGCAAGTGGACTCCCACTTATGAGGGACCATTTGTAATCAAGAAAGTATTCTCCGGCGGAGCCATGTTGCTTACCACTATGAATGGCGAGGATTTCCCACACCCTGGAAATGTGGACATAGTAAAAAAGTACTTCGCTTAAAGAAAAGCTCGCTAAGTTGAAAACCTGAAAGGGCGACTTAGGCAAAAAATGAGCGTCTCGGTGGATTGAAAACCTGAAAGGGAGATCCAGGCAAAAATTAGAGACTAAATAAATAATTATCCCGGTAGGCTGAAAACCTGAAAAGGCAGCCTAGGCAAAAGTTAGGGAATAAAGTGTACGACTATGTCCCGTTTGGCTACCTACTCACCTTCAAGGTTCAACACATCAAAGGCACTAATCAGTCCAATCATTTTCTTCCAACAAGTGAGGGATGAGATACTCGAAGACAGATTGGCAATAGCAGAGTTGAAACTTGACTGGAATGTTTTCACATAGCTATTTCCCTTTATAAGTACTTTTCAAAGTTTTATGACAATTTCCTACTACTAGGATTTTTGCCTCCTTGTACTAATCCGCCTATTACGACTCTCTTTCAAAATCAATACAGTTCATGCTCAAAATCAATGTTTTCACTTTTTCTGTTTTGAACGCATAAACGTCCCAATGATAATTTTGAATGAACATATGCATTTGAATATGATTGATGTTTATAAGAAAAACAAGAATAGCATTCAGGTAATGTCCCAATCATCTGGACATCATCCCGAAACCAGCATCAGAAGAAAAGTTCCCCAACAGAGATACGTTTCTCAGCAGAATCATCAATGAGATTTTTCTCTCCAACAAAGTGATTCGAGAAACCTTATTCCCCAGCAGGGTTGTTCAAGATCACTATCCCCAGAAGGTGTGATCCTCCACACCAAGGCTTGGTCAAATAGTGCATCGGAGGATTACACATCTTTCTTATTCCCATTTAGGGTACATCAAAATCAGAACTTTCAAATTACCTTCATCCTCGAGCGGTAGTCAAATATCCCTCAACAGAACACCCTGGTCCGTAAGGAAGTTCCCCAGCTGAGTGAACTCGAACAAGATAGCAAAGATCATCAACGATCACAATGCCTTCGTTTCCAAAATAGCAAGCAAGGATTTATTCTCCCAACCAGAAGATTGATATGCTCTAAACTGCATACTGCATACATCATACGCATATTCATACATAGCATATAATGTTTCATGACAAACGCATACATAACATGCACGGTTCTCATTTAGATTAAGAATCTCAACATATACATTACATGCATCATGACATTACATGTCACTAACTTGGTTTTTCAGGTAGACGAATATACTCAGCAAGCTATTCTCAATCACATGCAGTACTCTCCTGGATTCTATTCAGACAAACATTCCTCTCAGATATAATCAAACCAAAGGTTCATTCTGAAGAAATCTCTCTTTCCGAACCACCTATCAACTCAAAACAAGCAACGCAGATCTAAGTCGATACCTTGGACGGTTCCTTAATGATCTACCTTCAGATCTAAGTCGATACCTTGGACGGTTCCTTAAAATGATCTACCTTCAGATCTAAGTCGATGCCTCGGACGGTTCCTTAAAGCAGTCAATCTTCAAGATCTAAGTCGATACCTCTGACGATTCCACAACGATCAACCTTCAAAGATCTAAAGCGGATACCTCAGACGGTTCCACAACGATCAACCTTCAAAGATCTAAAGCGGATACCTCAGACGGTTCCACAACGATCAAACATTCAAAATCTAAAGCGGAAAAACTTTGGACAGTTCCGTAACGATCAGCCTCCAAGATTTAAAGCGGTAACCTCGGACGGTTCCGTAACGGTCAACGCAGAGGATTTCAAATCCTTCATCAAGATATAATCAAAGGATTCATTCTGATGAACAAACCATCAATACATTCGCCAGATGGCATCTGAAAGCCCCTCTCAGGTAATGTTATGATCTGCCAACGACATTTCTCAGACAACATTCAAAGCAATTTCCAACATCACTTCCGGTGGAGGTAAGTGCAAATTTTCAGGGCATCTAAATATTCAATCATCTTCTACCTTCAGATTCCAATCGGTCTCTTCAGGTTTAAGAAGATTGAATAGGGGCAACTGTTATACCCCAAAATTTGCCCGCATCTTTTTCAAAAAGAAGGCAACAGAGTTCTGTCTAAAAATTGGGAGTTTCATATAATCTTGGATTTTATTTCATAAATATCCTGATTTTATGAATACTCGGTTTTTAGAATATTTCTTATACGGTATTTTGGTTCGCTGTTGAATTTATTCTTACACAAACGCCAAGTACTGTTTATCACTTCACACACGCTATTTATTTGAGATTTATTTGCAGATAAATAGTACTGACGCAATTGGTACAGAATTAAATTTTGCAGGCGCAGAGTCCGGGGATTCAGACTGTGCTGGTAACAAGTAAATTATTATTAGTTTTTGTTTCCCACTAATTTTTGTACTATATTATTATTTTCAAAATCTCTTCTATTATTTTCAAAATCTCTTCCTTTCTTTTCAAATCTCTTTCTTTCAAATCAAATCATAACTTTATTCCATACATCTCTCTTTTTCAAACCCTACCATACACTTTCTTTCAAATCCTACTACCACTCAAATTTTCCTTTTTTGTACGGTATCACTTCATTCCCCAACGTCTCTATCCTTCTTTTCACTCTATAAATACCCCTCATTTTTTCCATAAATTCTCACATAAAATTTCACTCATTTCTCAAACTTCTACCTCATAATTATTTTCTCTTCTTCCCCGGCAAAAATGGCAAAGTGGATGGATACATTTTTTCTTATGGTCATCACTGTTTTGGTGGTGATCATGTCCTTTTTCTGTCTGCATAGTCCTGAAAAATGCGGACCTGGGTTGCTTACACTCCCATTCATCTATATGTTGTTATTTATAGCATGGGTTTTTAATCGTCATTTTTAAAGTTTGTCGTATCTTTCGCTTTCAAATAATGTACCGTTTATTTTATTTGTCGTATTGTTCATTATATTATATATTATTTGTACTGTCAGTATTAAATGTCGTACTATCTGTCGTACTGTCGTTTAATTATCAAGATAATATTATGTGTGTTTATTGCTAGTTAAATATTTATTTTTCTGTGCATTAAATATTTTTCAAGATTTTTATCGGTAATTTCGTTCGTGTACGGTATATTTTATTTATTTATTATGTTTTGTGTTTTTCCAACAACTCAGGTAAATAAATTTTCACCATTAACACAACAAAAAACAAAAAGAAAAAATTAACTTCAACTGTTGAATTTTCACTTTAACTGTTACATTAATGCCCAGACAGCCAGTTGATAGTCAAGCCCACTGACAACACGATTCTCCGTGTTTTGTACCATCAATCAAATCAATCTTTTGCATTTCAAAATTCCAAGATTTTTGTTCTAGAAGTCTTCTGATAATCACATGATCAGCAGAGACTCAACACTGCACAAAAATCAGGTACGCTTAACTGTCTTCTACACAAACAGACCCTAACTAGGGTTTTTGTTTTTTTCAGGAGAACAAGTTTTTTGAGACCTCAAGTGGATTTCATGGACCTCCATATGTCTCAAAGTACCACCAGACAAATTTTCAAACTTCAATTCGCTCAGACGCACAGTCAGCAGCTCAAACAGTCAATAGACGACCAGTTTGACCGAAAAGTCAACAGACAGTCAAAAATGAAATTTTTTGTCAACATCCATATTTTGTCAAAAGATTCATCATTTGATCAATGGTTGATCATAATTCATCAAGAAAAGATCAGAAATCAACAAAACCCTAAGTTTCAAAATTAGGGTTTTCTCCTAAAAAGTCAACTGAACTTTGACCGGCCATAACTCTCTCCTCGTTCATTCAAAAAATTCCAACCAAAGCTTGTTTTGAAGGAAATTCAATTATATTTCAAATGCAATTGATTCCATGGTCATTGGATTTACCATTTAAAAAATATGAGCTCAGACATTACAGGTCATTTTCAAAGTCAACAAAAAGTGGTTTTTTGTCAAAGGCCATAACATCAAGATAGCATCTCCAAATGTAAAAACGTTTCCATAGTAGCTTGTAGAGGACATCTTGAGGTTTCTAAAAAGTACAAGAACTCCTTCATATGATCAAAATTGAGGGAGATATGCCTTGTTGAAGTTGGCTATTTTTTGGGAAAATGCATGAAACCAACATTGATCAAAAATGTTTTTCTTCCAAAAGAGGCCAAGCATTCATGATCCAAACATGTTTCTAATGATGTTAAAGGGCTCCCATGACCAACATTAGGCCCATGAAATTTTTGTTTCTTTTTAATTTAATTTTATTACATTTAAAATTAAATTAAGAAAGAAATGGTTCAAGACAATTATCCAAGGCCTTTTGTCCTTAGCATGAGTCACCAAGGTGGCTTAATTTCTGCAACAAAGAGATGGTACAGCAGGCCTAGAGCAAGAGGGTGAAGAAAATTCAAAGCCATGGCCAAAGAATTCAAAGATTTTTATATTAAAAAATTCAAAGGTTCAAAGATCATCAATGCAAGATAGCTTAGCTTTGAAGCATATTCATTGCTTATAAATGAAGTAGAACACTTCAGTAAGAGGACACACACGAATTCGGAATCAAATCCATGCTTGTAACACACTTGTATCATACTTGAAATTTTGCAAGAAATTTGAAATTCGAATTTTAAGTTTCAGCTCAATTCAATCCAAATTAAATACTTAAACACGATCCCTGAACATCATTGAACCTTTCCAAATCAATTTCAAGCCTTGAAGCTCACTGAATCGAGCTCAAAAGCTCAAGGTTTGTCCAAACTAAAATTTACAAAAATACTATTATTCATGCATATTCAATAAGATGTAATCCCATATTTGTGTTTAGTTTTGTGCCCTGATCGTTTCTAGAGCTTTAATTTAATTTTTGTGAAGGTTTGAAGCATATACCATTTTAGGGTTCTTGGAGCTCGAAATGGGATCCTTCGATTTAGGCAAAATTAGAATAAACCAGAGGCATATTCAAGTTCAGTGGATCTGGACGAGTCAAATGGACATGTCGCGAAATATTTTTGTATAGGTTTGCCCCTATTCGTTATTTTGCAGGGATGAAGGAGGTGTATTACAGCGCTTTTGGTAAAACACGCTGTCAAAAGTAGAGGCGAGAGGAAGAAGACGACGAGGTGTCATCTCCTGATTGGCTGATTCAAAGTGGTTCGAGCGCGTTTTGATTTTCGTTTGCAGATGGATCACGTGTGACATGAAACACGCGTTAGCATGTACCCTCGCACCATCAGTCCTCAGATCTCATTAAAGTTTCATCCAACGTGCCAGAAGCTACAGCGCACCATGGACTCTCAAAGCTTTGCCACACAGAATCATAATTTAATATATTTTCTATTTTATTTAATTCTCTTTGTGAAATCATTTAAAAATATTTTTTAAAAATCAGAAAAATACACAAAATATTTTTAGGTTAATAAAATATTGTATTAATTTTTGACACAAAAATATTTTATTTTTCTTAATAATTAATATTTTTTGTTTAGTTAATCAATATATATTCATATATTTTATTTAAATTATTTCTAACCTATCAAAAAATCAGAAAAAAAATATTTTATTTTTATTAAATCAAGTTTATATATTATAGACTAATTTTGTACATATCTAGAATATTTTTCTCTTTAAGTTTAAATTATTTGTATAATTATTTGTATAATTATTGATTAATTAGCTTAATAACTTCCAAAATAACTTCAAAAATCCCAAAAAAAATTAAATTTATTTTAAAATTAATTAACAAGCAACTTGGACATATTTTAGACTTAATTTTTTTTTAGGTTTAAATTTTATTTCTAATTCTTAGCTTTTTAATTAAATTAATTATGCATTAATTTTAATTAAAATCAACCATCCAAAAAATCCAAAAATACTTCCCTTTATCTTATTGCAATTTAAATTCATAGATAAGTGTATAGGTTGTCAAAATCATGTAAATAGCGTAGTTTACATTTCTCGCACAAACGATGTAATAGCGTAGATTTATTTTCCGCATTTTACATTCCCGCACTTTAAATTCTGTACATATAAAACTGCGTGTATGTCAAAGATAATAACTGAAGCGCTAGATCACTAATTTCAAAAGACAAAAATATCTGAAAATAAAACACAATCACACTTGCACCTCTTAGGGTAATCCCTCTGTTACTCTTTCCAAAATCAATTCTATTGTTTCAAATGCAATTCAAATAATTTCTTTCTGTATCCAGTCAAAGAAAATTTTTCTAAAAGAAAATAGGAAAGGACCTTATGAACTTAGGGTAGATCTCCTAATTGCTTGCTCAAATCAAACAAAACAACAAATGTTTCACATATCACTGTTTTTCAAACAAAACTTTCAAAAAAAGACAACATTTTGTATATATCCAAACAAGGATCATTACGAAGTTAAAGATCTTTTTTCAAAACATCTTTCGAAAGATAAGACACTTTGTATACATCCGCACAAGGATCATTACAAAGTTAAATTACAAAGGCATTTTAAAACCACATACAAGCATTTCAAAGCAAGACAAATGATTCAAACAAGTGAGCTAAGCAATTAAGAGCCCATGGATAACCATGGATACAAAGGGGTGCTAATACCTTCCCTTTGTATAACCTACCCCCGAACCCAAAATCTCTTAAAGGTCTTTTTCTGTTTCTTTTATAAACCTTTCCTTAATTGGATAAAATAAAAGTCGATGGCGACTCTCTAATTTTCAAAAACTCAAAAAATAAAAGAAGAGTCAGTTCGTATCTCACGAGAAAAAAACCGAGGACGACACACCCCTTTACAGATGGTGACTCCAGACGATCTTGTGGCAAATAAGCCAAGGACATCGCATGCACAAAGAACCAAAGAAACAACAAGGAGACCTAAAAGGCCTAATTCTGATCATACTTCTCAATTGTCTGTTCCTCCCTCTAGGGAAGAATTAACTAAATCAAGTTCTAGGTATGCTCACAACGCCATTGCTAAAATTGTTACCCGTATCTTGAATGAGAATCATGATGTACCTGGGATTTCTGTTCCTTTAAATTCTGTTCTTCCTGAGTCACATGACAATACACATTTTAATGGTAATACTATTGACACTGTCCAAGCAAATGATGATATGGATACGACTGTTCATGAAGAAAATGTTGTTAATAAGGATGTTGATGATGCTTTTAATATGGATGTGAATGTGGATGATAATAATAAGAATGATGATGTGGAAGAGACTATTGGTAAGGACGATGTTATTGCTGATGATGATCATACTGAGGTCCTTATTGATGAAGAGGTACCTAGTAATGTTTTTGGTGATAAGAATGAGGGCCACACTGAAGGTGGTCAAACTGAAGAGAAAGAACCTGAGAAGACCCATACTGATAAAGTAATCAACCTTGATGATTTCTCTGATGATGACTTGGTTGCTTCTATCAATCCAAGTATAGCCAAAAGGCTTATGAGGAGGAAAGGGAAGCAAGCTGTGGATGAGGACTCTCTGAAGAAAAATGTTGTGGTTAAGCCCACTTCTGTTGGACCCAAAAACTCATGGATCAAAGTGGTGTCTAAGAAGAGAAAGGCCAGAATCATTGCTGAGAATGAGTCAGATTCTGATGTTGTTGTGGATATCAATGACATCCATCCCAAGAAGAAGGTCTCTACTAGCAAGCTTGCTACTAGTGTACCTGAGGTGCCTATTGATAATATTTATTTTCACTATCCATCCAATGTAATCAGATGGAAATTTGTCTATCAGAAAAGACTGGCCTTAGAGAGGGAGCTTGCTCAGAATGCTCTTGAGTGTGAAGAGACTGTGAATCTCATTCATGAAGCTAAGCTGATAAAAACTGTGACTCAATTCTCCAAGTGTTATGAAGTCTTTGAGAAGGAGTTCATTGTGAACTTACATGAAGATTGTGGCAACAAGAAAGCTAAGGATTACTTGAAAGTGTTTGTCAGAGGAAATTGTGTTAACCTCTCCCCCACTGTGATCAACAAATTTCTAGAAAGACCCAATGAAGCTCAACCGGAGCTGGAAGTGTCTGATAATCAAATGTGCAATGTAATTACTGCTGGACAAGTAAAGACATGGCCTGTTACTGCAGATATTAAACTCAGCAACTCTGAGTCTGAAGACTAAAGCACCTGTGTATGGTGATGTGTTCTGTTTTTTTGTTTGGTTTTGTTTGTATTCTGGCATGAACTCATTGAATATCAAGGTTGCTTTGGCAACATTTCTGGAAAAAAGGGGGAGTAGATGTAGATGTGTAGATGTGTACTGTCACCCCAGGACAAGAACAACAAATCATTTGTTTTTGGTTTTATTCTGGAGGAATTTTATGATTGTAGTTGGTATGTGTAATGGTATGATGATGAAGGAGTGAAAAACACTTAGAAAGGGGGGGGGGATTGAATAAGGGTTTCTTCTAAAAATGGTAGACAAAAATAAATCACACAATTATTTTTATCCTGGTTCGTTGTTAACTAAACTACTCCAGTCCACCCCTGACAAGGTGATTTACCTAAAACGAGGATTTAATCCACTAATCAAACTGATTACAATGGTTCTCCACTTAGATACCCTCTAAGTCTTCTAGAGCATTCTGATCACAACTTGATCACTCTAGGAATTCCTTTTACAATCAATGTAAAATAAATATTACAAGAGATTCAAATGCTTCTTAATAAGCTATAATCTCAAAGTGATTTTTCTCTTAAGTTTAAGTTCTAACACTCACTAAAATATTACAAAGTTGTGAGGTTGAAGATGAAGTTCTTCTTTGCTTTTGTGTGATTTCAGTTTGACAGCGTTTTGGATCTTTTTCGTTCAAGAGTTGTTGCTGCTTCTGAATCAGAACTTCTATATATAGGCGTTGAGGAAATGTGGTCGTTGGGAGCATTTAATGATTTGCGTGAATAGTACACTGCTGCATTTAATGTTTCACTCTTTTGTCAACTGCCTCGAGCCATGCTTCAGCTGCTTTTACTGACTTTGCCTTTTGTAGCTTCTAACGTTCTTTTTGTCAGTCAGGGATTTGACGTTATAGCCTTTTCATCTTGTACTTGCTTCTGGACTTTGATTATGTAGAATAAACGTTTGAATATCAGAGTCTTTAGCTTTGGTGCATGTCATACCCCAAAATTTTCCCACCACAATTTTATACTCAAGCTCATTTGAATATCAAAGTCTCAATACTTGACTGACTATATACTCTCCTAAACAAACTAGGGTTTTGACCTTTTCAAAGTAAAATCAAAATCTAAGACTTCAAATGGAACCCATGGCCTCTCATATGCTTCAAAGGGTCCTCATGCCAAGTTTCAAGCCCGGATTCAAAAGACAGCTCACTCAATGGCCCAAACGATCAATAATCGACTAGTTGACCTAAAAGTCAAACTATGGTCAAACCACAGTCAAAACTCCTGATTTTTTGTCAAAATCCTTATTTTGAGGTATCATTAATCATTTGATCATGGATTGATCATGGTTCATCAAGGGAAGCTCAGAAATCAACAAAACCTAAAGTTTCTAAATTAGGGTTGTTTTTACTTAAAAGTCAACTGAACTTTGACCAGCCATAACTTTCACATGGGACATCAGAAATTTTCCATCCAAAGCTCAATTTGAAGGAAATTTCAATATATACAACTTTGTCTCTCTAAAGCCAAGGCCAGAAATGCACCATTTGGGAGATATGAGCCAAAACATTACAGGTCCTTCTAGAAGATCGCAAAAAAGCTGTTTTTTGTCAGGAGCGATATCATCAAGATAAAATCTCCAAATGAAAAATATGTTCCAAAGTGGCTTGTAGAGGACATCTTGAGCTTTCCAAAAAGTCCTTGATCATATCCATATGATAAATATTGAATGAGTTATGGCTTGCACAAGTTGGTCGATTTTTAAGAATCTTATGAAGCCCTAATTGACTATTTTTACACTTCTGAGTATTGGGCCTTAACATTTGGAGTTGTCACGTGATATTAAGATAAAAAAGGGCCCATTAGTCAAATATTACTTATTTAATGAATTTATTTCATTTATATTTGATTTTATTCGAATAGAATCAAATAAAATCATAAGATGATTATGTGATTGATGAATCAATTTTTTCCCTTGATCAAATGGTGATTAAATCACATCTAATGGCTAGTATTAAAAGGAAAATATGCACAAAATAGGATTGGCCAAATATAGTAAGATTTTGGCCAAATATATCGGTTTAGGCTGTATACGTGTTCTTTACCTTTTGTTAACGTGCTGTATGCGTGTTCTAATTTTCCAGGTTTCGCTACCAAGGTCTGTAGTTAATTTTCGTGGCAAATTGGAGACAAAACCGTGGCCAGCAAAGGAGGAAGATGATGAAGAGTATGTGAGGCTTTGGATCGCACGCGTGTTGCAACATTATTGGCTGGTCAAAAGTTCTGTTCCCCCCTCCCATTCCCATTGGACAGTCAAAAGTTCAACGAATCTCTCTCTCATTCTCATTGGATGCACGCTAGTCACTGGGCCCACGTTTGACTGTTTTTTTCTTAATCTCATTATTCAATGCATTGTTTATTTATTGTTATGAAGGAACATAATTATCAGCAAACAATATTTGATCCAGTGGTAGCGCATGTGGCTTGTTCTTTTCTCCTTCGTAACACTGGTTCGATCCCTGGGGGGGGTTATCCTTTTTTTATTAATTTGATGTTATAGGCTGCCCACTGATCCAGTACTCCACGCCCACGCAAGCTTATAACGTGCCCTCATAGCATCACCACAAGATCTCCATCTCAACTGATCCAACGCTCTTGAGAACGCGTGTGCACGATGGACTCCCAGGACTGCACAACACCAGATTTCAACGCCTTCAGCACCAAGTTTTTTTTCTAATTTTTTTTAATTTTATTTATATAATCTTTTTCTTTTCCTTTTTTAATTAAACCAATATAGTTTTTTAAACATAGTTTTCTTTAGATTTTTTTATAAAAAACTCTTTTATAACTTTTTTTAACTTTTTATTTTATTTTATTTAGATTAACAATATAATTTTAATTTAATTTAGTTTTAATTTTAGGTTTGTTAAATAACTTAATTTTAGGTTAATTATTTTTAGGCTTTAACTATAATCATAATTTTAGGTTTTCTATTAACCTTAAGATTTAAGATTTATCAACTTGAACACCCTTTTGTAATCAAATTGAATTTATTCATTATCGCGAACTTCTCTTCTCATCCCATACTCTGTGATTGTCGAATGCTCTCTTTAAATATTTTGCCTTTTTATTTTTGCCTTTATTTAATTTTTGTTTTTTATTTTATTCCTGCCTTTATTTAATTCTTATTTTATTTCTGCCTTTGGTTAATTTTTGTTTTATTTAATTTCTGCCTTTATTGTATTCCTTCTATATTTTGCCTCTATTTTCCTGCAGGTGTTTATTGTAATAGTTTAGGTTTATAATTCTTGCCTTTATTTTTCTGCCCACAGGTGTTTATTGTAATAGCTAGATTTTATATTATTTGTTTATAACTGCGTGGTTAGTAATCTTAGGGAGTGCAAGCCTTGAACTGAATTAGCATCACTAATTACAAGATAAATAACTGAATTTAACCACGTGATTGTTGCACCCACACACCTTTAGGGTAATCCCTCTGGTAGCCTTGTTGCCTTAGTATTGTTGCCTTATTGATAAAATAGTCAAGTCCCTCGATTCCGAGGATACCTAAAGCAAGGTTGCCTTTAAAGTTATTGAAACTCCCTCGATGCTGCCTCGGAATAGATGATGATTGTCCCTATTGCTAAGGTATCCTCGCATGATGCCTAAAAAATTAATGACTATTATATCCTTCCCTTAGACTACCTGCCCTCTTTATGGCATGGGACAGTCTTGTGGCGAACGATTATTCTCGATGACCCTTAACATCCAATTGAAAGACTTCCTGCCCTCTTATGGTATGGATAGATCCTTTCGCCCTGAAAAGCTAAAAGAACAAATTTCAGAACTTAGGGTAGTTGCTACTAATTGCTGGCTCTAAATTCAAATCAAAATATTTTCTCACTCTTTCTCAAATACTTTCAAAACAAGGCTACGCTTATTTACAAGCTAAAGTCCTTAACGAATCTTTTTTCTATTCACACCCTACTTTTCAAACAATTCAAACATTTTGAAAACAAAGTGAGCTAAGCAATTAAGAGCCCATGGAGAACCATGGATGCAAAGGGTGCTTTACACCTTCCCTTTGTATAAATTACCCCCCGAACTCAAAATCTTTTTAAAAGGTCTTTTCCTGTTCTTTTTGCCTTTCTTATTGGATAAAATAAAAGTCGGTGGCGACTCTTGCTTACCGCAACATTTTCTTTAAAGTCAGTTCACCGTATCACTGAAATGGCGACTCTGCTGGGGATGCTTTCGAATTAAAAGAGGGGTTACCTTAAAGTTTAGGATCACTTAAATGTTTGCTTTGCTTGCTTTATTTTAAAGGTTGCTTAGGAATTAAATGAAGGACGAATCCTATACCCGGATTCAAGTACACTTAAGATAGGAGTGGCATAGTCATGGCGACCTCTTTCACATATGTGGGAGATGAGTCAATATGAAGTTCACGCTTGAGTTAGGACTCCATATATATATGCACACCTTTCTCAAATGAGGGAGGTCTATGTATGTAACTTTGGGTGCGCCGGAGCTCAAGGACCTTTAGTTACCCTTTAACCCATCTTGGCCTTTAGGAACGTAGTGGGGGGGCTACTCTTGACAAATGTTGAGAACTAGCCGCTACCCGATGCTACAGTTCAGATAGGTTCTCTCTCAAAGTATCATTGCATGGTGCAAATGCATCATGTCCAAGGGTGCTTTAGAAGGACTGACAATTCTGAATAACTGGTAGAACCCGTTGCTGATATCATCCTTATCCTTAGAAGTACCTTTGGGGAAGGGTAGTTACCTAGTCAAACTCCATGCAAGCCTTTAAACCTAAGAACATTTATGTGACTTGCTTGTGTGTGCTACTAACCCTTCTATTTCCTTGCAGGATTTGCTTGTAGGACATTCGTCCTTATTACCTTATGCTTTACCTATTGTATTGCATTCGCATGACATCATGACATCATGACATATCATATTAACTAACCCTTTCAAGGATCTTAGGGATTTAGGGCGCACAATTTTTGGTGCTTTTATCAAGGACTGAATTCCTAATCAAGGGGCAAGAGGATTTACTTCCCTCTAGCCATATATCTTCCAATTCAAAGACACAGAACCTATCAATGGGCAAGAGGAATTATTTTCCTCTGGCCGTATGCCGTCCAGTTCAGAGAAATCATACCTGTCAAGGGGCAAGAGGATTTATTTTCCTCTAGCCAGGTACCTTCAAATTTAGAGATATCATGAATTAGAGGCTATGACCCACTCGATATGGCGAGCTTGATTCTCAAAGAAGGATGTTCAAAGACGAAAATCAGATGCGACCAAATCATTTTCCAATATTGCTAAATAAATTCCTAAAGATCCTTGAAAAGATTGCATTTGCATTCATAACATCACATAAAACTAACTTTCCCTTTCAGGTCGACCAACTGGTTAGACAAATACCATCAACAAATCAATCTCTGTTAGATATACATTCTGGAAAGCATATCCCTCCAGACATTCTGAAGACACCTACATCAGATATACATTCCGGAAGCTCGAACCCCGGACATTCTGAAAGTTCCAATCAGATGAACATTCTGGAAGCTTGACCCCCAAACTTCTGAAACATTCCAATCAAATATACATTCCGGAAGCTCGAACCCCGGACATTCTGAAACATTCCAATCAGATGAACATTTTGGAAGCTTGACCCCCAGACTTCTGAAACATTCCAATCAGATATACATTCCGGAAGCTCGAACCCCGGACATTCTGAAAGTTCCTATCAGATGAACATTCTGGAAGCTTAACCCCCAGACTTCTGAAACATTCCAATCAGATATACATTCCAGAAGCTCAAACCCCTGACATTCTGAAAGTTCCAATCAGATGAACATTATAGAAGCTTGACCCCCATACATTCTGAAACATTCTTATCAGATACACATTCCGGAAACTCGAACCCCGGATGCTCTGAATCTCTACACCAGTTCCACAACAACGATGCAAGGCAGACGTACCTAAGCGTCAATTCACCAAGATCAATATGTCACTTACTCAAGCATTACAACATCTGTTGAAGATCGAATTGATTACTCTGAGGAATCCTCCTACGAATCCCAACACCTCTTCTCCCTGCTATAAACTCAATGCGAGATGCGCGTACCATTCCAACAGTCCTGGACATTACACAAATAATTGTTGGACACTGAAGAATAAGATCTAAGACATGATCGATGCTAGTGAAGTCGAGCTCAATCTTCCTAAGACTCCTGTGGTGATCACCGTGTCATCCCCCAAAATTTGCCTTCTTCATCCCATCTACAATTAGGGTTCCATCCAAATAACATCCCATAAGTCAAGAGTCACCTGAGGCTAGGGTTTGAGGTTCTCTTGAAAAGATCAATAAGATAAGTGTCTTAATCAAGATTCTATGGTTCATAATGACCTAAGATAGCTCCATGGCAAATGTTAAAGCTCAACTCCAAAAGTTACCTGCTCAAACAAACTCCAAGATTCACAGTCAACTGATTAAACCTAAAAGTCAACCACAATCAAAGCATGGTCCAAACCTCAGATCATTGATCAAACATCAAGTATATAAGTGTATATCCATCATTTGATCAAAATTTGATCATGATTTATCAGTAGAAACTCAGAGATGAACAAATACAAAAAGGTTCAAATTAGGGTTTCTCTAGGAGAAAGTCAACTCAACTTTGACTGACCATAACTTTCACATGGAACATCAAAAGTTCCCCACTCAAAGCCTATTTGGAAGGAAATTGGATTCTCTACAACTTTGTCTCTCACAAGCCAAGGCCAGAAATGCTTCATTCAGGATATATGGTACAAAAGATTACAGGTACTTTTTAAAGGTCAAACGAAAGTAGTTTTTTGTCAAAGGGCATATCATCAAGATAAAATCTCCAAATAAAAAATATGTTCCAAAGTGGCTTGTAGAGGACATCCTGAGGTTTCCAAGAAGTCTTAGAACTCTCTCATACCTTAAAAATTGAGGGAGGTATGCTTTGTCAAAGTTGGTCGATTTTGGAGGGAAAATGTGAAGCAAATAAGGGTTAAACTTGGATTTTTCCCAAATGGGCCTATCTTGTAATGACCCAAACTTGTTCCTCATGAAGTCAAGAAGCTCCAAAACCAATCCCACAATTTAGTTGATTTTATTATAATTTTTGTGAATTTTTATTCATTTAAAATATAATAAAAATCAAGTAAATCAATGAAAAATCAAAGATATGATTTAAGTCTGTCATACCCCAAAATTTGCCCATGTTATTTTCCACACACAAAATCAAATCAAAACACAAAGCTCCAAAACACACTCTCCTATACAAAAGCTCTGAACTAGGGTTTGATTAGTTCAATGGAAAATCATTGAATCAATGGTTCAAGGTGGTTCCATAGGGTCACCAACATCCCAAAGCATCTCCATATAAAGTTTCAAGTCAAACAGAACAAATTTAGTCCCTCAAATCTTGATTAGGTCAACAGTCGACTCTCAAGGGCAAAACAGTCATTTCAAGTCAATATACAGTCAAAGTTCAAGATATTTGGTCAACATCCTCATTATGAAGTGTCATCCATCATTTGATCAAGGATTGATCATGATTCATCAATGAGAGTTCAGAAATCAACAAAACCTAAAGCTTCTAAATTAGGGCTTTTGACATAAAAGTCAACTGAACTTTGACCGGCCATAAATTTCACATGGAACATCAGAAATTTTCCATCCAAAGCTCAACTTGAAGGAAATTGAATTCTCTACAACTTTGTCTCTCACATGCCAAGTCTGAAATGCTTCCGCATAAGGGATATGAGCCAAAACATTACAGGTCCCTCTAAAGGACCGCAAAAAGTCATTTTTTCTCAAAGCTCATAACTTGGACATGGTAAACTCAATTGAGATGAAACCAAAAGGGGTGTTTAAAGGACTCTTTAAGCTTTCTAAAAAGTATGAGAACACCTTCATATGATTAAAAATGAGGGAGATACGCGTAGTACAAGTTGATCAATTTCTAAGAAAAGCATGAAACCACAATTGGATAATTTTGCACTTTTGAGTTAATGGGCCTAGGTTTTGGACCTTAAACATGTTGGTGACCTAAATAAGAGCCCATAAATTTATTCCCTATGTTTTATGACATTTATTTGATTTATTTGGATTTTATTCCATTTAAATGATAAATAAATTGAGTAAAATCATAAAATAATGGAGTAAACCCTAAAGCTTCTATTTTTAATCATCCAAAGGCCCAAGAGAAGTCCCATGAAGATCCAAATTCATGCTAGCATGGTGGTGTAAAAAGATATCCAAAAATAGAAGGATCAAACTCATATTTTTCCTTAAAATTCCAAGACAACTTATAAGGCAAAGGTCCAAGCCCATTCATGACCTAAATGCATCCACTATATAAACACAATATCTTCAGCAACTAGGGGACGAGAAAACAAACGGAAGAGGCTAGGGTTCCCAAGGTTCAAAATAATGCAAAACTAGGGCAACATGAAACTTCAGTTCGTGAACGTCTCCTTCCCGATTAAAGCATCCAAATCTCTTCCTGAACGTCTGGAGGTTGGAACTGAATCCATCAAAGTGCCCAGGAGCGCATGAATGCTGCATATCACGGTTCTCATGTGCATGTTTTATCTTTGATTTCGTATTACGTGTGTATGTATGTTTTTATTCGAACTAACGATGCCAATGAGTTTGTGAGGCAATTTGAAACAGATCTGGACCATTACATGTGAGATTTCACGTCACAATCATAGCATGCCATTGTTGAAGCTCGAACGGCTGGGAGCGTCAAACTGGATGATCCACAGGGTTTCAGGCCGAGATAAAGTCATAGTTGAATTCAGGACAAAATTTTAAGCGAAATAGAATCTTTTGTTTCTCGATTTGATGACTTTTGCAGGTTTTTTGAAGAAGGAAACCGCCGGAGAAGACGGTGGCTACCACCACGTCCGGCCGGTCTGGTTGCTACAAGAGTGGTCAACTTCTCTCACCTTCATACGTGGCTTGATCACTGTCCGTAATTGGCCAGTCAACCAAACGGTCATTCTCTCTCTTCCATGATTGGATCTTGCTTAAACATAGGGGGCCCACTCTTGACTTATTCTTTTAATTTTCCATATGACGCTTGTTACTAATTTATATTTATTTGTATGGTTTTCTAACGACAAAACGATTCAGCCCAGCTGGTAGTGAAGAGAAACGCATGGCCCTTGAGATAGGGGTTCGATCCCCAGATGCTGCATATAATTTCTTCTATTTTTTTAACATGTTATTAGGATTGTTGCACAGATCCAGCGCGCTACTCTTTCCCACGTTTATGATGCACTCCCAAATCCACACCGTGGGTCTCCCAAACAGCAAGATCGTGTGCTCCTGGCGATGCTACTCCACGGTGGACCTTCAAGATCCAGCCATACCCGATCGGAGCTAAGTGCTCTTCCAATATTTTTATTTATTTTATTATATGAATTCTTTTATTTATTTTACTTTCTTTTATCAAATTTATTTTATCTTAGCCATTTTTATTTCCATATAATAATTTTACAACCAATAATTTTATTTTATATATTTTTTTTTTTAATCGAAAATTCGATTTGTTTCATAACATAAAAATAATTGTTTCTAACAATAAAAGCTATTATTTTTGTATATACTTTTAAATTTTGTTAACTTCGATACATTTATAAACCCCGTAGCCTTAGGAGGCTCATTCAGAACCTTTCGCCATGCCTTTTTGTTTGCTTAAATTATTATTATTTTTATTGTTTATCTGCCACATTATAATCATTGAGAATTTTAATGCACTAACATTTCTCTTCTTCGCACCTACTTTTCAGGGTTACTTCAAGATCTTCCGACTACGCGCCCTGCCGATCAAGAAGCTAAGTTTCTAATCTTTTTTTATTTTATTTAAATATTATTTCTCTTTTTGCCTTTTGCCCAAAATAGGGTTTGCCTCGAATTAGCCATACACTCACTACATCCTTTTTCTTTATGTCCAACTTTCCAGGATTATCGTCAGAAACCTCCGCCCATCAACCTTCATCAATCAAAGCTAAAGGTTTGCCCAAACTGCCAAAGCTACGGATGTTGGTAAACCTAAACCCTATTTTTATTATTACTTATGTCAAGCCCTATTAAGGGATCCGCTGGTTTCATTGTCCCCTCCCCCATATTATTATGTATCTGTTTACTGGTTGTATTGATTGGCCTTGAAGGCACTTAAAACTGTTGTCTATTATATTATTATATTATTCTTACTGCGTGGTTCGTAATATAGGGAGTGACAAGATTAATTAATCAAACGTTAGATCACTAACACTACAAGATAAATGTAATCGAAGTTAACCACGTGAATGTTGCACCCACACACCTTTAGGGTAATCCCTCTGGTTGCCTTTGTTGCCTGTTGCCTTGTTGCCATTAATTGTACTAAATAGTCAAAGTCCCTCGATTCCGAGGATACCTAAAGCAAAACAAATGTTGCCCTAAGTTCATTATCATCAATTCTGTCCCTCGAAGTTGCCTCGGTAAAAACATGATGATTGTCCCAATTGCTAAGGTATCCTCGCATGATGCCTAAAAAGATTAATGACTATTATATCCTTCCCTTAGACTACCTGCCCTCTTTATGGCAAGGGAAAGTCTTGTGGCGAACGATAAACCTCGATGACCCTTAACATCCAATTGAAAGACTTCCTACCCTTTATGGTATGGATAGATCCTTTCGCCTGAAAAGCTAAAAGAACAAATTTTTAAACTTAGGGTAAATTGCTATTAATTGCTTGCTCAAATCGAAATTCAAATTCAAACTCTTTTCCACCTCCTATTTCAAAATACTTTCAAACAAGGCTACGCTTATTTACAAGCTAAAGTCCTTAACGAAATTTTTACTATTCACACACGACACTTCAAACTTTTCAAACAAACAAGTGAGCTAAGCAATTAAGAGCCCATGGATAACCATGGATGCAAAGGGTGCCTTACACCTTCCCTTTGCATAAATTACCCCCCGAACTTAGATTTCTTTAAAAGGTTTTTTTCTGTTTCTTTTAGCCTTTCTGAATTTGTTTGGATAAAATAAAAGTCGGTGGCGACTCATGCTTAACCGCGACATTTCGATCAATAAAAAGTCAGTTCACCGTATTACAGAACTGGCGACTCTGCTGGGGACGCTTTCGAATAAAAGAGGGGTTACCTTAGAGCTAGGATCACTTTAAATTTGTTTGACTTGTTTGCTTTATCTTTAAAGGTTGTTTTGGGTATTCTGCTGTGTGAAAGATCCTACACCCGGATCTAGTGTACCTTAGGTATGTGGCATGAGACCAGGGAGGCTGTACGACATGTATCGTTATGGTTGAACTGGTGGCCACCGTTAGTGCGACACTTTGGTTTGTCCTGATGGCCCTTGAATATGATCGAGGAGACATTTGGCTACCGCGTAGTGTCACAAGCACTAATTCGCCCTTAGAACCTTAGTTGAACTTGACTTTGGCCCATAGGAAGTAGCGAGATGGCTGGCTTTGGATTCCTGACTGAAGCTGGTTGATACTCGATGCTACACTCATTGAGATTGGACTCAAGGGATGCTTTTGGCTAGCCGATTGTGCGCTATGTTGAGATAATGCCCACGAGAAAGATCAGGGATATGAGCACCATAGAACCCGATCTTTATCTAGGACAGGTTGAACCAACTAAACTTCAGTGGGGAGGGTATTTACCTACGAACTTCACGCAAGCCTTTAAACCTAAGGGCACTTGTGTGACTTGTTTGTGCTTGCTAACCCTTTGGTTTTCTTGCAGGTTTTCTTGTAGGACTCACTCGTCCTTATTACCCTAAGATCGTCTTTCATGCAAGCCTCTAAACCTAAGGGCACTTGTGTGACTTGTTTACATTTGCTACTAACCTTTGTTTTCTCGCAGGTTTTGTTAAAGAACTTGTTGGCCCTCACTATCCCACGCTAGGCCTAATAAGTTGCATTCGCATAACCCACTAACCTTTGTTTCCTTGCAGGTTTTGTTAAAGGACTTTTGTGCCCTTCCTATCCCACGTTGTGCTTAACGCATTGCACTTGCATTACATCATGACATCATAACATAGCATGTTAACTAACCCTTTCAAGGATCTTAGGGATTTAGGGCGCACAATTTCAGGTACTCTTATCAAGGACTAAATCCCTATCAAGGGGTAAGAGGATTTATTTTCCTCTAGCCACATACCTTCCAATTCAAAGGTTTAGCACCTAACAAGGGGCAAGAGGATTTACTTTCCTCTAGCCATGTGTTTTCAAACTCATAAGCATCCCGAATCAGAGGCGATGACCCACTCGACATGGTGAGCTCGATTCTCAAAGAAGGATGTTCAAAAACGAAATTCAGAATTCTTCAAACAAAGATGCAACCAAATCATTTTCTAAAGTTGCTAACTAAATTCCTAAAGATCCTTGAAAGTATTGCATTTGCATTCATGACATCGCATATTCCTAACCTTGTTTTCAGGTTCCGCCTCGACAATCATTCCTCTCAGATATAATCGAGCTGGAGATTCATTCTGACAAGCCCTCTTTACATTCCAAAACTTCGTCAAAATAACTCATTGACTCTAACAAGCAAGCATTCTCTATCAGATAGGGTCTAATGTATGATCCGTTCCGGTATCTTCAGTCAGATATGGTCTAATGTATGACTCGTTCTGACATTCCAACAGATATGGTCTAATGTATGACTCGTTCTGCCATTCCTCAACAGATATAGTCCAATGTAGGACTCGTTCTGACATTCTAACAGATATGGTCTAATGAATGACTCGTTCTGACATCCTTCATCAGATATGGTCTAATGCATGGCTCGTTCTGATTGTTCTCCTTCAGATATGGTTTAATGAATAACTCGTTCTGATTTCCCACTTCCAGATATGGTCTAATGTATGACCCGTTCTGGCATTCCTCTTCAGATATGGTTTAATGAATAACTCGTTCTGATGTCCTTCATCAGATATGGTCTAATGCATGGCTCGTTCTGATTGTTCTCCTTCAGATATGGTTTAATGAATAACTCGTTCTGATTTCCCACTTCCAGATATGGTCTAATGTATGACCCGTTCTGGCATTCCTCTTCAGATATGGTTTAATGAATAACTCGTTCTGATGTCCTATGTCAGATACATTCCGGAAGCTCGAATCCCGGATACTCTGAATCTCTACACCAGTTCCACAACAACGAAAAAAGCCAGACGTACCCAAGCATCAATTCACCGAGATCAATATGTCATTGGTTCGAGCATTACAACATCTATTGAAGATCGAATTGATTACTCTGAGGGACCCTCCTAAAAATGCTAACACCTCCACTCCTGACTATAAACTCAACGCGAGGTGCGCGTACCATTCCAACAGTCCTGGACATTACAAAAACAATTGCTGGACATTGAAGAATAAGATTCAAGATCTGATCAATGATGGAGAAATCTAATTCACCCCTCTTGAGACTCCTGTGGTGATCGCCGCTCTTATGCCTAGTCATGACAAGACTAATTGAGATCTAGACGGACGAACTATTGGATCATTAGATCTACTTTCATGTGCAATTTCTATTCTGTTTGTTTAAACATTTGACTCATGATAGACATTATCTGTTTTAATAATCATCATCAGTGCATTGCATATGTTTGTCTTGAATAAATTATTTCGTTATCACTCATTTTTAATTATGTCTTTATTCCGCATATGTTTTTGTGATATTCAACTCCTGCTAAGCTGCAAGCCTTCTGAGGGAGGATGATGAAAGCGATACCGCAACCTCACACAGTATGCTTTTGAGCGGACTATGCTGACGATGTACAAGCATTGTTTCAATTCCTAAACAGTGGAGATATAAGGATGTTAATCCCTCGTCAACCCCGTTGAGCCTAAGAAGTAGAAGATTTTTTTCTTGTACAAATTAAAACCCTTGATCATAACCTGGGGCAGGGTAGTTCTCAGTTAATTTGGCTGTGCATTCTATTTCAAGAGAATCACTCAATACACCTTTCAACAAAGATTTTAATCACAAGCGTTCATCCGCACACATCAAAGAAGTGTTAATTAAAAGCCAACGATGGTTCATCAAACATTAAGCAAGGCAGTCAATATCTTTAAAAAAAAAGAGAAAAATGAAAAAAACATATATACAAAGAAAAGCCTGCTAAGTCAAAAATCAAAAAGAAGACTTAGGCAAAAATCAAGGCATCCCGCTGACTGTAAGCTCAAAATAGACAGTTCAGGCAAAAGTTTGGGATATCAAAAAGATGAAAAAAAGGAAGTCAATAAATTCCTGAACAACACAATATTGTGACTACCAAAAAGAAGAAGTGACTGCCATCTCAAAGGTTCTCTTTGCTTGTAAACCATCATCAAGATCAAAGGTGCAAATCCGAAAGTCTCTTGGAACCTGAATGCATAAGTTAAATTAATTGAGCTTAGGACTGAAGAATATCACGATGAAGGGGATGGGTATAAATAAATTTTGAGCCATTATCCTTTGTTTCTTAAACCGTGAACCAAGCCACGTTACAACCCTTAAAAGTCCTAACTGAAGCATGGTTAGTTCGAAAGCATACTGTCACAACAAAGGTATCCCGACTCCTTAAGGTTTACTACAAATGCTGAGTTGATATTTTGTTTTTTAAAAAAACATCACGATTCTACAAACGTCACGCTTTTACATCTCCTGCTTAAATGTTTTTTAAAACTCAAGACGAACGTATGCATTGCATCTCATGAATTCATTATTAAACATATTCTGCTACATAATTTCAAATGTTAGCATCAGAAAGAACTTGCAACAGGGTACAATTAATGACTGAAAGTTATCCCGACAGACAAGGTTACTCTGAGAAGCAATGTCTCCTATGTATACAAGGGGCATGTCACGTTTGCTCAGTCGATCTGGGGCAATCAGGTCAAGATTCAAAGAATCTTTCAAAAGCCAAGCATTCAAAGGTATACATCCCAAGAGGATTTCAAACTACTCCCCCGATCGATCTGGGGCAATCAAGTCAAGATTCGAAAAATCTTTCAAAATCCAAGCATTCAAAGGCATTCATCCCGAGTGGGTTCAAATTATTTCCCGATCAATCTGGGGCAATCAAGTCAAGATTCCGAGAATCTCTCATGGATGCTCGAACAATCAAGGGCATGCATCCAAGTATATATAAAGCCACTCCCCAATCAACATGGGACATTGTCCTGGACCAATGATTACGAGGGGCATGACGCCCATAGTGCACATCTCATAAAATCCTCGCGAGGCGAATCTTTCCAAAAGTCCCTACTAACTGGGGGCAAATCTATGCAAGTCCAGTTTGACATCTTGATCAACATTCAGTGACATGTCCTAAATCCAGGAATGGCAGGTACTATAATACTAGGGGCAACATTCAAGACACCCACGTCTTCCCACAGAGCCGGGTTCACAAGATCATATCCCCACAGAGTAATCATCTTCAAATGCTCTCGTCTCGACAAAGACATGACTCCCCAACAAAGTTTACACCTTCAACGCTACCGGTCCTCCGACACTTCACTTTCCTCCAACAGGGCGCATTAATATCTTTATCACCAATCAGGGTACATCAAGTTACTGATCATCCCCAAGCAGAAATCATAAATCCCCAGTTGAGCATCTTTCAAGACGAAATCAAACATCAAAATTACAGAGACCTGGAGATTTATTCTCTCGACTAAGACAACATAAATCATGTTTGCATACCATAAATCATAAACATAGTCATACATCACATACATACTGAACTCACGCATAACATACAAAGCTTCTCATTCATTTTGAGATACTCATTACATAAACGCATGCATCATGACATAAGAAAACTAACCTCTATTTTTCAGGATATTACTATCTCTATCTGCAAGAGTTAAGTCGACACCTTTGACGGTTCCTTAACAATCTATTCTCAAGTATTAAGTCGACACCTTTGACGGTTCCTTAATACATCAAGAGTTAAGTCGACACCTTTGACGGTTCCTTAACAACACACTTCAGATATAAGTCGACACCTTTGACGGTTCCTTAACAATCTATTCTCAAGTATTAAGTCGACACCTTTGACGGTTCCTTAATACATCAAGAGTTAAGTCGACACCTTTGACGGTTCCTTAACAACACACTTCAGATATAAGTTGACACCTTTGACGGTCCCTTATACAATCTACCCACATATCTGAGTCGATACCTTTGACGGTGCCTCAATGATATGCTTCAAAGTTAAGTCGACACCTTTGACGGTTCCTTAACAACCCACATCAAAAGTTAAGTCGACACCTTTGACGGTTCCTTAACGACACACTTCAGATATAAGTCGACACCTTTGACGGTTCCTTATACAATCTATCTGCATATCTGAGTCGATACCTTTGACGGTGCCTCAATGATATGTTTCAAATTTAAGTCGATACCTTTGACGGTTCCTTAAATAACCCAGCACAGACTTGAGTCGATACCTTTGACAGTTCCTCAACATTCAAAAAAAAAAAGGGAAAACAGCAAAAGCAGAGATTTCGTAACAAACCATACTCCAACAACTACCAGATGGCATCTACAAGCCCATCTCCGACAGAAGTCCCTACTTCAAATAGGGCAAATTTCTTGGTATTCTTGTGTTCAATCATCTTCCACCTTCAGATACCGAATGGCACACAAACCACTCTACATCTTCAGGTTTAAGATAATTGAACAGGGGCAGCTGTCATACCCCAAAATTTGCCCATGTTATTTTCCACACACAAAATCAAATCAAAACACAAAGCTCCAAAACACACTCTCCTTTACAAAAGCTCTGAACTAGGGTTTGATTAGTTCAATGGAAAATCATTGAATCAATGGTTCAAGGTGGTTCCATAGGGTCACCAACATCCCAAAGCATCTCCATATAAAGTTTCAAGTCAAACAGAACAAATTTAGTCCCTCAAATCTTGATTAGGTCAACAGTCGACTCTCAAGGGCAAAACAGTCATTTCAAGTCAATATACAGTCAAAGTTCAAGATATTTGGTCAACATCCTCATTATGAAGTGTCATCCATCATTTGATCAAGGATTGATCATGATTCATCAATGAGAGTTCAGAAATCAACAAAACCTAAAGCTTCTAAATTAGGGCTTTTGACATAAAAGTCAACTGAACTTTGACCGGCCATAAATTTCACATGGAACATCAGAAATTTTCCATCCAAAGCTCAACTTGAAGGAAATTGAATTCTCTACAACTTTGTCTCTCACATGCCAAGTCTGAAATGCTTCCGCATAAGAGATATGAGCCAAAACATTACAGGTCCCTCTAAAGGACCGCAAAAAGTCATTTTTTCTCAAAGCTCATAACTTGGACATGGTAAACTCAATTGAGATGAAACCAAAAGGGGTGTTTAAAGGACTCTTTAAGCTTTCTAAAAAGTATGAGAACACCTTCATATGATTAAAAATGAGGGAGATACGCGTAGTACAAGTTGATCAATTTCTAAGAAAAGCATGAAACCACAATTGGATAATTTTGCACTTTTGAGTTAATGGGCCTAGGTTTTGGACCTTAAACATGTTGGTGACCTAAATAAGAGCCCATAAATTTATTCCCTTTGTTTTATGACATTTATTTGATTTATTTGGATTTTATTCCATTTAAATGATAAATAAATTGAGTAAAATCATAAAATAATGGAGTAAACCCTAAAGCTTCTATTTTTAATCATCCAAAGGCCCAAGAGAAGTCCCATGAAGATCCAAATTCATGCTAGCATGGTGGTGTAAAAAGATATCCAAAAATAGAAGGATCAAACTCATATTTTTCCTTAAAATTCCAAGACAACTTATAAGGCAAAGGTCCAAGCCCATTCATGACCTAAATGCATCCACTATATAAACACAATATCTTCAGCAACTAGGGGACGAGAAAACAAACGGAAGAGGCTAGGGTTCCCAAGGTTCAAAATAATGCAAAACTAGGGCAACATGAAACTTCAGTTCGTGAACGTCTCCTTCCCGATTAAAGCATCCAAATCTCTTCCTGAACGTCTGGAGGTTGGAACTGAATCCATCAAAGTGCCCAGGAGCGCATGAATGCTGCATATCACGGTTCTCATGTGCATGTTTTATCTTTGATTTCGTATTACGTGTGTATGTATGTTTTTATTCGAACTAACGATGCCAATGAGTTTGTGAGGCAATTTGAAACAGATCTGGACCATTACATGTGAGATTTCACGTCACAATCATAGCATGCCATTGTTGAAGCTCGAACGGCTGGGAGCGTCAAACTGGATGATCCACGGGGTTTCAGGCCGAGATAAAGTCATAGTTGAATTCAGGACAAAATTTTAAGCGAAATAGAATCTTTTGTTTCTCGATTTGATGACTTTTGCAGGTTTTTTGAAGAAGGAAACCGCCGGAGAAGACGGTGGCTACCACCACGTCCGGCCGGTCTGGTTGCTACAAGAGTGGTCAACTTCTCTCACCTTCATACGTGGCTTGATCACTGTCCGTAATTGGCCAGTCAACCAAACGGTCATTCTCTCTCTTCCATGATTGGATCTTGCTTAAACATAGGGGGCCCACTCTTGACTTATTCTTTTAATTTTCCATATGACGCTTGTTACTAATTTATATTTATTTGTATGGTTTTCTAACGACAAAACGATTCAGCCCAGCTGGTAGTGAAGAGAAACGCATGGCCCTTGAGATAGGGGTTCGATCCCCAGATGCTGCATATAATTTCTTCTATTTTTTTAACATGTTATTAGGATTGTTGCACAGATCCAGCGCGCTACTCTTTCCCACGTTTATGATGCACTCCCAAATCCACACCGTGGGTCTCCCAAACAGCAAGATCGTGTGCTCCTGGCGATGCTACTCCACGGTGGACCTTCAAGATCCAGCCATACCCGATCGGAGCTAAGTGCTCTTCCAATATTTTTATTTATTTTATTATATGAATTCTTTTATTTATTTTACTTTCTTTTATCAAATTTATTTTATCTTAGCCATTTTTATTTCCATATAATAATTTTACAACCAATAATTTTATTTTATATATTTTTTTTTAATCGAAAATTCGATTTGTTTCATAACATAAAAATAATTGTTTCTAACAATAAAAGCTATTATTTTTGTATATACTTTTAAATTTTGTTAACTTCGATACATTTATAAACCCCGTAGCCTTAGGAGGCTCATTCAGAACCTTTCGCCATGCCTTTTTGTTTGCTTAAATTATTATTATTTTTATTGTTTATCTGCCACATTATAATCATTGAGAATTTTAATGCACTAACATTTCTCTTCTTCGCACCTACTTTTCAGGGTTACTTCAAGATCTTCCGACTACGCGCCCTGCCGATCAAGAAGCTAAGTTTCTAATCTTTTTTTATTTTATTTAAATATTATTTCTCTTTTTGCCTTTTGCCCAAAATAGGGTTTGCCTCGAATTAGCCATACACTCACTACATCCTTTTTCTTTATGTCCAACTTTCCAGGATTATCGTCAGAAACCTCCGCCCATCAACCTTCATCAATCAAAGCTAAAGGTTTGCCCAAACTGCCAAAGCTACGGATGTTGGTAAACCTAAACCCTATTTTTATTATTACTTATGTCAAGCCCTATTAAGGGATCCGCTGGTTTCATTGTCCCCTCCCCCATATTATTATGTATCTGTTTACTGGTTGTATTGATTGGCCTTGAAGGCACTTAAAACTGTTGTCTATTATATTATTATATTATTCTTACTGCGTGGTTAGTAATATAGGGAGTGACAAGATTAATTAATCAAACGTTAGATCACTAACACTACAAGATAAATGTAATCGAAGTTAACCACGTGAATGTTGCACCCACACACCTTTAGGGTAATCCCTCTGGTTGCCTTTGTTGCCTGTTGCCTTGTTGCCTTTAATTGTACTAAATAGTCAAAGTCCCTCGATTCCGAGGATACCTAAAGCAAAACAAATGTTGCCCTAAGTTCATTATCATCAATTCTATCCCTCGAAGTTGCCTCGGTAAAAACATGATGATTGTCCCAATTGCTAAGGTATCCTCGCATGATGCCTAAAAAGATTAATGACTATTATATCCTTCCCTTAGACTACCTGCCCTCTTTATGGCAAGGGAAAGTCTTGTGGCGAACGATAAACCTCGATGACCCTTAACATCCAATTGAAAGACTTCCTACCCTTTATGGTATGGATAGATCCTTTCGCCTGAAAAGCTAAAAGAACAAATTTTTAAACTTAGGGTAAATTGCTATTAATTGCTTGCTCAAATCGAAATTCAAATTCAAACTCTTTTCCACCTCCTATTTCAAAATACTTTCAAACAAGGCTACGCTTATTTACAAGCTAAAGTCCTTAACGAAATTTTTACTATTCACACACGACACTTCAAACTTTTCAAACAAACAAGTGAGCTAAGCAATTAAGAGCCCATGGATAACCATGGATGCAAAGGGTGCCTTACACCTTCCCTTTGCATAAATTACCCCCCGAACTTAGATTTCTTTAAAAGGTTTTTTTCTGTTTCTTTTAGCCTTTCTGAATTTGTTTGGATAAAATAAAAGTCGGTGGCGACTCATGCTTAACCGCGACATTTCGATCAATAAAAAGTCAGTTCACCGTATTACAAAGTCCATATTCTAATCTTATTCAATCAGTATTTAAGTCATATTAGGTACCCAAATTCGTGGACATAGTATTGGGAAAGATTGAATAAAATTTGAACCAATTTAGGAAGGATTTATAACTAATTTCAATCAAATCTTGCCCATGGGAAATACTTGATTCAATCCAAATACTTTAACCTAAAGCAATCACATATAAGCCAACAACAATTGCAGACAAGGGGAGGTTTTTTTTTCGGTGCTCCAAATACTGAAAACGATGCTCCAAAAAGTAAAAAAAATTTAAAACTGAATTCATGATTGAGGGCGATTGAAGGAGTTAGAGGAATGATAACATGATCCTGGAAGGGTTCTGAAGCGAACCATATCATCCCCTTCAATTTACACGTACAGAATCATGCCTTTAATGCCCACGGTTTGCAGTGATTTTGTTTGCGTTTGTTCTTATTAATTTACGATTTGTTAATACGATTTGATTGTATATATGAGTTTGTGATGATCTTCTGAAGCTTTTGACATAGGTTAATTGAAGTTTGATTACAAAATTGAGAATCCACCATTGTTAGGGTTTAAAAGCTCTAAATTGGGATTTTTTCAGGGAGGTGAAATTACCCCGAATTAATGGTACTATCATGTTCAGAGCATGATTTATAATCAATCCATGTCTTTGGAATTTATTTATTTGTTGTCTTTTAGGAGATTCAAATTGCAGGGGCTATGGAAACATATGGAAACCGTGGCCAAAGCGTGTATGCGTTTTGCAGAAAAAATTAAAGGAAGGAGAAGCACTGTAGGGCGCGCTGCTTTGTTTTTTTAAAAAGGGATTCACGTCATTTGAAGGGTCATGTGCAACGCGTTTCATTTAGTTGTCAATAAGCAAGCATGGAACGAATGGCAAAGTGCAAGTATGTATTATCATCCAAACTGGGGTTCGATCCCCACCAGAGGTAATATTTTTTTTCAATTTTCTGGATAAGTGTTAGCAAGGTGACCCAGCGCGCAGATTCTTATCACGTGGGCGGTGCACCCTCAATCGTACACCGTCAGATCCCACCGAAGGATCAGATCCACGCCTTAGAATTTGCAGTCCATCATGGACATTCAAAGATTCCCCACACTAAATCAAAACCAGGTTTCTTTCATTTATTTTTATATATTATTTACATATTATTCACATGATTGTTTAATTAAAAGAAATAAAATATGTATATAATTTAATTTCCAATTAGGGTTATATAATGAATTTAGGATTAGTCTATGATTTAAAATTATATTATTTCCCGATTATTCGGTTATGCCGATTAATTCATTTATTTAATATTAATTGTTATAAAAATGACAAAAAACCTTAGAAAAAGATATTAAGTTTAGGGTTTGCTCAATCCCATTGGCCATTGGCCAAAGTATTAGGATTAGGATTTTCTAACTGATTTAGGGTTAGCCAAACAATTTTAGAATTTTATTCGCTTCGATTAAATCAATTGATCGCGGTGGGTAATAATCAATCCTTTAAATAATTAAATAAAAATTAAAATAACATTTATTTTGCTAAAGGGTTTTAACCAAAGCTATTGGTTACGATGATTAGCATTTCCCCGTTATCAAATTCGTTATTATTCGTAATCGTATCTATCGATTATGAGGAGTAACGATAATTAAAATACACATTTGCTATTCGTGGTAATCGAATCTATCGATTATAATGGTTAGCAATCCTCCATTCAATCTGTTAGCCGTGGTAATCAAACCTATTGATTATCGTAACTAATGGTAACAAATTAAAATCAGGGTTGTACGCCCAATCCTAAAATACTTCCCAAATCTAAAACATTCAAAAAACACTTCCAATCAAACTACGGATTTTCATCCTTATTCAAAACTACGATAGGCTATTTCAAAAGCCTTTGAAGCAACTTTCAACCATGTCACATCAAATTCAAATCCTATGGCGTACAACCCTTCCCCGAACTACGTTGACTCTGATTCTCCCTAAGGAGATACGTAGGCACTTGGTAACAAGGCGAGTCCCCCTCCTCGAAACTCTAATCATGTTCAAATAATTAGCCTTTAATTCTATTAACTGTCTGTCATCTTTCTTTATTTTTGCCATAAACTTTGATTCTTTAATGCGAACCTTAGGAAAGGGTTGAGGGTGCCTAACACCTTCCCTCGACCTGAATATAGTATCTTACCCTGATCTCTCAACTGCGCGAGGTTTCCTATTCGCCTTGGTAGAATAGGTGGCGACTCTAAATATTAATTTTTAGGGCAGGTTGCTACAGCTGGCGACTCTGCTGGGGATTTACTTAATGGTGAATTACTATACTCCTATAGGTTTTGGCAGGGTTTAGGTTTGTGGCAAACTATTTAGGTTTTTGGCAAACTTTTTAGGGTTTGGCTAATTCGTCATTTTAGGGTTTATTTATTTTTGTAAATATTTAAAATTTTTTTTTTTATTTATTTCAAATTTCATCATCTAAATAAATATTTGTTTATTTAAATATTTGCTTTTTGCTGCATTTTTCTAAATTATAAGCAACCGGATTTGAGGTTAGTTCTTTAAATATTTAAATTTAATTTAATTTATTTATTTACAACCTTAAATTACAGTAATTTAAATTTTTATTTAATTGTTGTTTTTACTATATTTTTAAATTATAAGCGGCCGGACTTCGAGGTTAATTTGTTTTTTTATATTCAAATTGAAAATTCGTTTATTTATTTATCTACATCTTTATCTATTTACAGTAATTTTATTTATTTATTTTTACTTTAATTTAAATAAATATTTGCTTATTTATTTTTATTGTTGTTGATATAATTGCTGCTGTTTATACTGTTGGGTATATTACATTGTTGTTAAAACCTAAGTGTGGGAGTTATCCTTGAGATCAGGGGGGACTTGAATCGCCTACGAGTCTCATTGATAACTCCACTCGGAGTGGGTTGAATATTCGGAAATGTCCAAAACGAGGCTTGACTTTGTTGAGGGCAGGACTGGATGTAGCGGGGAAAATCTGATATCGAAGCCATGGGATTGACTCGAATCAATATTCCGTTTGAAATCGCCACTGCGCTTTATTTTTTCAAAGGAAAAGGGAAAAGAACGTAAAACCCAAAGTTTTGTTTTTAAAACAAGAAAGAGAACTCAAGTTCGGGTGTTGATTATATGAGGGGAAGGTTTAAAGCACCCCTCATATCCGTGGTACTCCACGGGAACCTTTTTGAAAATCTGTGTGTGTGTGTGTGTGCTAAAAAAAGGGTTTGTTTTATTTTTAAAATAAGCTCGGCAAAGCGTTAAGCTTTGGGCCTACATACCTCCTCGGTGCAATGGAGAAGTCAGAGCTAATGTAGTTCCGCTTTTTTGGGAAAAAACGTTTTTAAAACGAATAAACACTATGTTGTCGTTAGAGAGAAATACTCAGCCATTGATCTTGAGCATGAGAACAAACAAGTTCTTTGCATCGCAAATGAAAAAAGGGCTCCAACTCGGATAAAATCAACGAGTATGCCACTAGCTCTCTCACGCGGAAAAGATCTCGTTATTATCAATCAATTTCAAAATCGTGGGGTATAACCACTCGTTTCGACAATTAACGGTGTCTAAACTTTTGAAGAAAAGCCACTAAGGGCGAAAGATATTTTTAAGAAAAAGTTTTGAAAAGGTTTGCAAACATAAGAATATTTTGGAAAAAGAGAGAAGATTTTGAAAATTTAAGAATGGGAGGAGATGAAGAGGCTATCCTATTGCGTAAAATAAAAGCTAAGGAAAGAAACGGTCTAACCAAGTAAGAAGCCAACACTTGACATTAAGAGTCAAGGTAGATTTCCCATCCTTTGGAATTATCGATACCAACACATTAACACTTGGGGATCCAGATGAACTTATTGTCTTAGCACCACTTTTCGTTAAGCACATTAAGATTCTGACGAAAATCGGGCAGAGTAACGGCTGTTTTCGGGTAAAATCCTTATCTCAATGCCTTGGAATTAACCATCAAGGGCTTTCAAGGAAATACCTGCACACATAAACATACAACAGAACAATGCCAGACAGACAGAACAATCACAGGATAGTAATAGAATGAGTCCAGAGGTACTAGGTCCATAAGTCCGAATCTCCAAAGTGCTAGGGATAGTAACCGATAGTCCAAAGAGAGCCTTATGTATTTTTTAGATTTTGGTTATTTATTAGTGTTTTAGCAAGAAAAGATAAAGTATGGTCCAAGTGGACAAAGGAAAAATGGCGGAAAGTAAATATGATGAAATGATAAAGTAAAGCGATAAGGCGAGAAATATAAAGAGCGGTAATATAAAGAACGGTAATATAAAAGGTGCGGAAATTAAAGTTAGTTGTTAAATGTTAAAGATAACCATCTTGAAACTTGTCAAGTATGTTATCAAAGTTAGTAGGAAGATCTATGGTGAGTGAATGATGTACTCGGATTTAAAGTCAATGGGGCTTATCAGAAGCTTGATAAAATCATAGCGACTACACGATAAAAACCTCCACAAGTCTTAAATCAACCGCATACAATTCTCTTCCATGTTTGATCTTTTTGATTCGGGACACGAAATATTGCGCTATGTTAAGCAGATCGCCAAGTGATTTATGTAGAAATCACCCTACAACGAGGTCGGTCAAAACTTTATGTGCTAATGTATGCGAGAAGAACGATATGTAGATCGCCTTCCGAAAGCAATACCGCACGAAAAGAAAATAGGTAACGATCTAGTCTTCACTAAGAATCCATAAGAATTCTCAAAGTATTAAGACTTTCATCGATCAAAAGAAAAAAAGGAGAAGAAGAAGATAAAATGCATAAAGATAATCAACTCACACTATCATTAATATCATTCATCTAATATTATGGATTTGGTTCTTTCAAACCTATCAACATCCTAGATCCAATGATATTAATGAAATGGAGGAAGAAGAATAAAATTCACAAAAGATAATCAACTCACACTATCATTAATATCATTCATCTAATATTATGGATTAGGTCATTTCAAACCTATCAACATCCTAGATCCAATGATATTAATGAAGTGGAGGAAGTAGGAAACCAAAACAAGCATAAAAAAGGCAAAAAACCACATTCTGCCAGCAGGAAATCGATTTCATGCAGAGGGAAATCGATTTCCATAGTGCAGTTTTCAAAAAAAACAAGTCACGCTCAGCAGGAAATCGATTTCAGCCTTAAGGAAATCGATTTCCTCAGTGTAAAAATCAGCAAAAACAGCATTTAGAGGCATAAAACTTGACTTGAACAAATGTACAAACACCTTATGATCAAACATCAATTGGAGCACGAATTTTCCATCAAATCACCATCAAATAGCACCAATATAGCATCAAAGATGCATCACACACAAGCAACAAAGATCTACATCATGATATACAAAAAGGATGAAGAAAATTTACCAAATCTTGAACAAAACTTGGATCTACTTCAAGAATCACCAACACAAATCTTGATCTCTAAACAATTGAAGAAAAAAAATGAAATGGATGGTGGTTTAGCTCAAAGTTTGTGAGGTTCAAGATGTAACTCACAAACTTTATGAAAGAATGGAGAGCTTTGGTGAATTTGGTAGGAATGAGGAGAGAAATTGCAAGAGGTTTTTTGGCTCTCAAAAGCTTGAGAAATGAATTTGCAAGAACTTTTTTGGCTATCAAAGCTTGAGAAATGAGAGAGTAGTGGGCTCTATTTATAGGATGAGATCAAGAGTAGTGGTAGTTTGGTCTTTTTGCATTTGGTAATTAGCTTGTGTTTAATTGGTGATTAAAGTGGCAATTAAATGGTAAAAAGTGGTAAAATGGGGTTTAAGTGGGTTTAATGAAGAGAATTATTTTGATGAGGTGGAAAATTGGTACAATGATCAAATAAAAAGGTGCCAAAATGATGTCAAGCTTCCTTCCTTATATTTTTTTGAATTTCGCCTTAAGGAAATCGATTTCCCCAGGAGTGAAATCGATTTCACTCTGTTCCAGAAGAGAATTTGGCGCAAAATACACTAGGGAAATCGATTTACCCAGGAGGGAAATCGATTTCATGCTGTCCAGAATGTGATTTTGTTGAAGATTGCTGCAGGGAAATCGATTTACCCAGTAGGGAAATCGATTTCATCAGTCAAAAATGTGAAAAATGCCTTGTTTATTGCATGTCTTGGCTTGGTACCTACAAAACAAAAGCCTACAAAGAAACAAAGCAATATTTTTGGTATTTGGGTTAGTATAATATGCATACAAGGTAAACAATCATTGGTGCTTGATGGTCCCTCTTATTGATGAGGTGAGTGCAACACCATAAACAAAACTTCCAAGTGAAGCTCTTGATTAGTGATTGGGATATGAATGATACAGGATCTTAGGGTCAAAAATTGGGGTATGACACTGGATATTTAGCTGATCTCTCTAAGAACCTACCCCAAAAACTCGAACCTCATGGATAAAATGAGTTGTTCTAAAATCCAAAGAGACAAAAAGTCTCGGAGGCTACGAACGACCCCATGAGACCCGTGTCTAGGACATACCAATGGAAAGGGTAGGCTTCCTAAAGCCGCTACGTCGAACCTATGAACCTAGGACTTTTGTGCTTCTGTGCTCATTATATGTTTAAAATTTATATACTTCGAATATCTATACGCTTCAATTTTGCAGGTATCCCTACGTGTTCCCTAACCTGTAGGGACTGTAATTTCTAAGACCACGTCTTTCCCACGAAAGACATCACCATTTATGCCCTCCCTAGCCTGTAGGGATTTTATTCTTATATCCTTGTATTTTTACAACTACGCGTCGTTCCCACGAAGGACATCTTCGTTTACGTGATAACACGATTTTATATCGTATATTTAGCTTGAAATCCGTAGATATTTATAGCATTTTCCGTTTATTATATTGTTTTATTACGATATTATGCGAGTATTTGCTTTGTTTCAGGTTTTACACTCTTATTGAGACTATTTGTTAAAAGGAGAAGAAATGGAGCTAAAATGACCACTATTTGTGCCTAAAAGATGAAAAAGGGGTGCTGAAGTGAAAAAGAGGTGCAAAAAGGAGACCCAAAGGCCCAAAGAGACAGACCAGCCCACGAAGGAGCTGGAAAGACCTAAAGAGCACGTGGAGACGCCCGTCTCCAACGTCTCTCTCTGCCACGTCACAATGAGGAGACGCCCGTCTCTAGCTCTCCCTATATTTTCTCCATTTGAGACGCACGTCTCAAGTCGTGTGCTGAGTCTCCCTAAAGAAGTGGAGACGTGCGTCTCCAAGCCCCAGTCTGAGAAGTTCCTACTTTCACGCATTCCAACTGCAAAGGCTCGCCTATAAATAGAGGCAGCCACTTCACTTCAAACTGTCCGATTTCCTGCTAACGAAGTGCTGCCGAAATTGTTCCGCGATTGCTATTTTTCTTCCTGCTTTCATTTAAACAGTCTTATTTTCTCATAACAATTTCTACACCGGAAATTGTTGTGAACCTTTTATAAATCTAGCCTTACGTTAGATTTATCGTTTTAATTCCTTGTTTTTAATTTCTGTCCGTTTAATTCCGAAGAACGATCCAACCAACCTGTGGTGGAAGTTCGATACTTCAAGATTCAATTGCAATTTATTTTATTCAGGTTTATTATTTACCGCCTTTATTTATATTATTATTGCATGATATATTATATGCCATTTAACATGCCTTTTATTATAAGCCAAATTAATTTATGCATGCTTAACCGTATTAATATGTCTGGCTAATTAACTAAGATATCGGTATGTAAAGTAAGTTAACCGTGGGATCCGAAATAAATTGGCTTAATTATATTTTATTAAATATCACTTATTTTTTGGTTTGTATGTCTAATTTAATTAGTAAGTCTTAAAACCAATAGAGCGAAAGTTTGAGGGGTTAAGACGGTCAAAGGTTAAAATCAATAGAGCGAAAGTTTGAGATCTTTAACTGGATAATAGACATAGGACATTAGTTTTAAGGATGGCGAAAGCGTATTAAAACTAATTAGAACTTATTTATTTTCAAAAAATGTTTTTACACCCGAGCGGGATGGCGAAAGCGTACGTTAGGGATATTAGCATGTTCCGAGTCAACAGAGCGAAAGTTTGAGATTAGGGGATTTAAATAGATAACGACTTCATAAAACGAGCATTTTATTAATTACGTTGTTTCCAAAGAGCTTTTCTAAAATCTAATGGGATGGCGAAAGCGTACATTACGAGTTAGGATAGTAATCTAAATCAACAGAGCGAAAGTTTGAGAGGAGGATTTTTAATCAATTGAATTAATAAAGATTTTTAATCGAATTACGCATTAGCCAATGGACCTTCGGATCACCTTAAGTTAAACGAAATACATACTGATATCCGTCTATTATTATATTTCTTAATATTCACAATCACTTTCCCTTAGCTTTACATAGTAACCTTAGATAACGGTAGATCGATTCATAGTCCCTGTGGATTCGATATCTTTTAAAACTACACGACACGACTTTGCACTTGCAGTCATCAGATTTATAGACACGTAAAGTCGCGATCAAGTTTTTGGCGCCGTTGCCGGGGACTATTTAAGTCGATATCGTAACTCACTGTTACACCGTGGAGACTAAGGCAATTCTTTCGTTTCTTTCTGGACGATTGTATGCCAAATACTCGTTCACAAGGAGGAGATTTAATACAACGAATTAACGAGATCGAATGTTTCATTAACGTCAAACGTCGAGCTCGCAATCTTCCCGAAGTAGCACCAATTCTGATTAATCAGGAATTGACCTTTACTGATCAAATCAATCAAATTACCCCGAAGTTAGAGATGGTTGCTATTCGTCCTCTTAGAGACTATGCCGCTCCTTCACGCGCTGAACCACACTCAAGTATCGCACTACCTGCGATTGAGGCGAACAATTTCGAACTGAAACCTTCGTTGGTACAAGCTATTCAACAGAATCAATTCTCTAGAAGCCCTGCAGACGACCCCAACCTCCATTTATCTGTGTTCGTGCAATATGTCGACACTGTCAAAGCTAACAACGTTAGTTCCGAAGCTATTCGATTACGTCTCTTTCCCTTCTCCTTGAGAGATAGAGCTAGAGCGTGGCTTCAATCCCTACCTTCTAATTCCATAACTACATGGGACGAACTGAAAAGAGTATTCTTAGCAAGATACTTTCCGCCTAGCAAAACCGCTATGCTAAGAGGTCAAATCAACGGATTTACCCAGAAAGATAACGAATCACTCTTCGAAGCTTGGGAACGATACAAGGACATGCTTAGACTATGCCCTCATCATGGACTCGAACCATGGCTGATCATCCATACTTTCTATGGTGGTCTCCTTTATAACACTAAAATGACTATAGATGCCGCTGCTGGCGGAGCACTAATGGACAAACCCCATGATGAAGCATACAACCTCATAGAGAACATGGCACAAAACCATTACCAATGGGGTGGAGAACGAGCCGCTCTAGAGAAGACCCAAACCAAAGGAGGAATGTACGAAATAAGTGGTATAGACCGCGTTAACGCTAAAGTAGACGCTTTAACTCAAAAGATCGAAAACTTAACCATCACTCCTTCAGCCACCGCTGCTGCCGTAGCACCTAACTGCGAGATTTGTGGATTAACTGGACACGCAGTTGCCGAATGTCAACTCTTGACTGGAATCCCATCTGATCAAGTAAATTATGCTCAAGGAAACCCTTATTCTAACACGTACAACCCTGGATGGAAAAACCATCCGAAATTTTCGTATAAGAACAACAACGCGTTGTACGCGCCTGGACAAGCACCTGCTGTCCCACCTGGCTATCAAAAAGCGCCTGTAGCTGCTCAAAACGCCCCTAGGAAGTCGAATCTAGAAATCATGATGGAAAACTCTATAGCTTCCCAACAACAAACCAATAAGGACTTCCTAAATCAAAACATCCACAATAGCGAGCAACTAAAACAATTATCGAACAAAGTAGATGCCTTGGCTTCGCATAACAAAATGTTAGAAACTCAAATTTCACAAGTAGCTCAACAACAAGCACCTACTGCTGCCCCTGCTGGCACTATTCCTGCTCAACCACAACCTAATCCTAAAGGACATGCGAACGCGATAACACTACGAAGTGGAACAAACTACGATGGACCTATCGATCCTAGAACTCAAAACACACCCATGTCACAACAAGAGCCAAAGGAAACCAAAAAGACATCAACTGATGATCAAAATGCTAAGACCAATAAGAACAACAACGAAGTGGAACCTGAAAAGGAAAAACCTTGCGTTCCACCACCACCTTATAAGCCATTAGAAAACCTTGAAATGGTACTTAAACGATGCGTAAGCGTTAACCTAGTCCTTAATTGGGAAAAATGCCATTTCATGGTTCGACAAGGAATCGTACTTGGACACATCGTATCCGATAGGGGGATCGAAGTGGATAAAGCTAAAATCGAAATTATCGAAAACCTTCAACCTCCCAAAAGAGTTAGAGAAATAAGGAGTTTTCTAGGACACGCTGGTTTTTACCGACGTTTCATTAAGGATTTCTCTAAAATAACCAAACCCTTAACCGAATTACTGATGAAAGACGCCGAATTCATTTTTAACGATAAATGCACTGAAGCATTCTGTACGCTTAAACAAGCATTAATCTCTGCGCAGATTATGCAACCTCCCGACTGGAATGAGCCTTTCGAAATAATGTGCGACGCAAGCGATTATGCTGTAGGAGCCGTTTAGGGCAAAGAAAAGATAAGAAACTACATGTCATATACTATGCGAGTAGAACCCTAGACGAAGCTCAAATGAATTACGCCACAACAGAAAAAGAATTATTAGCTGTCGTATTCGCGTTAGATAAGTTCCGTTCTTACCTGGTAGGAGCCAAAATAATCAAATACACTGACCACGCCGCTATTAGGTACCTCTTAACCAAGAAGGACGCAAAACCGAGACTGTTAAGATGGATCCTGTTATTACAAGAGTTCGACTTGGAAATTAAAGATAAAACGGGAACTGAAAATGTCGTAGCAGATCACCTCTCTCGACTGGAAAATCTGAAACCCGAACAAGTACCAATTGACGATGATTTCCCTTATGAAAGACTCATCGCTCAGTTAGAAGCTAACGAATTAGAACCATACCATCCAATCACTGAAACCAATAAATTCGCAGAAGTAGCTTTAGCCCGCTCCGACACACCTTGGTATGCAGACTTCGTAAACTACCTAGCTGCTGGTGTATTTCCTCCTGATCTGAGTTACCAACAGAAGAAGAAACTTTTCCATGACCTAAAACATTACTATTGGGACGACCCGCTCCTTTTCAAAAGAGGCCCCGATGGAATCTTTAGACATTGTGTACCCGAGGAAGAAATAGTAAGCATAATAACACACTGTCATTCTGCACCGTGTGGAGGACACCATAGCACATCTAGAACCTGCGCCAAAATCCTTCAATCTGGACTCTTCTGGCCCAACCTGTGGAAAGACGTTTATTTTACTGTATTAAACTGTGATAGATGCCAACGAACCAGAAATATTTCGAGACGTGACGAAATGCCTCAAAAGGGCATTCTAGAAGTAGAAATATTTGACGTCTGGGGAATAGACTTTATGGGTCCGTTTCCATCATCATTCGGAAATCAAAATATACTCGTAGCTGTCGATTACGTTTCGAAATGGATAGAAGCTATCGCTTCTCCTACAAATGATACACGAGTAGTTATCAAACTCTTCAAAAACGTCATCTTTCCTAGGTTCCGTGTGCCAAGACCGGTAATTAGCGATGGTGGGTCTCATTTCATTTCAAGAATCCTTGAAAAACTCCTTCGAAAATATGGAGTAAATCATCGAATAACTACACCATACCATCCACAAACAAGCGGACAAGTAGAAGTATCTAATCGCGAAATAAAACAAATATTGGAGAAAACTGTTGCTATATCTAGAAAGGATTGGTCATCCAAGTTAAATGAAGCTTTATGGGCTTATAGAACAGCTTTCAAAACTCCAATTGGAACCACCCCATTCAAACTCGTTTATGGAAAATCATGCCACCTTCCGGTAGAGTTAGAACATAAAGCCTATTGGACCATTAAAAATTTAAATTTAAACTACACTGCCGCTGGTGAGAAACGACTTCTAGACATAAACGAATTAGACGAACTTAGACAAGACGCTTACGAAAACGCCAAAATCTATAAAGAGAGAACGAAAAAATGGCATGACAAGCGTATATCTAGGAAAAATTTTAGCATAGGCGATAAAGTACTTCTATTTAATTATAGATTAAAATTATTTCCTGGAAAGTTACGATCTAGATGGTCTGGCCCTTTCGAAATCACTAACATATTTCCGAGCGGAGCGATAGAAATCAAAGGAGAAACCGTCAAACCTTTTGTCGTAAATGGGCAACGTCTTAAGTATTACCACCATCTCGAACACGATGAAAACATTCAAATTCTTAAACTTGACGAGCTGCCCGCTCCTTCAGAAAAATGATTTTCTATTTTCAAATCGTCGAGCTTACGACATAAAACAAAGCGCTTGGTGGGAGACAACCCACAATTTTTTTTATTTTTAATTTCATTTTTATTTTTATATTCTATTCTATTTTTGAATTATTTTAATTTCTCTATATTTTTATATTTTTCCTACATTTTATAATAATTACTATAATTATAACGGCTATTTTTAAATCGTGAAAATCTTTCCTTTTTTTATAATTATAATTATTATTATAACTTGTTACACTATTTATTTTATCTTTCTCTTTATTTTTCCTTTTTAAATAACACTAGCCTAGTTCTAACTTAATCTTAATATTTTCAACTTATAGGTTTTCTTAAACTACTAACTCATCAAGATGCAAGAAGTTGACAATATGGAAGTTGTGTTCCGTGGTAGAGGGCAAGAAGCGAGATATGCTAAGCTGGCTGAGAGGCAAATGGATTTGACTCGCTATCCTCACCACCCGACTATGGAAAGACTCGGTATCGAAGAAAGCGTCATGCACTTGCTGAACCAAATCGGTTGGACCGGTTCTCACCTGTTCCGCAAGTTTAGTACTTACCGAAAGCTCACTCTGGAATTCTTGAGTTCTTTGACTTATCTTCCTAACTGTGGACAAGGGTTGAGGAAAGGAGTTATCCTCTTTCGACTCTTTGGTTTAGAATATCAGTTTTGCATCCGAGATTTTGCTGAAATGTTAGAACTATCCCATGGATCAGATACATACACCACAGTAGCTGAAGACAGTCTTGCATACTGGGAGTTGGAAAGATTTTGGGGCAAGATCACTGGAAACGATAACCCTGAAGAGAACGAGTTTCAATCTGAGAACATCCATAACCCTGCTTTCAGATACTTGCACAAGATCATCGCTCACTACATCTTCGGTAAACCCGATAATATTACTGAAGTTTCTAGAGAAGAGTTATTCATCATGTTCTGCACCTCTCAGAATCGTCCGGTCAACGCCATCGCATTCATGCTAACAAACTTCGAGCGCATCACGCAAGACAAAGTTTCACCTATTCTGATCGGCGGATTTGTCACTATGATTGCAAATGCCATAGGTCTGAGAACACCTCTACTTAGATTGACACCTTTTGGTTCCCACAATTCTATGGACATTCGCTTCTGTTTTAATAGAGGTATCATTGGTAACCTTGGACCTGATCAGTTTGATTTACTCATTGATAATAAAGTACTGGATCAGTTCACCTTACCAAGTCCTAGGACGAGTGTACATAACCATGCTAACTGGCTTTACTATGGTTAGATTCCTGAGAGAGAATCCTCACCTGAAACCCCACAAGCTTATGAACATTTTGATGATGAAATGCAAGCATCGGAATCTGAGCCTGACACTCCTCCTGGATACTATGAACATGGAAATATACCCATAGATTACCTTGAACCTGAATACGAACCTATGCCTAAGGATGATCATATGCCTGAATATGAACCTCTTCCTGAAGATGAACCCATTCCTGAGTATGAGCCTGAGACTCCTACTGAAGAATATACTGAAGATATGACTGATGTCGAGCTTGAACCACAACAACCTGCTGCATCCACCGAATCAGTGAACCAAAGAAATGCTCCTCCAAGGATCGAGCCTGCTCCTAATCAGAACACACATGGGCAAGCCATCAATGCACTGCAACACGAAGTACAACATGTGCGCAACGAGTTACACACTATGCAAATGCACTTCTTCGATTTCATCGACACCGTCAATGCTCAATTCGACGAAGTTTTCAAACACATTTATTCTAATGTGCACAACAATAGACGTGGCTAGATGTTAACGCTTAGATTATTAGATTTTATTTCTAGTTTTAGCAATTTCAATTTCTAGTTTAGGATTTCATTTTCTGCACTTTTACATTCTGTTTTTATCAACACTCAGTACCAGTTTTAATTCCAAATGCATTATTTTATTCATTACTGCTACTGTGTTATACTGCATTACTATTAACTGCTATATATTCTTGATTGCCATTATTTTTTGCTGTTAATAGTATTAAACAATGACACTGTTCTGAACTATTATCCTATACTTAATGGTATCTGTCAGAACCTGTCTAGACCAATGCATGCGTGGAGACCACCTCCCTAAGCTAGGAGACACACGTCTCCACCTCTGTGGGACCAGAACGCAACATGCAAAGGACAGGAGACATACGTCTCCATACCCTGTCCCCCAGCAGACTGACTGCCTGAGACGCGCGTCTCCCAAGGGCAGCAGTCTACACTGCATTTGACCACGTAGAAGCATCTTTACTCCCTCTTTGAATTTTGAATTTTGAATTTCAAAATTCATCATTCAATATTCTTCTTTCTCCCCATTATTTCTTCCATTTAAACACCATAAACCTCATTCATCCTCCATCATTCACCTCTTTAACTCTACATTATTTCCCGTTTCTCCATTCCATTCAAACTTCAAACACCACCATAACTTCATTTTAATTCTATATTAACTCCACCATTTTCAAACCTCAATATAAAACCACACCACCACCACTCTTTTTCTTCACAACCTCAAAACCATTTTCTATTCTTCTACTCTCCACACTATCTTCTTCAAAACGCATCATGCCTCCACGATCAATCATCCGTAGTGTGCGTCCTGAGAGGCCACCTCCCGACCTTTCACATATTATCTTTCGAGAAGAAGACAACGATGCTCAAAGAACCAAATACCTCGCATTCTATGAACGTTCGGTTGTCCCTACGAAATTCGTGAACATCGAATGTCTAGAAACTCTGGGTCTCATAGATGGTGTCACCCGTTTGCTCACAAAATCTAGCCTACATCATCTCTGTACCGAACCCATACCAACTTATGAGCCGCTCTTCTTAGAGTTCTTGAGCTCTTTCAATTACGACACTCCTTCTGATCAACCACTTTTAACCGGTAGCATCCAATTTCGGATGTTTAATCGTGAATTTACTCTGGACCAAGAAGCGGTCGCTACATATTTGCATTTTAATAATGCACCAAATGCTCACCGCACAATCTTTCAAGAACTCAATGGTCGATCTTGGGAGGAACTCGCTTTCGAATTTTGGTTTAATCTCACTGGCGAAATTCCTACCGGTTGGAGGTCTCTACATGCTTCTCATATTCAAAACCCCGCTATACGTTATTTCAACGTGTTTTGGGGCACACTATTTTTGCAAGATCCAACAACCACAAGGTAAACCAAAATGAATTATTTTTCTTATATTGTGCGCTAAATAATATCCGTTTCAATGCCGCACCTTTTATGCTCCAACACATCCAAGGCTGCATCAACGCCCCCGCTACAAACCCCTTCCTGTTTGGCGGAATTATTACCTCCTTGGCCTGTGCCTTAGGTCTCGGTGATGACCTCATCTCCCTCTCTCATCTTATGATGCCTGCTCAATCCCTCGATCTCACTTACTGCCGTGACTCTCACTTGGTTTCACCCCGCCATGATGGCCACTACACTTTGGTCGTCAACAAAGTTCTAATTCCTTATGTCATCCTGCCATGCCCAGAGCAAATCAACATCCGTTATGTTCAGCGTTGGAGGCTTATTAATGATAATCCTCAAGACAACCAACCTGAACATCATAATGAGCCTGAGGATGCAATGGAAGAAGAATTCAACCAAGCACAAGCTGATGTCAACCAACCTCCTCCAAACAACCCTCCGCCTATCACTCTTGATGCCATGTATGCTGATATTCAACGCCAAGACCAACTCTTTCAAGCTATGCAGACAAATCAAAACGAAACACTAAGGCTCATTCGAGAGATGCAACAAGAGCACCGTGACTACGCTATTAGGAACGAAGGTCAATACACTGAAATTGCTACACAATTGCATGATCTTAACATTCGTGTAAATGGCTCTCCTACTGATAGACGTCGCCGTGTTCGTACAAGAGGCGCAAGAAGTTCCCGCAACCGCAACACTGAGGAGTAGTTAACATGCATTGAGGACACTGCATCATTTAAGTCTGGGGGAGTCGTATTACTCGTTTTATTATTATTTCCTTTTAGTTTATTTCCTTTCCTTGTAATGTTTCTTTTCTAATTCAATAAAGCATATTTATGGAATTTCAAGTCTTATATGTATAATTCCGTGGCTATTACAATTTCTTCCATTTTCTTGAGCCATAACAAAAATTTTACTCCAAAACGATAAACGCATAACCCCGCACGTTAGAGAAATACGAAGCTACTCAAATACTTAACACATAGAAATCACAATAAAGATTCAAGACAATACCCTTATTGTCCCGACACTCTAAAACCCCCAAGTATGCGTAACCAATTTGAATACCCTTTATACCAAAACCATCGACTTTAATTTTTGAAGTAACCCTTAGTAGTTTATTCTAGCAGTCGGCACCGTCTTAGATACCAACTACGCAGAGAGTCGATGAATATAAGTGTATGATCCTTACAATAATAATTATATGCTTAACCGCTAATAAGAAATGTGCTTACTAAGTAAGGTGATCCTCACAAGATCATTTAACCTAACGGTCACAAATCTCAAATACAAAGGATTTAAAAACTCATTGTTGATTGGTTCAGAAGTTATCTGGTACTGAACTTGGTAGGAAGGACTATTGTCCGATTCCCCACAATCTACAAATGAACGCTAAGGAGTATACCACATAAATGTGCCAGAACTCCATAAGAAGGATCATAGTCACTAACCGGCTACTCTGCTATGTGCGTGTCAAGATAATGGGCTTAATGTGATTGCGCGCGAATGAAAAGGGTAAAACATGATGACGAGTCAAGTTCAAGCTATTATTGCATGATTCGGATTGGTATGCACGCTGGGAGTTGTCTAGTGTCGCTACTATAAGTTTATTGCTAGGATCTGCAACATTATTTTCAAAACAAGAACACTGTGTAGCTGAGTATGACCGAACGACGTGGTGGAAGCGTATTTCATTTCGTTGTCCTCCTATCTTTATCTTATTATTTTTCTTGAGGACAAGCAAAGGTTCAAGTCTGGGGGAATTTGATAACACGATTTTATATCGTATATTTAGCTTGAAATCCGTAGATATTTATAGCATTTTCCGTTTATTATATTGTTTTATTACGATATTATGCGAGTATTTGCTTTGTTTCAGGTTTTACACTCTTATTGAGACTATTTGTGAAAAGGAGAAGAAATGGAGCTAAAATGACCACTATTTGTGCCTAAAAGATGAAAAAGGGGTGCTGAAGTGAAAAAGAGGTGCAAAAAGGAGACCCAAATGCCCAAAGAGACAGACCAGCCCACGAAGGAGCTGGAAATACCTAAAGAGCACGTGGAGACGCCCGTCTCCAACGTCTCTCTCTGCCACGTCACGATGAGGAGACGCCCGTCTCCAGCTCTCCCTATATTTTCTCCACTTGAGACGCACGTCTCAAGTCGTGTGCTGAGTCTCCCTAAAGAAGTGGAGACGTGCGTCTCCAAGCCCCAGTCTGAGAAGTTCCTACTTTCACGCATTCCAACTGCAAAGGCTCGCCTATAAATAGAGGCAGCCACTTCACTTCAAACTGTCCGATTTCCTGCTAACGAAGTGCTGCCGAAATCGTTCCGCGATTGCTATTTTTCTTCCTGCTTTCATTTAAACAGTCTTATTTTCTCATAACAATTTCTACACCGGAAATTGTTGTGAACCTTTTATAAATCTAGCCTTACGTTAGATTTATTGTTTTAATTCCTTGTTTTTAATTTATGTCCGTTTAATTCCGAAGAACGTTCCAACCAACCTGTGGTGGAAGTTCGATACTTCAAGATTCAATTGCAATTTATTTTATTCAGGTTTATTATTTACCGCCTTTATTTATATTATTATTGCATGATATATTATATGCCATTTAACATGCCTTTTATTATAAGCCAAATTAATTTATGCATGCTTAACCGTATTAATATGTCTGGCTAATTAACTAAGATATCGGTATGTAAAGTAAGTTAACCGTGGGATCCGAAATAAATTGGCTTAATTATATTTTATTAAATATCACTTATTTTTTGGTTTGTATGTCTAATTTAATTAGTAAGTCTTAAAACCAATAGAGCGAAAGTTTGAGGGGTTAAGACGGTCAAAGGTTAAAATCAATAGAGCGAAAGTTTGAGATCTTTAACTGGATAGTAGACATAGGACATTAGTTTTAAGGATGGCGAAAGCGTATTAAAACTAATTAGAACTTATTTATTTTCAAAAAATATTTTTACACCCGAGCGGGATGGCGAAAGCGTACGTTAGGGATATTAGCATGTTCCGAGTCAACAGAGCGAAAGTTTGAGATTAGGGGATTTAAATAGATAACGACTTCATAAAACGAGCATTTTATTAATTACGTTGTTTCCAAAGAGCTTTTCTAAAATCTAATGGGATGGCGAAAGCGTACATTATGAGTTAGGATAGTAATCTAAATCAACAGAGCGAAAGTTTGAGAGGAGGATTTTTAATCAATTGAATTAATAAAGATTTTTAATCGAATTATGCATTAGCCAATGGACCTTAGGATCACCTTAAGTTAAACGAAATACATACTGATATCCGTCTATTATTATATTTCTTAATATTCACAATCACTTTCCCTTAGGAACAATCAAAACATTAGTAGCCTTAGCTTTACATAGTAATCTTAGATAACGGTAGATTGATTCATAGTCCCTGTGGATTCGATATCTTTTAAAACTACACGACACGACTGTGCACTTGCAGTCATCAGATTTATAGACACGTAAATTCGCGATCATTACGCACGTCGATTGGCTTCTCAATGGCCATGAGACTGAGTGACTGTCTTGAACGGTCACCCCGTGCTTACATCTAAGTACTCCATAGCCTGTAGGGATGTTCCTTTTTATATCTTACAACTACGTGTCCTTCCCACGAAGGACATTTCCATTCATGCGCGTCGATTGGCTTCCCGATGACCATGAGATCAAATGACCTTCTCGAATGGTCACCCCGTGCCTCGTCTACGCACTCCCTAGCCTGTAGGGAGTTTCCTTTTATATCTCTGTACTTTTACAACTACGTGTCCTTCCCAAAAAGGACATCTTCGTTAGCATACGTCAATTGGCCTCTCGATGGTCATGAGATATGGTGACTGTCTCAAACGGTCACTCTATGTTTCTCCTACGCACTCCCTAGCCTATAGGGATTTTTTCTTTATGTCCATGTGTTTTACAATGACTTCGTCCTTCCTCTAAAGGACGTCCCCATTAACGCACTTCGATTGGCTTCACGATGGCCATGAGATCCAGTGACCGTCTTGAACGGTCATCCTGTGCTTATTCCCACGCACCCTCTAACTTGTAGGGTTTGGGACTTCCATGTACGCATCTTCAATCCCTAGCCTGTAGGGATTTCACTTCGCCTGATATCGTCCTTAGATAGGTTGCGTTCCACATCGAGAACTTTCCCACGAGGGACAACTTCGTAAGTACACGTCGAACGACCTCTTGAAGGTCATGAGACTTGGTAACTGTCCTGAACGGTCATCAGCTGCTACTTTCCGCGCACTTCCTAATCTATTCCCATTAACGTGTTATAATGTCTAGCTTACAAATATTTCGTTAGGGCCTAATGTCATCCCTAAATCCGCATAGGATATCCTTAGGATCATATCTATCACATGTTCGGTTTGCATTACATACAAGAAGTAATAACAAAAAAAAGAGTCTCTCGCATACGCATGCATTTGCATTTTCATGCCTTCATACATTTGCATTTCTATCTTCACCCGCATCCAAACTAACCGTGCTAGCCGGTTTCCCGAAACTCCCAAAGAAATAAAAGGATCATCACCTATGGAGAAAGAAGGATAAGTTATTGAGAATAATCTCGACCTTACTACAAAAAAGAGGATGTCTTCCACTATGCCAACCACGTGTTCATACCTTTTCGTAACAGGATTGTAAAGACAACAAAGGTTATCGTCGAGAAAGGATTAGTTCAACAACGAAGTTCCCTCATAGATACACTCAAGGGGTATCTAGCCATAAAGGGGTTCATCTTAGAACACATCAAATTTACAAGGATGCTCTACGATAACCTGGGGGCAAGGATTAGTCCGACAGGGGCAATATCCTGAACAAAGATACACAACCACGATGAAAGGAAAGCAACATATGTTAGCTCCCTACCAAGGGGAAAAAGGGTCCTAGATTTCCTTTATCAATCTACAAATTCTGGAGGTTGTGTGGACCGTCCTTTCGGGCCATACCCCTCCGTGGTGTGGGATACGTGAACTGACTCCTTTTTTGTCGATCGGACGCTTTCGCGTCACTTTTGAAAAAAAGTTTACAGAGTCGCCACCGACCTTTTATTTTATCCAATGAAGGAAAGGTTTATAAAAGACACAGAAAAAAGACCTTTGAGAGATTCTGGGTAAGGGGGTAGGTTATACAAAGGGAAGGTGTTAGCACCCTTTGTATCCATGGTTATCCATGGGCTCTTTAGTTTGCTTAGCTCATTTGTTTTACTTTTCAATTGATTCGGAATGCTTTACCTGTGTTTTTGAAATACCTTTGCAAATAGAATTTGTAATGATCCTTGTGCGGATATATACAAATGCTTGTTTATCTTTCGAAAGATGTTTTGAAAAGATCGTTAATTTTGTAATGATCCGTGTTTGGATGTATACAAAATATTGTCTTTTGGAAAATTCGTTTTAAAAAAACAACAGTGTATGAGAATTTTGTTTGTTTTGATTTTGAGCAAGCAAACTAGGAGGTCTACCCTGAGTTAGGAGGTCTTTATCCTTGTTCCCTTTAAAAATCTATCCATTCGTCGGATATAAACAAAAGGTTCGATTTTGTACTCGAAACAGTAGAAATGTAACTTTGATTTTGAAAAGAGTGACAAGGGATTACCCTAAGAGGTGCAAATGTGATTGTGATTGGATTCAGATATTTATCTTTGAAGTTAGTGATCTAACGGTTCAGTTTTATCTTTGACATACACGCAGTTTATATGGGTGCTGGAAATTAAAATGCGGAAATGTAAAGTGCGGAAAGTAAATCTACGCTATTACATCGATTTTGCGGGAAATGTAAACTAGCCTATTTACATGAATTTGACATCCTATACATTTATCTAGGAATTTTAAATTGCAAGAAATAAAAGGCATATTTTTTGTATTTTTGTGATTTATTTTAAATATAATTAATGCATTATTAATTAATTTAAAATAAAGAAAAGATGGAAATATGATTAAACCTAGCAAATAAGTTTAAAAATATGTACAAAATGTTTGTTAATTGATTTTAGAACAAAACTAATTTTTTTTGGAATTTTTGAAATTTGTTTTTGGATTTTTTAAGTTAATTAAAACATAATTATATAAATAATTACACAAATAATTAATGCTTAAAGAGAAAATTATCCTAAATATGTACAAAATTAGTTTATGATATATAAACAATATTTGATATAAAGAACAATTTTTTTTATGATTTTTTGACTAATTAAAATAATTAATAAGCAAATATATAAATACATACTAATTAATTATGGAAAATATTGAAATTTTGAAGAAAAATAAAATATTTTTGTTTCAGAAAATAATTAATTATTTTAGAAGTTTAAAATATTTTTTGTTGAATTTTTGGGATTTTTTAACTATTTTTAATTAATTTTGTAAAGAAAATTAAAATAAAAAATAGAAAATAAAAGAGATACTTATCGTGTGTGAAAATAAGTGAAGGTGCATGGTGTGGATCACTTGTCTGGTGCGTTGGATTGAGGGTTAGTGGAGATCAAAGGCTCAGATTGCAAGACACATGATGTAATGATGGGATTGCATGTATTGAATTGGTGGGGAGACCAAAGTCAGACTGGCCCCACCTCTTTCTTGCGTGGACAACGACCGGTTGACTGACGAACCACGCTGGGACGCGTGGTCGTCTTCAACCTCCAGACCTCACGTTTTTATATACAAATAGCGGGGGTTTTAAACCTCCCCTATTTTTACGATAAAATGCAACTTTTGAATAGCTTCATCAACCTGCAAAGATAAGCATTAGTAGCAAAAGAAGGCAACCCAGATCCACTAAACATGATGTCCTGAGTTCATTGGTGGTGTCAGTTTCTTTGTTTGAGGCCTGTAGCCATGGGTTCGAAGAGATTCAAGTAAGAACACTCATATGCATGTGTTAATGGTATAAGGTTATTCTCACGTGGGAACTCTCATGTTAAAGCCCAGATCACTCATATAGGACCTCATGAACATATTAAGATGGTTAGTTTACATGGAAATTGATTGCATATAAGAAAACGAAAGTAAAGGGCATATGTACATGAAGAACTTTATGTGCACTATACGACTCTCATGGGGCTATATTATGAGTTCAATCTTACTCTATGTTGTTTGAGAAGATGATTGGAAAGCTTTGTTTGTATTAATATTGATTGAAATATAGAATTGGAAAATTACAAAGTGTATGTATTTTTTGGAGAATTTTATGATAAAGATGGCTATGCTCTTGTTCTAATTCGTGTCTCCCCTTCATTGTGGATGTAGAATAGCTCCTTTTATAGCCCAAAGGCTGCTTGGAAGTGAAGCAAGAAGCTTTGTTGTCTTTGTTGAAAGTTTGGTTTTTTAATATTTAAAAAACCTTGAATTTTGACTAAGCCTTGACTCCATTCAATGCTCTTGCCTTGCTCTTCAATTCTTGCAGAAAAATCAAAGATTCTTGGTGGTGAGTCATGCTTGGAGATCAAGCTACCATTATCCATGCATTTTCCTTTTAATTTTAATCTTAAAATAAGATAAAATCATGCAAAAAATGGACAATAAATGTATGGGCTTAATCTTGGTCGTGGGAGGCCCATAGTAACATGGCAAAGATGTTTGGACCACAAAAACTTGGCATCTTTTGGAAAAAAAACATTTTTGAGCAATGTTGATTTCATGCATTTTCCCAAAATTTAGCCAACTTCAACAAGGTGTAAATCCTTCAATTTTTGTCATATGAAGGAGATCTTGCACTTTTTGGAAACCTTAAAGAGTCCTCTAACCAATGTCTTTGGTTTCATGTCAAAATGATTTTTGGTTCTCCTTGTGTGTCCATTTGAAAAAAGTGTCTTTTTGTTGACTTTGAAAATGACCTGTAATGTCTTTGATCATATTTTTCAAATGGTGAATCCAATGACCATGGGATCAATGGCATTTGAAAGATAATTGAATTTCCTTCAAAACAAGCTTTGGTTTGAATTTTTTGGATGAAGGATGAGAGAGTTATGATCAGTCAAAGTTGAGTTGACTTTTCAGGCAAAAACCCTAATTTTGAATCTTAGGGTTTTGTTGATTTTTGATCTTTCCTTGATGAATTGTGATCATCCAATGATCAAATGTTGAATCCTTTGACAAAATATGGACTTTGACAAAAAATTTCATTTTTGACTGTCAGTTGACTTTTTTGGTCAAACGGGTCGTCTGTTGACTGTTTGAGCTGCTGACGGTGCGTCTGAGTGAATTGAAGTTTGAAAATTTGTATGATGGTACTTTGAGATGTATGGATGTATATGAAATCCATTTGAGCTCTCAAAAACTTGTTGCTCCTGTTAAAACAAGAAAAACCCTGATTAGGGACTGTCTGTATAGGAGGCAGTTAAGCGTACCTGATTTTTGTGCAGTGCTGAGTTTCTGCTAATCGCGTGATATTCAGAAGACTTCTAACACAAAAATCTTGGAAATTTGAATTGTGAATGATTGATTTGATTGATTGTACAAATCACTGTGAATTGTACTGTCTGCAGTTTGTCTGTCAACTGACTGTTCGTGTACTGAAGCAGCAGTTAAAGTAAAAAAAATCAACTGTCAAAGTTAATTTTCTTTTTTTGTTGTTATTTTTGTTTTTGTTATATGTGAAGCATGAAAAATTTATTTACATGACTTGTTAGAAAACAGAAACATAATAACAGATATTTACAGTATGCGGGTAAAATTACCGATAATAACCTGAAAATTGTTAAATGCACAGAAATAGAAATATTTGACTGGCAGAAACACACAAAATATTATCTTAGTAATTAAGCAATATTATGACAAATAGTACAACATTTAATACTGACAGTATAAATATTACATACTATTGAACAGTACGACGAATAGACGGTACGTTTAAGAAAATAAGAAACACGGCAAACTTTAAAAATGACGGTTGATGAACCATGCTATGATCAATAACATGTAGATGATTGGGAGCATAACCATTGCAGGTCCACACTCCTCAGGACTATGCAGGCAGAAGAAAGTCATGATCACCGTAGCAATGGTGATGACTGTAAGAAACAGTGTCTCTATCCACTTTGCCATTCATTGTCAGGGAAGAAGAGAAAATAGATATGAGGTAGGAATTTGAAAGATGAATTGGAATTTGATGTGAGATTTGTGGGGAAGAATGAGAGGTATTTATAGAATGGAAAGATGATAGAGACGTTGGGGAATGATGTGATTCCGTACAAAAGGAAATTTGAGTGGAAGTGAGATTTGAAAGAAAGTGTATGATATTGTTGGGAAAAGAGAGATGGATAGAATAAAGTTGAGATTTGAATTTGAAAGGATAGATTTGAAAAGATTTTGAAAATAATGGAATATAGCACAAAAGTTAGTGGGAAAACAAAAACAATTGTTACCAGTACAGTGTGAGTTTCCTGCTTTTGCGCCTGCAAAAAGATTTAACCCTGCATGAACTGTGTTAGTACTATTTATCTGTAAAATAAATAAATAGTATTTGTGAGGTAAAGAACAGTATTTGGCGTTTGCGGTAAGAATAAATTCCACTGTTAGCCAAGTTACTGTGTAAGAGAAATTCTGAAATTTAAGCACTTCATATGTTTTAGGATATTTGAAATAAAATCCATGTTTATATGAAACTCTTAATTTTC